>NW_017732547.1:263593-270476 GCF_001890085.2 Hipposideros armiger
AAAAGGACAGCAACTTGTCTGTTCCCCTTCCCCCAATTCCCCAGCACTGTTCCCATCCCCCCAATTCCCCAATAAAAATCTTTAAAAAAAAATAGAATTTGATTGGAGTGCTTATGTGTATGACAAGAAGAGAAAAGCAAAGATGACATCATTTTTAGTTACCAACTTTATACTTTGCAAACATTTATATAGCTTACTACACACATAAAATGTATAAAGTATTATTGTGCTTATTGTACAGATGAGGAAACTAAGGCCAGGATATTTGCATTCATTTCCACATTCATTCACTTAATAAGTGACAGAGCCAGAATCAAACGTGGTTCTGTCTGATTCGAACATCTGCCTTCCTTGCACTACATCATGTTAGTTAATCCACTAATATTCTCAGAGCACATTTGCATTTTATCCAAAGCTTTAATGTCTTAAAGGACCTGAACGGGCTCCATAATAAATGCAGGAAGCTGAGAGGAAGAAATGTCTTTCCCCAGAGGGCCAAGATGAACTGCCCATCAGACCAGCAGTCAGGGCAGAATATGAATGACCCTCTATTAGGCTCGTTTAGATTGATCTTCAACAAAGTTCCAACCCATGTCCCTCTGGTTCGTTCAAGAGTTAGAGGACAATGAGAATGACAGTGCTGGTTGACTACCCAAAAACTTTCTTCCCTCTTTCATGGTAATAGAATCCTAGATTTTTTTTTTTACCTCAGAAAAGAAAAATGTCTCAGGTTCCTTTGCAGTCAAATGGGGCCAGATACCTAAGTTTTGGATGATAAGATCTAAATAAAAATGATGTGTCATACCTCCAGGGACCGTTTTTAAAAGCCCGTTGGCATGTACCCTTGCCTCAGCCCTTCCTCCCTTCTGTAGCCTAGAATGTAAACCTGATGGCTGATGCTGGCAGTCATCTTGGGCCATTGATGGACATTAGGAGTAGAAAGCACAAAAAGTGGATCAACAAGCTGGAAGGAGCTTGGATTGCTCACAACTTGTAAAACAGAGGCACCTTAGACTGCCTACATGCCTCCACACTTCCATGCCAGACAGCAATAAGCTTCTAACTTATTTAGTTTGGGCCTCTTACCAAGGGATGAATGAAACTAAGCTTTAGTGATAAATACAAGCAAGGTTGACACTAAGTGCTTCGCAGTTTTGTGGGCTTTGTGAAAACTGAATGAGCTAACCTAAGAAAGAGCAATTTTGTTCAATAAACACTAGCTTGGAATATGAAGATCTCAGGGAATATTAATGAGGAGGAAATAATTACCAAAATAATAAAATGAAATTACCTCAATGTAGCCTTTTTTCTCTTCTTGGAGCAACCAACATAATCTGAATACTGTTGTGTCATTCTCTACAACCAATGCATTAGCATAAATAGAACACTCATGTGTATACAATAATTATTCAATTATAATGATCCAAGGGAAGAGGCTGCTGAAAACCATCCCTGCCTAGTAAAATATCATTACCTTTTAAGAAAACACACCAGCTTTGATGCTATTAGCAAAAAAATGTGCTATTTTCAGAACTGTGTACCTACCACCTTTAATAAGAGAGAATAAAACATCATAACCTTCCTAAGAGACAGAGAGACATGGAACATTCAATTATTCTTAAAAGTTTTTTTTAACTGTGTCTGCAAATCAGTAACTTTAGAGGGATTTAGGAACAGATCTGGAGCCCTAACCTGAGTTTCAGAAGGTGAGATAGCCTGGTTGGACCGATTGAGAGCTTCCAAAGACAAAGCTACGTCTGCTGTTTATCTCTGCAATATTTGGAACCAAGTCCAGCAGCCATGGTTCTTTATCCTTTGGGGATAGTCTCTTGCCTCCAAAAGATGTTGATTACAAGAAACTAAGAACAATGTACATTTTGAAACATCATGAAAGGCTCTCTCAGATCATGATCCAGATGGTGCAAAATCACCTAGGAAGCATCGCAGTTGCTATTCCATGCATTTTCTGTTGCAAACAAGTGGGGAAGCAAAGTTGCAAGCTGCTCCAGAATTGCCCTGTGGCCAAAAATCTGCCCAGTTCTTCTCTGGGCAGTTTTTGAGCTGCTATAGGCCAATTCAGGAGAGGCAGCTGTGGGGCACATTTGGTCACATACCTAAATGGGAGCCTCTGGCATTCTGAACTAAAAAATGACATTGCTTAGACTATGAGAGAGAGTCCACACAATGGGGGCATCAGTAAGGGCTTGGAAAAGCAAAGTCATTTTTTTCTAGATTTTTTTAAAACTTTGGGCTGAGTCTAAAATCAGAGGCAATCTTATAGATAGAAAGTACTTCAGAGCTTGAATTTTGGAAAGCCAAGCTTCTAAAAGCATAAAAGAGCAGGAAAAGAGATAATCCCATTAGCTGGTCCTTAAAAAGATCTCAAAAACATTTAAATTCAAGATACCTAGAAAAGTTACCATCAACAATGCAAATCCAGTGAGTCACCAATGGTCTCTGTGTTCCTGGATCTCACCCTAATGGCCTGAGTTCCATAAACTCCTAGCAATCTCCCAGCTTGCCTACCACAGATAGAATCAGCTGCATCAAGGCACCAGGGGGCTGCTATTTTAGCTAGGGTAGGTTAGTGGTGACCTTTAAACCCATATCACAGTGGCTTAACATCACAAAAGTCCATTTCTTACTCATGGCACAGTCTAATGTGGACTGGGCTATGCTCTTGTAACCATAACATAGAGACCAAGGCAGCTTCCATCTTGTAAATCTATCAACTGATAATTTCTTGGACAATCCATTTGAAGAAGGTAGGGAAGAAAGCATAGGGAAGACACAGTGGATACTGAACTATTGTCAGCCTGGAGGTGATACCTGAGTGACCAGAACTGGCCATTCTAATTGCAAGGGATGTGGGAAATAGAGAGTACCACAGGTATTCAGTGAGTACCTTCAGTCTCCAGTAGAGCTACCAAGTAACTGAATGAATTTGAGCTTATCCAAAAGCTACTTTGCAAAACAATTTTTTAAAAGACCCTATAAGAGAGAGATACAGACAGAGGGAGGAAGGAAAGAAAGAAGGGAGAGAGGGAGAAAGAGAGAGAGAGAGAGAGAGAGAGAGAGAGAGCATAAAGATAAAGAGTGGTCTTCATCATTTCTGTGATAATACATACACAGGAAGTCTGAAGCAAGGAAGGACTAACAAAGAAGGTGAAAAATGGCTGAATCACAGACACTGCAGAAAAATGTAAATCCATTTCTGGGAGGAAGCTTTAGAGGTCTATGTACTGAAAAGAACTGAGATGAAAATAACATTAAAAGGGGAGATCCAAGATGGCAGAGTAGATAAACACTATGCTTGCTTCTTTCCATGAACACATTAAAATTACAACTAAATTATAAAACAATCAACCTGGAGAAAAATCTGAAGCCTAGCTGAAGTTTTATAACTAAGGATATAAAGAAGAACCAACGTCAAGATTAATAGGAGGTGCCCAGATGCCCCAAACCTCCATGTGGAGGTTGAGAACTGGGAGAAATATCTGGGCCATGGAGGTTCCCCCTGAAGGAATGAGGGGACCCAGCCACAAGCCAGTCTCCCCAGCCCAAAGTACTGGTGTTAGGAAGGGGAGCCCCCATAACATCTGGCTGTGAAAAACAGTGGGGATTCCAACCATCCAGGTGGGATGGAAGACTGTGGGAAACCAAGACATCCTCTTAAAAGGCCCATACACAGACTCTCTCACTCACAGACACTCACCTTGGGCTCCAGCAGAGGGACAGTAACTTGCAGGGTATTGGAGATATATTGGGGATGGGGGAGGGCAAACTGAGGTGTGCGGCTTTGTATCAAGGTCTGGACAACAGTTGCCATTTTTCCTGTATAGGTTTCTTTTCCCATTCAGCCAGCAGGTGCCATTTTTCCTGTGTTGAGCCCTCCCCCACAGGCTAATTCTGATTGGTCTGGCAAGCTGTGTTCACTTCACCCTGCTGACTCACTGGGACCCCACCCCACCCAACTTTCCAAACACCAGAGGCACTTTCTCCTCAAGCAGACAGCCCCACCCAAATTGCAGGCTTTCTTGAAAAACTATTGGAGTCCACGGGCCCCAAGCAGGTGGTGAATGGTATCAGTGTGCTCTAAGATTTTTGCTGAGTAACTCCTGGATAAGCACTGGCACCAAACCAAAGTCTACATTAATCTATTGAACACATTCTTCCCACTCTAGTGACTCCCTGAGACCCTGCATCAAACAACTTGTGTACTGCATGAGGCTTTATCAATGGATGAAACTTAAGCGATCCAGCAAGTAGCAGCAAATTTCAGGGTGTCCTGACATTTTACAGAGCTACCCCAGGCCCAGTACTGGTAGTAGATGTCCTCAGCTCACAGTGTGGCTTCTTCCACATGACTCCAGGGTTAGCACAGGCAATGAACAACTTCAGATCACTTTGTAACTCCCTACCAGGTAGCCCCCAGCTGGTCACAGGCAGTGGCTGACCTAGGCCAGAACTGGAGCCCCTCCCAAGAGGCCCCACAAAGAACATACTTGGAGGTTGGCTTCAGACCATAGCAGAGCACCACCCAATTAGTACCACAAGCAGCATACCCAAAGGGCAGCCTCAAAAGGCACCAGAGCCCACTGGGGCAAATCCCACTCCATGAGGTAAGCTTCCTGCACAGCAGCCCATAAGCTGTGGGTATGGCCAAACCCCACAGCCGGTCAGCCTGAGGGTCACTCTCACCCACTGACATGCCAATAGCAAGTAAGGCTCAACTATGAAAACAGGGCACACACAACCCACACAAGGGATGCTCCTGGAGCACTCAGAGCAGGTGGCCAGGGAGACAGTTCCACTGGCCCCCACAGGATACCTACTACATAAGATCACCTGGTCAAGACTGGGAGACATAGCAGATCTACCTAATACATAGAAACAAACACAGAGAGCCAGCCAAAATGAGGAAACAAAGAACTACACCCCAAATGAGAGAACAGGAGAAAACCAGAATAAGAACTAAATGAAATGGAAGCAAGCAATCCATAAGAGACAGAGTTCAAAACAGTGGTTGTAAGGATGCTCAAGGAACTTAGTGAGAACTTCAATAGAGAGATAGCAAGCATAAAAAAGAACACAGAAACCATAAAAAAGAACCTGTCAGAAGTGAAGAATACAGTAACTGAAATGAAGAATGCACTAAAAAATAACACCAGCAGACTAGATGAAGCAGAGGATCGAATCAGTGATTTAGAAGAGATAGTAGCAGAAACACCCAATCAGAAGAAAAAAAGAAAAAAAAGGAAAAAAGAATCCAAAAAAATGAGGATAGTTTAAGAGACCTCTAGGACAACCTGAAGCTTAATAACATTTGCATGATAGGGGTTCCAGAAGGAGAAGAGAGAAAAGAAGGGATTGACAACCTATTTGAAAAAATAATGACTGGAAACTTTTCTGATCTGGCAAAGGAAGTAGACATACAAGTCTAGGAAGTGCAGAGTCCCAAGCAGGATGAACCCAAACAGGCCCACGCTGAGACACACTGTAATTAGAATGGCAAATGTTAAAGACAAAGAGAATCCAAAAAGCAGCAAGAGAAAGGGAACTAATAACTTATAAGGGAGCTCCCATAAGATTGTCAGCTAATTTCCCAAAAGAAATTTTGCAGGCCAGAAGGGATTGGCACAAAATATTCAATGTGATGAAAAGCAAGAACCTACCACCAAGATTACTCTACCCAGAAAAGCTATCATTTAGAATCAAAGAACAGATAAAGAACTTCCCAGACAAGAAAAAGCTAAAGGAGTTCATCACCTCTAACCAGTATTACAAGGAATGTTAGAGGAACTTCTTTAAGATAAAAAAAAAGATCAAAATTATGAATAATAAAATAGCAATAATTACATATCAATTAACAATTACTTTCAATGTAAATGGGATAAATGCTCCACTCAAAAGACATAGGAAGGATGAATGGATAAGAAAATAAAAACCCTTACATATGCTGCCTACAAGAGAATCACTTCAGATTGAAACACACACAGAAACAGAAAGTAAAGGAATGGAAACAGATATTTTGTGAAAATGGAAATGAAAAAAAAAAAAAACAAAAAAAGCTGGAGTAACCATACTTATACCAGACAAAATAGACTTTAAAACAAATGCTATAACAAGATACAAAGAAGGACTAGTAATCCCACTTCAGGGTATTTATCTGAAGAAACCCAAACGCTACTTTGAGGGGACATGTTCATCCATATGTTCATTGCAGCATTGTTTACAATGGCCAAGATGTGGAGGCAGCCTGGGTGTCTGTTGATGAAAGAATGGATAAAGAGGAGGTGGTACATATGTACAACAGAATATTTCTTGGCCATGGAAGGGAATGGGTTCTTGCCACATGTGGCTACATGGATGGACCTGGAGGATATTTTCCTGAATGGAGTATGTCAGACATAGAAAGACAAGTGCAATGTGATTTCACTTATATGTGGAATCTAAAGAACAAACAAAACAGAAACAAATTCATAGATACAGAGAACATATTGATCGTTGGCAGATGGGAGAGGGGTTGGAGGTGAGTGAAAAAGGGGGAGGGATTAAGAAGTACAAATTTGTTGCTACACAGTAATAATAGAAATGTAGGGTACAGCATAAAGAATATAGTCAATAATATTGTAATAACTGTGTATGGTGTCAGATGGGTACTAGATTTATTGAGGTGATAGATGGGAAGGGGTTGGGAGGCAGGGCGAAAATGGTGAAGGGATTAAAAAGTACAAATTGGTAATTATAAAATAGTCATTCAGATATAAAGTAAAGCATAGGGACTATCGTCAATAATATGGTAATAACTATGTATAGTGCCAGGTGGGTACTAGACTAGTCAGGGGAATCACTTCTTTTTTTTTTTTTTTTTTTTTTTTTT
>NW_017732547.1:274646-280111 GCF_001890085.2 Hipposideros armiger
TATATATAATATGACTTATTTCACTACATATATGGCATTATGCTAAGTAAAATAAGTCAAACAGAAAAAGACAAATACTGTATGATCTCACGTATACATGGAATCGAAAAAAAAAAACCTCATAGAACTAGAAAGGAAATTGGTAGTTGCCAGAGCCAAGGAAGGGGTAGTGGTGGGGGAAATGTATGAAGGTGGTCAAAGGGTACAAAATTCCAGTTCAGATAAGTAAGTTTTGGGGATGTAATACACAACATGGTGATCATAGTTAACAACACTGTATTGTATATCTGAAGGTTTGAAGGTTGATAAGAGAGTAAATCTTAAAAGCTCTCCTCACAAAAAAAAAAAATTGTAACTATGAGAGGTGATGGATGTGTTAACTAACTTTATTGTGGTAAGTATTTTGTAATATATACATAGATTAACTAATTACAGAAGGAGAAAATAGATGATAGATTAGATAGATGATAGATAGATACATAGATGCATAGACAGATGTTAGATAGAGCCCATTAAAGTTTAATATGTATGTTAATATGTACATACTATACATTTATATATCAATATACATATTAAACTCCAGAGAGATTAGGGTCCCCTCATCAATATTTCAGTTTTGACAATTGAGAACACAGCTAGGAAAAAATAGCATTTCCCTCTTCTAAGTTTAGAATATATCCTCTTTGGGAGGCAGCGCTCTCTTCAGAGGGTTTGCTGATTTCAGCCATGAGACAGAGGCATGCTAAGCAGGAGGTTCTATCGGGAGGTCTCCAGCTGAGGATCAACCTGAAGATGTGACCTGCCCCAGAAGGGCCACAAGTGACAGAGGAGCAATTCAAGTATGGGCCCCTCATCAGCAACCAACACCACACTGGCCCACAGGCAAATAACGAACTTGATGTTAAGGACCAGCCCAGGAGAGGGCAGTAGCATCACTGTGTAAATACAGGTGGTCGCCTCCTCCCTCCTTCATGCTCCTGATCCAACTCCAAGCATGGGGAGAGAGGGAAGGTGGCAGGAATGGAGAAACGCTAAGAATGAAGTTTTAAAATAATCAGGACTGAGTCTCACAGAATTTACTGGAGACTGCTTTGTTAACAAAAAGTGTCTGAGAAATCAGTAAATCAGACTGAGGCCTTAAGGAATTTCCTGGCAGAAAGGCTGGACAGTGCACAGCTGGAAGTAGTTGTTTCAAAAAACAAAACCACTTCCTGTTTATATGCCCAATGAGCTGAGACTTTTCACTAAACTTGTCATCTATAATACATATTCAGAAATGTTCCTATAAGTGTTGTCTCTCCTGCTGTTTCACAGTCTAACTCTATATGTATTTAACTACATGTCTATAAAATTGACTTATATTTGTATGGTGCCTTCAATTCCATGTGATAATTTTACTTTCTTTTCTTTTTTTTTTTTACCTCTTACAACAGCTCTTTTGTTAGTTAAAAGCACACAGCAAGAAAATGGTAGATCCAGGGCTCAAAACCAGTTCTCGAATCCTACAAAACTCAGTCAGGGTTTCTGTCTCCATCTCTAGCTGGTCACCCCTCCCAGCTGTCTTGTTTTGTGTGGTTTTGTGAGTTGCTGCAATCAAGTTTGGTCACTTGCCATGCACCTTTCATTTCTCTGTGTTCTGCCCTCTTTATCTGCTCCTCTGACTGTTTCCACCTCCTATTTTCCTCACTGGCCATTGCTCCTTCTCCTCCCACGCCACTCCCACTCACTTTACGTCTTCATCACTCTCATCAGAAAGAAAACCGTCACTGAATCACAGTGCCGTGATCGGNCAGTGTCACTGGCCCTCATATGTGGGATCCGAACCGGGGCCCTCTGGCATCCCAAGCGAGTTCTTAACCATCGCGCCACTCGGCCGGCCCAGGGGAATCACTTCTTAAATTATATAAATGTCTAACCACTATGCTGTACACCTGAAATTCATATAAAATAATATTGAATGTCAACTATGATTGAAAATTTTAAAAAGTGGGGAAAATGGTATAGGGCAAGAAGAGGTGCAAATTTCGGTATAAAATAAGTCGTGGGGATGTAAGTACAGCATGGGGAATATAGTCAATAATATTGTAACAACATAGTAGGTGTCAGATGGTTGCTGGACTTCCCACGGTGATCACTTCATTAAGTATACAAATGTTGAATAACTATGATGTACACCTGAAACTAAGATATTGCATGTTGGTTATATTTTAATAAAAATCTTTTTTAAAAAGTAAGTATAATATAAAGAAAAATCTGGAAAATAAAAGGGGAATTTGTATCATAAACCTTCTAATTGTACATTAAAACTTTAATATAAAAAATAAAAAGATAACATTAAAATAAATAAATAAATTGGAAATCATTTACAGTCAGAAAGAAACACCAGAAAGCAGGTTTTTAGAAGTAGAGGCACAGGAGAGACAAAAAAGAAAGGGAGGTGGGGGACAGGGGCTAGGGAAATCGTCTCCTTGACTCAGACAATAATGGGGGTTAAAAACCATATAGAGAACCTTGAAAACTGGTGAAAGAGAGATAATCTCCAATTGATAAAATTCTAGAAGATTGTGAAAGAGAAGGTGGAGAGGAAATAACAGAAAACACCTCCACAACTATTCTCTAAATTTAAATAGAGAAGAAGAAATCATTTTTAAAAGGTTTTTAGAACATGTATGAAATGCAGATGATGCAAACAAGTAGCGTTTAAATTCTTGAATTAAAAATAAAAATAATATATGTTTAGAAGCAAAATGAGAAGAACATGTGGTCTTAGGGAAAATTTTTATTTTAAAATTGTTCTAAGTCTGAAATAGCCTCTCTTGTGTGAGTGAGGGGAAAGGAGAAATGTAAACTAGTCCTCACATAAAACAAAATTTTAGAAATAGGTGCTAAGCCCTAGGAGAAATCTTCACCTAAAACTGTCTTAGTAATTAAAGAAAAAATTATTTTCAAAGCTCAACAATTATAAAGGAAAAATATAAAGTGGTCAGGATGGGTATTTCCTGTGATAAATAAGAAAATACCTCTAAAAGAAATTAACAATATGAAATTGTCTACAAATGCAGAACCTTGTTTGGATCCAAAATTCAACTGCACAGATACAAAGAAGATGTGATTTGGCACCTGAAAAGAGGAAGGGGGTGGGGATAAAAGAAAACTTAGAAGTTTGTTTTTTTGGGTTTTGTTTTTTTTAAAGATTTTTATTGGGGAATTGGGGGGATGGGAACACTGTTGGGGAATTGGGGGGATGGGAACACTGTTGGGGAATTGGGGACGGGGAACAGACAAGTTGCTGTCGTTTTGTTCTTCAGTCTAGTTGTGGAGGATGTTGCTTCACTGGCCCAAGTTGGAGGGCAGTGTCACTGGCCCTCATATGTGGGATCTGAACCGGGTCCCTCTGGTGTCCCAAGCCAGTTCTTAACCATCGCGCCACTCGGCCGGCCCAAAACTTAGAGGTTTTAATGAATAAGGGATATGATTCTCCTTTGCTCTGCTGTGAGCTTGATCAGACCATACCGGAATATTGAGTTCGAATCTGGGAATCCCACTTAAAGTGGATATGATGAGCAGGATGACCAAGGTGGTGGAGGCCTTGAACTTTTGTCAAATGAGGTGGTGATGAAGGCAGAAAAAAATGGCTGAAATGAAGAGAAAATCTAAGGGAGAGAGAATGACTATAACCAAGATCTGAGGAAAGGATAGGTGATAGATTTAGGTTCCTCGTAATGATACACTTTCAATAACCAGGAATGTGCTGCCTCCTATTCAAACAGATACTGAGAGATATTTTCAGGATATTGGAGTGGGAATTAAACATAGGGCAAATCCCTGACTACAGTGGTTTTCAAGATTTCTTCCAACTCTGAGATTTTCTAATTATATAATTAAGATAATTAATTTACTGAGTAGATGTCTCTGCAGTATCTTCATAATGAAACTGTATCAATAGATAAAAATTGGTTACACAAATTAAAAAGAAGGAATAGCAGGACCTTTTCTATGGATGGCTGCTGTGCTTCCATTTCATTTCCTAGGATGCTGTTGTCAACAGCGATTCCTCAGTGAAATCTTTATAATGGCCTTGGGTCTAATAATCAGAAAATAATATAGCAGTGGGTACAGACCTGGAAAGCCAAAGGAAAGCAATGAATTGATCTGACCTGGGGGATTCAGTGCCCTGCTTCTGTCTGTGTAAATACAACTTTCTGAGTTTAATATTAAATGTTGGCATAAAACTTGCATTCAAGGTAAAAATTACTCTAAGGTAATAAGAACAGAACAAAAATATTTCTAAGGACAGAATCAAAGAAACATTACAGGTGGGTCTTATATTTACAAAACCCAGATCTGAATAGGTAAACTGACTGTACCATAAATTTGAAAAGAATAAGGAGTTTCGATTATTCACTTAACAAAAAGTTCTTATTTTATCAAGGTTAGGGTTGCTTTTTTATCAAATACAAAGAACCCTCAACCAGCAGGCCAGATTCCATCTTGGATTTTATGTCATCTTATATGTAAAATTCTCGATCATGCTCATCTTTGGAATTTTCAGTATCACTTGATTGCTACATGATTCCAAAAATTTACAAGAACCTTATAGCACTCACAAAAATTAACTCAAAATAGATTAAAGACTTAAATGTAAGACATGAAAACTTCTAGAAGAAAACAGAAAAAAGCTCCTTGATGCTGATCTTAGCAATGGTTTCATGCACATGACACCAAAAACAAAAGCAAAAATATATAAGTGGAACTACCTCAAACTAAAAAGCTTCTGCACAGCAAAAGAAATAATCAACAAAATGAAAAGGCAACCCATGGAAAGGGAGAAAATATTGTGAACCATACATATGATAAGGCATTAATACCCAAAATACAGAAGGAACTCATAGAACTCAATCGCAAAACAAAAAATCCAATTAAAAAATTGGCAAGAAACCTAAACAGGAATTTTTTAAAGCAGATATTCAAATGGCCAACAGGTACATGAAAAAGTGCCCAACTCACTAATCATGAGGTAAATGCAAGTCAAAACCACAATGAGATATCACTTTGTACATGTTAGATTGGCTATTATCAAAGACAACAGATAACAAATGCTAGCAAGAATGCAGAGAAAAGGAAACTCTTGTACATTATTGGTGGGAATGTAAATTGGCACAGCGACTATAGAAAACAGTATGGAGATTCCTCAAAAATTTAAATATAGAACTACTATGTGATCCAGCAATTCTGCTTCTAGGTATATATATATCCAATGAAAATGAAGTCACTATTTTGAAAAGATATCTGTGCCCCATGTTCATTACAGCATTATTTACAATAGCCAAGACATGGAAAAAAACTAAGTGCCCGTTGATGGATGACTGGATAAAGTAAATGTAATATATATATATATATATATATATATATATATATATATGTATATTCTCTACATATATGGCATTATGCTAAGTAAAATAAGT
>NW_017732547.1:285547-289837 GCF_001890085.2 Hipposideros armiger
ACCCGAGCTGAGCTGCCGCTGAGCTGTCAACAGGTGGCAGGATGGCTCAGCTGGTGAGAGCACATTCTCCTAACAAGACTGCCTGTTCGATGGTGGGCTATGCTCACCCACAACTAAGACTGAACTTGGCACCTTGAGCTTTAGTACAGTGGACTCTGGGCCCGGCTGACTCAGTGGATAGAGCATGTGCTCTTAACAACAAGGCTGCTGGTTCTACTCCTACATGGGATGGTGGCTACACCCACCCACAACTAAGATTGTAACACAGCACCTTGAGCTTAGAGGCCACGAGCTGCCAATAGGCAGCCAGATGGCAACTGGAGCCCTCCACAACTAAGACTGAAGAACAACAACTTGGCTGGTCCCCCTCCCCAATTCCCCAACACTGTTCCCCTCCCCCAATTTCCCAATTTAAAAAAAAAAAAGTATTAGGACATCATACCACTTCTTGTGAACAAGGTCTCACACCTCACTATCTTCATGTAGGTAAAGAGAAGATCATGGGTATCTCCTTAATTCCCTAACTAACCAGATAGATAAATTGCCCACACCCTACCTCCTTGAACAGAAAGCATATGACAGGCTAAAACAGTATAAACGGCCATTTTTTTTCCCTTAGGTATTATTTAAAGGATATCTATCAATTATCTCATTTATTTGCATAATACAGATAATCAATCCTTAGAATTCACTACTCTGACTGGATGTCATTATAAACCTGAGATAACCAGTTTGGTAATCCAGTGTAATCTAATATGCAATTAATTAAAATCTCTCCTTTATGATGAGCTGTTGATCCACTTCCAAAATATTTAAATACAAAAAAAAAATTGCAACAGAAAAAGTAGAGGTTGGGAAAATTCTGAAGCTAGAAAGATTATCTTCCATGCCTCATTTTCTGCCCATTCTCTATCTCTACATCTCCTTTCCTTACATTTTCCCACTTTCCTTCTTCCCCAAGTACTCGAAAACCTCACATCCCTTCCCCATTGCCAGACTCTCCATACCTGCCCCCTCTGGCAACACACCAGCCTCCCAAAACTGACTAGACCTCCGCCAATTCCCTAGAATCAGCCATAGGGCACCATGCTTTATCAAGTAACTCATGCCCACGTGTCCTAGGTCTTCATGAGTTTATGCATCACATTCCTGGTTAGGGTATTTACTTGTATGGTACATTATCTCCTAGTTAACCTGATCGTAATTGTCAAGGGCTTTGTAAAATATACCTAAATCCACAGGGGTGATCATTTCCACCACCATGACAGGCCAACAAAGGAATGATTTTTCAGTAAGACTTAGGCTACCCTCCAAATCATACCACATGGGAAGCTGCCTTCATGCCCATAGCTGGGACCTCATTGCCCTTCACAGGAAAAGCTGACTCCCTCTTCTATATGAACCTTCTTCCATGTTAAGCACATAGCCCCTTTATGGGTCCTACCTCTGACCCTGGCAGCCTCTCATCTACAGCAAACAGGAAACATAACCCCAGTTCCCTTTAACTATGGGAGAATCTCCTTCCTCCCTCTCCTATTCCCCACAGACCCGTAACCCCAAAGGGATCCTCTTGCTGTGGGGACTTCCCCACAATGCTCTGAAATGTGTTTCCAGTGGGCCTTAGCTCCATGCTCCAAAAACACTAGTGTTTCAACACTAAACTTCTATCACATTAATGGACAGAAGAAGAATGTGTCTGAGTGTGAAATATTAAACTGAAAACTAATAGAATAAAAACCACCTGAAGAATCTGTACAGCCTGAAGGCAAGATTAGAAAACTAGATGACTAAGCAAGAAAGAAAGCCCCTGACAACCAGGCTAACTATCTGACAACTTTGCCTCAGGGCAGCCCTTCAAAGACATAGGGAATACGTCTTCTTCCATTACTGTCAAATATTAAAATCACTTTTTAAGTTATCTCTCTAAAGATCATCTTCTTTTGCTTCTTCATTACCTCATTCTTTTACTCATTCAATTATGCACACTGTGAAAGCACTATGGAAAATGCTTTGTGGTAAGATTTTTTAGGAGAGTCTGGCCTGCATTAAATGGTATTAAACTAAAAACCCAATGCAAGGCTTTCTGGTAACAGCTAACTGAGAGGACATAGATTTGGCTTCAGTCTTAAGTCTCCACCCTTGTANCCAGTCGTCTTATACGCCGGCAAATACGGTAAGTTAAGTGCAGAAGGAGCACTCAGCCCTCAACAGTGGGAAGACTTGGTTCTGAAGGGAATATTTCACAGTTGTTTCAAGAACTGAGGTTTTGGGTGGGTTGTTTCTCCCGCTTCAGTGAGGATAGGCTTGTCAAATCAAAGCTGGTCTTTCTTCTTCAGTGTCTGATTTAGGAGATTATATTGTACATCAGAGGGAGGCACTTGTAGTAAGAGGATTACAACATTATAGAAAAATAATTGGAATGCTTCCTCTCTCTGCATATCATAGCTTGTTAACGTTGCTGGAGGGACGAGCCAGTAATTAGAAAGAGGGAATATGCTTATTTTTTTGCTCCACACTCTGATGATCAGAGCTATTCTGCTTATTCTAGTAAAAGTTAAGTTTAGAGATAAACCGAAGGAGTGAATTAAAGGAATTAGCCTGAAAGTATTGCCAGCCTCCCACCTCTTATCCTCCAAAAAATGATCTATTCAGGATAAAGAGGGGAAAGTTAGGTTATAAAGTCCTCATTGTTCACCACACTGTGTCTAACATGGGCAGGTATGGGAAGTGAAGGAAAATAAGGTTCGCTGAGTGCTTGCTCTGAGCCAGGCACTGAACTAGGAGCTTTATAAGTGTTACATCATTTAATTCTTCTTGCAACCCCCATGAATTTATCTTCATTTCTGGGGAATGAACTGATGCCTGGAATTCAAGCCCAAATCAGTCTGACCTCATAGACCTGCACTTTTTTCAGTTCTACCAGGCACCAATTCTGGACTAAAGAAAGGTCTTTATCAGTGATAATGGGAGAGTTTATGCCACATATTCACCATGCCATTTTCTTTCCCTGGGTGCTATCCAACTTCCTTTGTAGGTAAATTGGAGACACTTGACTAAGTCTCAGCAAAGGAAAGTGTCAGTGGAAAAGATGCCTCACTTCCTGTGCGAGACAATTAGAGCAGTGGTGTCTCCTCCATCATAAACTTCCCTTTGGAAACCACATGGCAGCGACACGAGGGAAGCAGAACCTGGGTGACTGATTTCGCACGTGGAAGAGAATCTCAGCTGACCCATGTTGGATATCCATGAATAAGAAATAACGTTTCTGTCCTGGCCACTGACATTTCTGCATATGTTACTACAGAAGAGCATAGCCTATCACAGCTAAGAGAGTGATAAGCACGTCATTTTTAGTTGACTATAAAGCACTATGTTACCAGGTTGAATTACTCAGTAGTTGCCAGCCAAAATCAACTCTGAGAAGATTTTATGAGAAGGAATGTGCTTTATTGCATGCCAGCAGCAAGGACACATGTGAGAGGTGTGTGTGTTGGGGGGTGGGGGTCACTTCCCTAATGTGGCATGTCACCAAAAAAGGATCTGTTTCATCTTTATTCAGGGAACTCATGCATAAATCTCAAAGTGAGCTTTGTCACCACATGTATAGGTGGGGACATCCTGTGCATGTGTAGTTAGAAAACATGCCTATACATGCATTGCATGTTCAAAAACAGTGGAAAATCTCTGCTTCTGGGAGGAGATTTTAGTATTATAACGAGGGTGTAATAATAACAGTTCACAAAGACATCAGTATAGTGCTCAGGCCGCTTCCTCCAGCCCCAGGCAGTTTGAGCAAGATTAGCTCCCTGGTTCTGCAAATCATCATGGGCTATGCCTAAAAAGACAGGTCTGGCAATCACCAATGTCAGGGATGGCATAGGTATGGAAGGGAGTTTAATTAAGTTTCAGCCCTTCTGTATACTCTTTAAAAAATCACAGCATGTGGTTATGCAAACCTTATAACATAGTGATCTAAGTGGGTTTACAGGTTAATCTAAGCAAAATTATGAATTCTAAATAAAAGTCTATGCTATGCGACCTGCAAGGCTACACATTACATATACATACAGAGGTTAGGTTACACCTGCAAGAGGAAGAACAGTGACAGAGGGATAGAGACCTCCACCACAAAACAACGAAGCAGGTTTATTCACCCTACTGGGGAAATACAGCAAATAAATGACTTGCTGACAAAAATAGGCCTTTCAATTAAGGCTATTAAAAAGTAATAGGAGGGGGCCGGCCGAGTGGCGCGATGGTTAAGAACTCGCTTGGGATGCCAGAGGGCCC
>NW_017732547.1:295082-342182 GCF_001890085.2 Hipposideros armiger
CTTAATGTTGTCAATATCACAACAAAATATTTTCTTGCCTGGGGAGACCTGGCATTCCTTTCTGGCCAACATTACTGGGAGGTGGAAGTGATGAGCTGTTGCAACTGGGTCACTGGATTTTGTAATGATTCTTGGAAGGGAGGACGACATAGTGCTTGGCGCAGAGGGAATGTTTCTACTTTTTTGTGTCAAAGAGGACAATAGGTGCAGTCTCTCTACCTCCTCCCCAATGTTACCTCAGTATGTAGGGACGGCCTGTAGGCCACATGGCGGGTGTTCCTGAATTATGAATGTGGTGTCATGAGCTTTGTTAATGTAGCCAATAGTTCCCACATTTGTAGTTTCTTCTCATGCTTTTTCTCTTCTCTTCTCAGGCCTTATCTTTACTCTGGACGCCCATAGTAAGGGAGAGGTCAGGAACCTGATGACACGAGTCAGTGTTACCGTGCAAAAGGTCCACTGCTCGCCCCACAAAAGCCAAAACTCGAGAGGCGAGTTTGGTGAAAGAAAAGCAGGTTTATTCCAAAATGCCAGCATTAAGGGAAGACAGGGACTCCCTGTCACAAAGACCGCCTTCCTGCTCTGAATACTGCCAAAAGGTTTTATAAGCACAGAGGAGAGTCAGAACAAAGAAAAAACGGAGAGGTTGGCCAGGCAGCTCCAGAAAAAAGGCCTTCCTAGAGGCTGGCCTGCCCCAGGGTCAGGAGCGAATCCCATACAGGTGCAAAAATCCCCTTCCAAGTTACTGGGCCAGGCAGGCACACTGGCCTGAAGAAAACCAACCATTGAAACTGGTATGCGTAGTAAATGTATAGCAAACAGAGTTATAAAGGTTTGGTAGGAGAGAAGCAAAGAAAAAAATTTTCAGAAAGTCCCAAGCCAAACCTCAGTCAAATCAAATTACATCACTTCTGGGTATATATCCAAAGTAAACAAAATCACTATAGTGACGAGATATCTACACCCCATGTTCATGGCAGCATTATTTATGAAAGCCAAAACATGGAAACAACCTAAGTGTCCATCAACAAATAAATAGATAAAGAAATTATTATATATATGTAAAATATTATATCTATGCACGCACACACACACACACTGTTGAATACTATTCTGCCACAGAAAAAGAAAGCCCTGCCGTCCTGTCATTTCTACCAACATGAATGAAACTTGAGGGCAATATATTAAGTGAAATAAGTCAGACAGAGAAAGAAAAATACTACAATCTGATTAATATGTGAAGTATTTTTCTAAAACAAAAATAATAACCTCACAGAAAAGCAGGTCAGATTTGTGTGGGTACCAGGTGTAGAAGAGGAGGGTAGGAAGATTGGATGAATGTGGTCAAAATATACAAACTTCCAGTTATAAGATAAATAAGTACTGGGGATGTGATATACAACATGATAACAATAGTTAACACTGCTGTATGATACATTTGAAAGTTGCTAAGAGAGTGAATCCTAAAAATTCTCATCACAAGAAAAAAACATTATTAAAAAGGAAATCCACAGGCCCAAAGTGATATCACTTGTTATAAAAGCACATGATACTAAACTTAGATTTAATACGTAACCTAATTGTAGCTTTGACCTTCTCCAGGAATGTATTATTAATCAACCAGTGTGAAACTATCTGGTTGGCATCAGTGAGGTAATCTGTCATGATGGCCTTCTACATTCCCCAGAACTAGAGACAATCTGCGTGATAAAAACCTTCCCATTCTCTCCCTCCAAAAAATAACATGTCCTGGCCAAAAACTAATTTTTTCTTTTCTATTGCTAATAGCTTCCTAGGCCCATTCTTCTTTTTATGAAAACCTTCCATTTTGTATGACCTCTCAAAATACCCTTCTACTTGCTAGATGGGATGCTGCCTGATTCATGAATTGCTTAATAAAGCCAATTAGATCTTCCAATTTACTCAGTTGAATCTTGTTTTTTAACAGATTTCGTGGTAACAGTAGAATCAAAGCAAACTTTCGGTGGCATTCAGGGCAAACAGAAACATAGGCATGGTGCCTATGTTTTTATTTCATTGTCTTTCTCACCATTTCTCAGGGCTGTTGGTAAGTCCCTCGTGGTTTGAGCTCTACTCTCTTTGTGTTGGAGCTCCAAATCTAATTTGGCTTCCCTTTACTAAACAGGTGCTTAAGCTGGTAGACAATTCTACCCAGAACCCTATTGAGCTGGTAGAGGATTCTGCCCAGAGCTAATTGAGCTGGCAGAGAATTTTGCCCAAAGCCAATTGAACTGGCAGATGGTACTACCCAGAGCCAAGCCTCTAGCCTTTCAGACCACAATTCCCCAGGCAGAAATGCCAGCCCTTAGCTCTGTCCCTGGATTCCACATTGGGAACTGCTGATGGTTTAGTCTGAAATTCCCCATGTATTTGAAATCCTTTCTTAGATTTTCAGTTGAGAACTGTTGGTGGCAGCTGCAGTTCTCCATTTTGTTTGGAATTGGTCCACAGTACCAATTTTGGGGGTTTGCTGGTCCAATATTTTCTCCAATCCAAGGTTCCACAGGAATTGTTGGTGATTAATAGGTGGGGAGTTGGATTGGGTCCAACTTAAAAACCGGACTGGGTCTGAGATCGGAATGGGTCTGATTTAAGAACTGGACTGAGTTTGGGATTGAAGTGTGTCCAATTTGAGTTGGAATGGGTCCAGTAGAAGCCTTCAATGGATAGTAAATAAAGACTAGTTACTAAAGAGAATATGAAAAGGCAAAAAGTCACAAGAATTCCTAGGCCCTCTTAGGTATTAGTTTGACTCCAAAAACCTCAAAAGCCTAGCTAAAGAAATGAGATCTTTTATATTTAAAAAACTGAGCATACCACCTTCTGGCACACCTGCTTATTTTACGTTTAACAACTATCGTCAAAGAAGCTGCAGATATCTATCTTACTAAAAATAACCTAGAATTACGGTGGCCAGTAGAGGGAATGTTCCAATTAGACAACACTATTCATTTAAGCAGTAAACTTGAGACCGAGCTGGATGGACAGAATGGGATACCCACTTTAATTGGTATGCAGGAACTTACGAAAGTCTTCAAGAATCCAAAATAGCTTCTTTGAAAGACTCGTTACAAAAGGCTAATGAAAAAGTAAAGACACAAGAGAAACCTGAAGCAAAAAGATGATAGGACAAATGTGATCATGAATGTGACTCCTACTGTTCCCCCTCCCCTTTATTTTTCACCTGAGTACTCAAGCTTTACTATTTCTTTGTCTGAGCTGCCTTTCCACTCTGAAGAAACCACTAAACAGTTACCGTTTAAAATAAAACTACCCGGGCCGGCCGAGTGGCACGCTGGTTAAGAGCTGGCTTATGACGCCAGCTCTGAGCAGCAGGGCCCTGGTTCAGATCCCACATGAGGACCAGTGATGCTGCACCCTCTACAGCTAAGATGGTGAAAAACAGCTCAAGATGGAGCTGGGCTGCCCTGAGTTGTCGATGACAGCGTAGGCTGCAGTGAGGTTGCAGTGGGCTGCCGTAAAGCTACCATGAGCGGCCGGCAGCCATCATGAGCTGCCAAGAGCCGCCGTGAGCAGCCATCCAGTGGCTGGCGACCAATCTGCCTCACCCGAGAAGAGTACAATGATAATACCAACATGGGCCAGTGAAGCGACGTCCTCCACAACTAGACTGAAGAATAAAAAGACAGCAACTTTTCTGTTCCCCTCCCCCAATTCCCCAATACATTCTTTAAAAAATAAATAAATAAAATAAAATAAAACTACCCAAGGCTGCAGATGAAACCCCTTAGGTGTCTTTTACCCCTTGGTCAAAAGACTAAACTAAGGGTATAGTTAAAGAATTTCCTAAACCTAGGGAGGAACCCCAAAAGTTATTTGAGGAATTTAGAGCCATTATTATGACCCTGGTTGCCTATCTTTATCAACTTTTGCACATGTTGGTAGGACCTGGAGAAGCCAAAAAAAAATGGGTACAGGAAGTAAATTGGCAAAAATCCAAGGTGACCTTCACAATCCTCAATCAAAAAGGGTCCACAAAATAGCAACTGACCTTTAAGAAACAATTCCTAGAGTCTTCCCCATACTGATTGATCTATGATTCAAACATGCAAAGAAAAGAAAGATGAACCTGTTGCAGATTTTATAGTTCACTTTTAAGCAAACTTTTTCTGTGGTATTCAGAGTTCTTGTATAGAGCATTAATTATGAGCACAAAATGGACTCTAATAATTCTGATAGCTATGTCAGTCATAAAGTGACAGTCATGCCAGAGCATCACATGAAAGGTGTACCCAGTGAATACCCTAACCAGATAACTCCAGACACAGGGTGGAGTGTGATCATCAGGACAACTTTATTGGACTGCAGATGGGTGCACTGCACCCAGGCTTGAGCATAAAATCAGAGCTCTCTAATGACTCATGGCTCAGGCCTCAGCTGACAGCTGACAGCTGCACCTACACTTGTCCCAGATGCAGATGGAGCACTTGAAGCTTGGTCTTCCTGACCGGCTCACCAGCCCGGCCTGATGCCCGATGCTACGCACTCCAGTGCCATAGGGACTCTCGCTGAACCCTGGAATCTCTCTCTCATCCTTCTTTCATAATACTCTGTTCACCTTGTCTAACTCTATTGCTTACAAACCTGTGTGACCCTCTTGTGTGAAAGTGCTCTGCCTCAACTATTGGAGGCTATCTGACCAGAGCCTTGGTTAATACCTGTGGTAAACCAAGTCAGTAGGACTAGATCAATGGCTTTATTCTAAGCCTGACACTGTGGAAAGACACAAGCATGTGTGAGACTGCTACTTTGATAGTTGTGTCCTGCTCAGGACAGTTCCATACAAAAAATAAGACCATTCAGCCTTCTCTAGTTGCCCTCTTTGTAAATGGATTATCTCCTGAGATTAGTGGGTTGATTAAAAGACAGGAAATAGGGTGGGAGGCCACCAGCCTGACTGAACTTGTGACTACAGCTGAACATTTTGGAAGGACCCCAGAGCAAGTTTGCAAACAGAAATCCACCAAGCTAATAACTTCATGACTACAACAGCTCCAAGGCTGGTGATGCAAAGTAGTACCTAAGCCTCCTGTGCTGCACTCCCCTAGTGTCCAATGCCAAAAAAAAAAATGTTGGTTCAAAGATTGATGTCTCAATTTAATAAATTGGGACACTGGAAGAAAGATTGTCCTCAAAAGTCCTATGCAAATTCTTCTCAAATACCCCCATATCTACCTTCAGAGGAGGTTCTCATGTGGGCCCCTCCATAACTGATGGAGCTCCAAGGGGTTTTCCAATAAATTATTACTGTAATTCCCTTAAATAGCCAAAGGAAAATTAAAATTAAAAGGAACAGGAAACCTAGTCAGATTCTGATTGATACCATAGCTATTCTTTCAACTTTAAACCCCACCCTCGTAAGAGAAATGCCTCAGAATAAAAAGGAGGTTTCCTTAGTGGAGGTATGTAATAAAGTTCAGAGATAATTTTTATTAAAACCAGTACAGACGACTCTGAGACATTTTACTGAAAAACATTTATTTTTGCTGCGATATACTGACAGAACCCAGGCTGAGTCAGTTGTGTTCAGGCTTATGTATGGACCCTGACCCCGGACGAGGTTCAGGCCCACACAAGCAGGGGCCATTCAGATAGGTGCAGGCTGACGCATGGATCCTGGCCCCAGACATAACAAACCTTGACTCCAGAGCCTGCTGCGCAGGCGCAGGACTCCGGTTACATAAACCCTTTAGTAAGCATGATTCACAGCCCCGGGAAGGAGCATGCCTCTTCCATCCGCTCTCCTCCCCCAAAACCTCTGTATAATGGTTGCTATTGCTAATTAAAGAGCTAGCTGCTTCCTCCTCATGTTGGCTCCGCGCACTTTCTTTTCCCTGGGCGTTTCACCGCCCAAAGCCCCCCAGCAACTCCCCGGCGATGACACATACAGCCCAGTCAACCTATTAAGTAGAGCTCTACTTTCTCAATTAAAATGGCTAATACGTTTTGCCTCCAATGGAGACCTCACCTTAGAATTTCCTGACCAACCTAAATCTGTTCTTTTATGTTCCTCTCGTTTGTTTTTAACATAGAAGAGGAAGAATTCCAACAAGGTCCCCTAAATTAATCAAGGTACCTGAAAATCTGTAGGACACTTCTAACACTGACATTGGAAGAACAACAAGTACAGAACCTATAAATATTCAGGTAGATATAAAACTAAACCTCTTCCTAAATTATCTCAATATCCATTAAAGCCTGAGGTTACACAAGGCCTCACACCCACAGAAGACCTAATTGCCCAGGAGCTAATCACTCTCCATACTGGTCCTTGTAACAGGCCAATCTCGCCAGTCTGAAAAACTAGTGAACAGGAATAGCAATTTGTCCAGGATTTGAGCGTTATTAATAAAATAGTTATTCCCCACTTCCCAGTTTTTCCAGACCCATCACTTGTCACAAGTTCCACCTGACTCAATATGGCTTATTGTTGAAGACATTTGTTCAGCTTTTTTCATCGTTCCTATAGATTCTTACTGCCAATATCTGTTTGATTTTACTTGGAACAATCAACAATATACCTGGATTGTTGTGCCTCAAGTGTTCACCGTGGCCCTTTCTTATTTCTCCCAAATAATTCACCAGGATTTAAGTACCCTTCAGTTCCCTGGGAAATCAACCCTTTTACAATATGTAGATGATTTCTTGCTGTGCTCAGTTACCAAAGAGGAGTCCATAAAAGATTTCATCTATTTGCTGCAACAGTGAACTGAAACAGGAAGCAATGTCTCTAAGGAAAAATTACAATTATCTCTGGACACTGTTCATTACCTAGTTCATAGTCTAAATGCTGAAAGAATTCAGCTATCTTCAAAAAGAATGCAGCTAATCCAGGAATTTCCTAGACCCACAGCTAGGTGACAGCTTCATGGATTTTTAGGCTTGGCTGGTTATTGCAGACTGTGAGTCCCTAATTTTTCTCTATTCGCTTCCCCACTCTATGAACTTACTAAACTTTCAATTCCTGAACCCCTCCCTTGGGAAGACAAACATGAGCAGGCTTTTATAAGACTAAAACAAGCACTGCAAGAACCACCTGCCTTAGGGCTACCTAACTATTCAAAACCTTTTATTTGATTTGTGCATGAAAGAGACCATCAAGCTCTGTGAATGCTCACACAGGAGCATGGTAATAAACATAGGCCTGTTGCCTATTATAACATGTAACTTGATTCATTTGCTCACTCTCACCCTAGCTGTCTTAAGGCTAAAGACACAACTGCAAAACTAGTAGAAGCCTCAGCAGATTTGATCCTAGGGAATGACATTAATTTGCAAACTCCACATGCTGTCAAAAGCCTTAACTCTGAATTGATTCAACATTTCTCTTCAAGTAGACTAACTTTTTATAAAATCCTTCTGCTTCTACCACCTAATTAACATCTTAAACATTACAATGTTCTTAATCCTGCTACATTACTACCTTTATCTAAGGAAGGGGAGCCCCATGGACATTATTACTACAAGATAATAATGTTCCATCCTGTGACACTGTGTCCTGATTTACAGGACATCCCTTTAACCAATCCTGATCTAATCTTGTTTGTTGATGAGTCATACTGTAAAAATGAAAAAGGAAATTTTCAAGATGGTTATGCTATGACTACCCAATATGGCTTACTGAAAAGAAGAAAATTTCCACAAGCTAAATTTGCCCAACAAGCAGAGCTCCATGCCCTTACCAGAGCATGCCAATTATCAGAAAGACAAACCATTAATATTTATATAGACAGCTGCCGTGCCTCTGGGATTGTCATGATTTGGGGATGTTATGGAAACAAAGGGGTTTTCTTACATGCTTTTAGATCTCAATTAAAATGGCAACAAGGAATCAATCTTTTCACTGCTATTCTCTTACCTCCTGAAATTGATGTCATTGAAACTGAGGCTCTCACTAAAAGTGTTACTGGCCAACCAAGCAGCACCCCCACCAATGAGAAACTTTTAAGTGTTCTTTCCTATAGAAATTTAAGTATCGAAATGTTAAGTATAGAAATGTTAAGTCTCCTACTCCTGCTTCAGATAACTACTTGAAAGCCTATGACTTCCTAATATCCCCCCAGGCCAGTAAGCTAAATGACAAACCCATTCTGGGCCCAGACAACTGATGTCACCTGACGGGCTGAATGGCCACAGGCTTAATGAGTGCTAACAGATTTATTAATTAAAATCTATTTTTCCTCATTCAGGGACCTTGGGGATACAGACAGCACCCCAACAAGATTGCCAGTCACAACCAAAGAAGCCAGCACAGTCTTCCAGGCGGAGCTCGAGACCCCTTCCTCTCATCTGAGATCAGCTAGGGTGAGGGTTCCGTGAATCCCCCAATAGACAGGGACAGCTCTGTGCCCCTGCCCAGCAGGAAGCAGATACAGAAGAAGAGACCTCCTATCCCTCAACTTCCCATAGAGATTTTATGGGGATCATGTCTCTCAAGGGGAAAACTAAGCAGGCAGTCAGAGGCAGGCATTGGGTCTCTGCATTCCTGCACATCCCACAGAGTATGACCACCAAGGCGACATCCCCTCTACACCCAAAACTCCCCTTTGTATTGTAATTACCTACCCCTGTGGGAAAACAAATGGGCACAAAATACCCAACTAGATCATACCAGTCACTTGCACCTGCTCAGTACCTCTTGTCAATCACAGGTGCCAATCAAGTGGTCCCACGCCCTTGGGGAACAGCCCATTCTAGAGAAAGGGGATAGAAACTCCAAGTCCTGGGAAGTCCACCCTTTTGGATGCCCTCCTCTTTTTTACCACTTCTTCCCTTTTGAGCCTTTTGAGCCTTTTGAGCCTTGCCTTTGTGCGTGGCCTGCTCCAAACTCTTTGGAATGTAATTTCTCTTCTAATAATGAGCCCTTGAACCATTCTCTACTGCTCAGGCCTACTTCTACTTCTTTGAAATGTACTATCCCTTTGAATAAACTACTTTTTCAGTATTTTACTCTAGCATCTCATTCAATTCTTTGCTCGAGTTGCCAAAGACATGGACTTTGTGCCGAGAAGGGCCCACTCTCCGACAACAAAAGGACTGAACTTAAGTATCAGTCAGAGAAATGTCCTCGTAGCAACAGAATCTATAAAGGTTATGGCACTTGTGAATGAAGTCCATTCTACTGCAAAAAAAATGGCCTTTCATTGCCAAAATTTTCTCATCCTGGTGTCCATGTAATGTGGCAATAGTCTGCTCCTGAATCAGAAATTAAGATGGATAAACAACTAAGTAAACAATCAGGGCTATGGAAAACTCAAGAGGACCAGTTGGTTTTTCCAGGCTTCCTGGGCAATACCATTTTCCTTGCATTCCTTTACCCACCACAGTGCATTTAACTATTTTGTCTTTAGAGGCTTCAGACCTCCTCCCTCTGAACCCCTTGAGCACCCGCAGAGGACTTCATTCAAATGCCACTTAGCCTGGGCTATCAATATGTTCTTACTGTTATATGTATGTTTTCCAAGTGAGTTGAAACTTTCCCCTGCCACAAGGCTGATGTCCTCACAGTGTGGGGAAAAAAAAACTGTCAGAAAATATATTTCCCACTTTCTACAATTTTCAGTGAATGAGGCAATCACTTTACTGGGCAAATTCACAAAAGACTTGCAAATGTTTTGGAATTGTCACTGTCCCTATCACCATTAATTATCAGGCAAAGTAGAGAACTAATGGGATCTTCAAACTTAAAATCTCTAAACTTGCTAAAGCTACTGGACTCTCCCAACCTAAGGTATTTATCACCTTTGGTCTTGCTGAATGTTCACAGTAGCCCCTTTGGGAAACATAAACTCATTCCACATGAGATTGTCACCATTAGACCATTGTCTATTGGTATGCAACCTTCTCCTGATTCCTTGTTGTCTCATGCTCATATGACCAGCTACTGTAAGTTTTTAATGTCTTATGCTCAAGCCCATCATAAACAGGCTGAAGAAGTTTTCCCAGATCCAAATTCAAGGGGTCCTGGTGGTCACAGCCTAGAGCTTGGTGACTGGGTATTCTGGAATCATCATCAGGGGAAGACAGTCCTCAAAGCCCATTGGAAGACACCAAAATAAGAGCTCTTGACTACTAACACTGCTGCAAAACTAGAAGGTATTGAGTCTTGGATACACATCTCAGAGCCTAAAAAGTTTCCACCTGATGCCTGGTTCTACACAAATGCTGGAGACCTTTGAATAAAACTGATGAGGAAGAGATGTAGTTGACATCAAAATAGACTGTTTTTGCCCAAAACATTGAATCAACACTTGCTATTTTAAACTGAACATAAATCCCTTTCTTCCTTTCTTTCCTTTTCTCCAATATTGGCCTGGAAAAATAACACCATCACCCAAATCATTCAGGCCATTACCTAGGGTGAAGTAGCTTTTCAGATTGCTAGATTTATTACCGAAAATTCTGACCTATCCATAATTATTTAGATCAGATTTGCTCCCACTCACTAAGAAATCTCACTGGCAGCTCCCATCTTTGCAATGCATTTAGGATGACTCTTTATTTCAGGATAAGAGATTCTCTTCCCACATGTGCTTAAAATCTGACTGACCCATAGCTTGAATGGATAAATGCAACAAACTCCATAAATAAATCCATTCCCTGGTTAGGAGTTAATACAAATAAGTATAAGATTAGGAACCTTTCCTTAACTCTTGGAGACATTGCAGAAACTATTGCTAAGACAGCTATCCAGCAAAGGTTCTTAGACTCTCTGACCAAGGGTATTCTTACTAACTCAATAGCCATTGATTAACTTTAGCTGGGCAAGGAGGTATACATGCTGTGGCCACACCATCTGCTATACCTGAATCGATACTTCTGGGGAAGTTGAAACTCAGTTACATAAGATCACTGAGCAAGCCATTTGGCTTAAACTGGTGACTTCTTAATCGGGGTCTTGCTTTCATCAGTTTGGAACCATGGCTCCAAAGTGCACTCCAAACATTGGGAACTATCCTGCTTATTATAATCATAATAATCCCCCTGGTACATTGAATTCTCAAAAGTTTTAAATGCATGCTCACAGCTGCTGACCACCAGGCAAACCTCTAAGACAGGAACATCAGGGGGGAAAAAAGAGAAAGAATGACCAAACCTGGAACCATGGCTTATAAAAGTCATGGGAATTAAGCAAAAATGGCATGCTACACCAAGAATCAACAAAACTGCTGAGTGGTATCTGAGAGTGATGCTATTGCCTTACATTTTTATCACATCTCTCAGTGAAAATTGTTAAAAGCAAACCTGAAAGCCAAGATGGCGGAGTAGGTACATGCTGTACCCACCTCCTCTCACGACCACATCAAAATTACAACTAAACTACAGAACAACCATCTTTGAAAATTGTCTGAAGTCTACGTGAACAGAAGACCTATAACTAAGGATATACAGAAGAGGCCATGTCAAGACTGGTACGAAGGAGAGAGAAGTGAAATGGGCTGGTCCTATACCCACATGTGATGATTAAAATTGGAAGGGATAACTGAGGTGCAGAGGTCCCCCAGAGGAGCTAGGGGTTCCAGCCACATAGCAGGCTCCCCAGCCCAGGGTTCCACTGTCAGGAAGAGAAGTCCCCACAGATTCTGGCTGTGAAAACCAGCGGATATTGTGCTGAGTGAGACAGTGGGCAGCAGGAGCCCTAAGCATTCCTTTTAAAGGTCCCACGCATGGACTTAATCCCTGAGGGGCTCACTCGCTCTGGGCTTCAGCACTGGGGAAGCAGCTTGAAGGGTGCCAGGGACATACAAAGAGTAACTGAGTTGTCTGGCTGCAGGATGAGGGTTGGAGAGGCAGCTTTCTCCCAGACAGAAGTACTGGCAAAAGCCACCATTTCTTTGTTGAGTCCTCCCCCCATCCAGAGTGCAGACCTAGGCAGGTGCCATATCTAAGTCTCCATCAGCCTGGCTAACACTGTTCACCCCTCCCTCCCCGCCCCCCACTACACCCCAGATATTCTCTGAGAACACACTCCACCCAACTTGCAGGCCCGCCCAATCCATTTCCAGTGGCTTTTCCATACAGTCTATCTAAGCTCATGCTGCAGAATTTCCTAAAATCTCTCAAAGGTTCCAAAACCCCAAACAAGCAGCATATGGACTTGGCATGCCCTGTACTTCCTGCTAAGCAGCACCAAGCCTGGCACTAGCGGCAACCAGTTTCAGTTTACAGCTCAGTTTCTCCAGAGCACCTCTAAACCCAGCGCAAGAGGCAACCATCTTCAGGTCACTTTGTAGATCATACCAAGTAGCCCCGGGAAGGTCACAGGCAGTGGCTGAGCTTGGTCTGCACCAAAGTCCCTCCTAATTGGCCCCAGAACCAACATACCTGGTGGCCATCTTCAGACCACACCAGAGCACAAACAAAGGCTATAAAAAGAGACAAGGCTGGACCCTAGTAATTCCACTTCTGGGTCTTTATCTGAAGAAACCCCAAAGACTACTTCGAAGGGATATGTGCATCCATATATTCATTGCAGCATTACTTTCAATAGCCAAGATATGCAAGAAACCTGGATGTCCATCAATAGATGAATGGATAAAGAAAAAGTATGTATAGTGGAGTATTACTCAGCCATTAAAAAGAAAGATTTCTTGCCATCTAAAACAATATGGATGAACCGAGAGGGTATTATGCTAGTGAAATAAGTCAGACAAAGACAAATACCATATGATTTCACTTATATGTGGAATCTAAACAACAAAATAAACAAACAAAACAGATGCAAACTCATAGATACTGATAGAGCCCGGGCATGTTCAGGCACATACGAGCGGAGACCCTGGGCACAGGACACGGGCTGTCCAGATGTGTGCAGGCTGACGTGCAGACCCTGACCCCAGATGTAAGGACCTTGACTCTGGAGCCTGCTGCACAGGCCCGGGCTCCAATTACATAAGCCCTTTACTTAGCATGACTTTCATTTGCGGGAGGGAGCATGCGCACTCCCGTTCGCTCTCCTCCCCCAAAACCTCTATATAATGGTTGCTATTGCTGATTAAAGACGCTGGTTCCTCCTCATGTCAGCTCCATGTGCCATTTTTACACTGGGCACCTCACCACCAAAACCTCCCCCACACACCCCCAGTTCTGACACTTGGCATAGTTGGCAGGATGAAGTGAGTGCCCCTTCCACCCCGGTAGAGAAACCACCCCAGGCAGACAGGATGTGGCCCAGACATCCCTCTGGTATTTGGTCACAGTGTACCTGCTGGCGTGGACTCCGCCGGAGGACTAGGACGCTGTGTGTCCCCAACCGGAAGACATCCAGAAAGCCCTGGAGGCATTGGAGCTGAACGTCCTGCTGGCGCACTGGGAGGTGGCCGGCCAGGTGGCCTAGACGTTCCTAGCAATCTTACAACATGGTAGCCGTGACATTCAGGAGTACGTGAACCAGGTACAGCACTTACAGCGCCAGGAGGAGGACTTGGAGTAACGCCTGGTGGCAGCTGAATGCATACTCCAAGAAGTCCCCCAAGTTGGAGGTGCCCTCCTGGGCTAGCAGCCCACCAGGGATGGTGCAGCACACCTGACCGGTGGTGTGACAAAGGGTGGAAGTCAAGGAGCTGCTGGCTCCTAGGGGTGGAGCTGCTGCACCACGGCAGTCTGTGAGATTTAATTCCTATACCGCTTACACGGCCATGGAACTGCGAGAGCTCATGAAGCAGTGCAAGCAGCACCTGGGTGAGTCAGTCCCTGCTTGGTTGTTGCGCTGTGGGATGATGGGGCAGACAACATGGAGTTAAGCCCCACTTAGAAGGTGCAGCTGGCCAGCGTCACCACGATGCCCTCCCAGCGGCAGCATTTGCAGAATGTGCCCCAGACCAACCCCAAGCTGGTAATCAGACCCTAATTAACTGGCTCATAGCTGCTGCCTGCATGGTCTGAAACAATACAGGGGACTTGCCAGAGCATATGAGTAAGTGGACCACCTACTTGGACTTGGTGCAAGTCATGCGGGAGATAGGCATCTGGCAGATGATATTTGCTTTACAGTATAACAGTCCTGATGAAAAGATATTTACAGCCCACATGAAAGACCTTATCCTTGCTAATGGCCCGCCAAAAACTTTTTGGACTATGGCTGCTTTATTAGCTCTGTATACAGACCAGCCCATCCACGAGGTCACAGGGGCTTTAGCGAGACTGGGGGATGTGGAAGTCCGCCGGCAAGGCCGGACTGTACAGTCACGGGCTGTGGCCAGAAAAGGCGTGAGTCACCCCCGTCCCCCAAAACAGGCTATGAAAGCCACGCCCAAGGGCCAGGGCGGGGGGGGGGACCATGTTAAGATGAGCCACTGGCAAATGTAGTTTGACCTGGTGGCCGCTGGGCTGGCCGAGGAGAAATTAGATGACCAGCCCTTCAAGGTCCTCTTGGCCCTCTAGCAGAAGCTACAGCCTGAACAGAAGTTCACCACAATGCCCCCAAAGGAACAGAAGGGGATTGCCCAGGAGTTCCGCATAACTGACTTCCTCCCAGACTAGAGAACGGGCAGGGGCACCCGCTTAATGGGGGATCTGGATGACCTGAGGCTGCATGTTGAACTCACCATACATTGGTCCCCCCGGAACATGCAGCCTGTGCTGGCCCTCATGGACACTGGGGCAGACAGCACCCTCATATATGGCAATCCGGACCATTTTCAGGGCCCAAAAGCCACTATTAAGGGGTATGGTGGCCGACACATCATGGTACATAGAGTCTCTTTCACCCTGGGCATCAGATGTCTCTACCCCAGGGCCCATGAGGTCTACGTGTCTCCTATTGCTGAGTACATCCTCAGGATGGATGTGCTCAGGGGACTAACTGTCATGACGTCTGTGGGAAAATTCCGCTTGCAGGTGCACGTGGTGAAAACTGTGGTTAGAGGACATCCCCAGCACGCACCCCTCCACCTGCCACAGGCCACCTGAATGGTTAACATCAGACAATATTGTCTGCCCAGGGGACATGAGGAGATTGGGTGTACTATTTTGAAGTTGGAGGAGGCAGGTGTCATACGGTCCACCCACAGCCCCTTTAACTCCCCAGTCTGGCCAGTACGGAAACCAGACGGTTCCTGGAGAATGACAGTGGACTACTGAAAGCTGAACAAAGTGACCCCTCTGCTGCACGCTGCTGTTCCAAACATCACGGATTTGATGGACCGCCTCTCACAGGAACTAGGACAGTTCCACTATGTGGTAGACTTGGCTAACGCCTTCTTCCCCATTGACATTGACACTGCCAGCCAAGAATAGTTCACCTTCACCTAGGAGGGCAGACAATGGACCTTCCAGGTGTTGCCACAAGGCTACTTGCACAGCTCAACGCTGTGCCATGGGCTGGTAGCACAGGATTTAGCTACGTGGACCAAGCCCCTGACCGTGTTCTTGTTTCATTATATAGATGATATAATGTTAACCTCTGATTCTCTTGCGGATTTGGAAACTGCCACCCGCAGTCTCCAAGACACCCTAATGGGTTGGGAGTAGGCTGTCAATGAGGACAAGGTCCAGAGACCTGGCTACTCTGTCAAGTTCTTGGAAGTTATTTGGTCGGGTAAGAAAAAAGTAATCCCTGAGGTGGTTAAAGATAAAATTCAAGCATACTCCTGTCCAGAGACAGCAAGGCAGTTACAGACTTACCTGGGGCTACTGAGGTTCTGGTGAACCTTCATTCCATATTTGGCGATGCTAATGCGACCCTTGAACCGGTTGGTTCTCAAGGGGAAGCCCTGGGATTGGTAACCTGAAGCCAAACAGGTGTTCAGGACAACGAAACATGCCATAGCATAGGCCCAGACCTTAAGGGCTGTTGACCCAACCCTACCATTCCTCCTGACTGTCCAGGTGGAGGACTCTGGGTTTAGCTAGGGTCTCTAGCAGAAACAGGGTGTGCAGGAGACTCCTATCAGGTTTTGGTCCCAGCTCCAGAAGGGAGCTGAAGAACGGTACTCTCTGGTGGAAAAGCAATTAGAAGTGGTATACGCCGCCCTGTTGGCCTGTGAAAGCATCACAGGTCCACACCAGGTCACGGTGCAAATGACCTACCCGGTGGAAGGCTGGCACCGGTCCTGGGCCACAAGGCCATGAACCGACGTGGCGCAAATGCCAATGTTAACGAAGTAGGGAGCCTATTTAAAACAACGGGCTTAGTTCTACACTAGTCCATTGACCCGGAAGCTACATGCTCTTTTAGGGCCCATTGCTTTCTGCTCTGAGCGAGCAGAGGACCCTGTGGAAACAGGGGAGACTCCTAGCCCCTTTAAGGAATGCAAGCCCCCAGTGCCGGCAGGTACCTGCAGATGCCTGGTACACGGATGGGTCTTGCCAAAGGCAGCCCCCCACATGGGCGACTGTAACCCTACAGCCCCTCACTGACACCTTTTGGTATGACACAGGTACCAGACGCTCTAGCCAGTGGGCTGAGTTAAGGGTGGTCTGGATGGTTTTTACTAAGGAACCTGGCCCGGTACATGTTTGCACTGACAGCTGGGCTGTATATCAGGGTCTGATGCTGTGGCTGTCCCGATGGGCAGCCCAAGAGTGGCTGATCGGCCACTACCCACTATGGGGCTGGGACCTCTGGGAGGACATTTAGAGACAAGGCCAGAGCACGGACGCCACCGTATACCATGTCTCGGGCCATCAGCCCTTACAGGCTGATGTGGCTAATGCCTTAGTGTGAGTATGCTCGCTTGTGGTGCCCCAGGGTCCACCACCATGGCCGCTTGGCTTCACAAGAAGCTAGGCCATGTAGGTACCCAGACTATGGGGCTAGTGGCTACCTACTGGGGCTTACAGCTAACAAGAGCCAAGGCACAACAAGCTTTTCAGCAGTGTCCTTGGTGTCAGAGCACTGCCCCCAGAGACGGCGTCTGCCCATCTCCATCGGGTCCATACCTTGGGGGCATGGCCCCTACAAAAATGACAGGTGGACTATATTAGGCCACTCCCTGCAGACCAGGGAGCCCGTTACGCCCTGATGGCAGTAAACACTGCCACCGGACTGCGCTTTGCTTACCCTGTGGCCCAGGTGGACCAACAACGCATGCTCTTAGCCTTGGAGCACTTATCGGCTACCTAAGTATCGGCTGTCCCTTGCTTATTACCAGTGATTGAAGCACCCACTTTACAGGTTCACAGGTTCAAACCTAGGTGAAGGACAATGATACCCAATGGTAACTACACATTCCTTACCAACCTCAAGCTGCCGGTATGGTTGAACGCTTTAACGGGTTGTTGAATGACAAGTTAAGGGTATTGGTGCCCAGGTGGAAACACTGGAAAAACCAGGTACCAGTAGCTGTTCGCATGTTGAACGAACAGCCATGGAAGACTGGTAAGGCCCCCTTGGATAAGGTAACTGAAGGGCCCCCGCGACTCCTACAGGTCACAGGAACCAGGGACCTGGAGGTACAGCCCAGGCTATGAGGGGTTGGGGGTGGTAATCCTGCCTTTCCTTCCATGGTGGCCCCCGGTCAGATGCAAGAATGGACCTGGCCTTGGCAGGCTCAGGTCACTCAAGAACCCTGGGTCGCCCTGCTTGAACCCTGGGAACAGGGTCTAGAGGTCACGCCCTGGCTTAGGCACTGGCCCTTCACAGTACAAGTGACTTTACCAGCCAAGGCAAGCGGGTCCCTTTTATAAGGGACCCCTGTGCTACGCCTTTGGCCCATACCTCTTTACACGGTGGACCTAACCCCTGGCCCCCTACCAACGACCCACGGAGCACAGGTGTGGTGCCACCGACCAGGAGCTGCCCCCATACTGGCTACGGTGCTATTGCAGGATGAGCACATAGCCTGTATTTTACTGGAAGACCATGACTTAACCCATAATGGTCTCTTTATCTGCTCTGTCACATCGCCCAGGTTAGCAACAGGAAATGGCGTTCTATCCTGGGCGCACACCTTTGCCCGGGTACACAACGCCTCGCACTGCTGGGTGTGCACAGAGCTGCCAGTGGAGGCCGCTGAAGGACTTCCCTGGTGAGTCGCCCCTGCCACTGGTACCAACTGGACAGACCTCCAGTGCTGGGACTGGAACAGTCCGGAAGGGAATGCTCACCGCCACGCTGTCGAAGCCCTCTTGCAGAAACAGCACCACAACAACCCTCCTCTCCTCGGCAAGGCTATGGACAATGGCTAGGGGTGGTTAGTGGGAATTCATATGACATCATCTAACCATACTCCTCTGTGTGTCGAACGACACCCCACAGTTGCAAACTGTACGGTGTGCTGGTTACCCGAGGAGCTCTACCTCAATGTTACTATTGTAACAGACCCTACTCGCTGGTAGGATAGACGCCGTATAGTGGAAATGACACCCACTGATTTCCTGCCAGGTGATGCTATCTGGGTTTATAGTCGCCATGGCTGGCCATATTAGCCAGCCCAGTGGTCGGACTGCTGCACTTAGGAGCGCCCCTTTATTCATGGTCACCTGCTACCCACGTTGCCCCAGAGGCCGGCCAATTGGGACCCAGTTTACCATTGTTGGCATCGGGAAAAGCGAGTAGCCTAGTAGTTTTACCCCTTAGACATCTTGTTGCCAGGGGGTAGAGTGGTAGACGTAGAGCTACAGGTAGAAGCCCTTGCCCAACACGTCTCCAATGCTCTGAACATCACGCGAGCCTCTTTAGGCCTGCTCCTTGATGAAACAACCCAAATGAGAAAGGTAGTACTACAGAACAGGATAGCCCTAGACCTGTTAACATGCGCAGCGGGGGACATGTGCCTTCTTACATGTTGAATACTGTGTTTACATCCCGGACCAACAACAAAAGGTACAGGATGCATTGCAGGAAATAAACACCGAGGTTTCGGCGATCCAGGCCCTGCAGGACGACCCCCTTCCGCATTGGTGGAACTCCCTTGGCCCTTCATGGCAATGGGCAGGCCTTATCTTGGCAAGTATTACCATCAGCCTCGTGGTCCTCTGTTGCTCTACATATTGCTGTTGTGGCCTTTGTGCACAGGGACACACTCTTTGGGTCAAGTCCCAAACCGCCACCCTGCAGGGGGTAGACTGACACAGCCCAGGCACGTTCAGGCGTGCACGAGCGGAGGCCCTGGGCACGGGGCACAGGCTGTCCAGATGTGCACAGGCTGACATCCGGACCCTGACCCCAAACGTACAAACCTTGACTCCAGAGCCTGCTGCACAGGCACTGGTCTCTGGTTACATAAGCCCTATATGTAAGCATGACTTGCACTTGCAGCGGGGAGCATGCACACTCCCTTGTGCTCTCCTCCCCCAAAACCTTTATATAATGGTTGCTATTGCTGATTAAAGATGCTGGTTCCTCCTCATGTCAGCTCCACGTGCCTTTTTTACACTGGGCATCTCACCACCGAAACCTACCCCACAACCCCCCAGCGATGACAGATACTAAGAACATTTTGATGGTTGCCAGATGGGAGAGAGGCTGGGGGAAAGGGGGAGTGATTGAAAAAAGGGAAGGGATTAAGAAGTACAAATTGGTAGTTACAAAATAGTCATGGGAATGTCAACTATAGCATGGGGTATGTAGTCAATAATACTGTAATAACTGTGAATGGTGTCAAATGGGTACTAGATTTATTGAGGCAATCATTTTGTAAGTTATGTAAATGTTTAATCACTATGTCATACACCTGAAACTAATATTGGATGTCACCTGTAATTGAAAAATACAAAAACTTTTTAAAAAAATAAATTTAAAAAAATTTTAAATGTTAAGAAGATAAGCCACAGACCCAAAATGGCGTCACTTGTGTTAAAAGCCCATGACACCAAACCTAGACTTAATATGTACCCTAAATGCACTTTTTACTGTCTCCAGAAACATATTCTTAATCAACCAGTCTGAAATTTTCTGATCAAAACTACTGAGGTTATCTTTCAAAAGGGCCCTCTACATGCCCCAGAGAGGAGGCATTCTGCATGATAAAACCTTTTCTTTTCTCTCCCCTTCAAAACTGAAGATATCCTGGCCTAAAAATAATCCTGCCTTTTCCTTTGCTAATAGCTTCTTTGCCCCACCCTTCTTTCTATGAAATCTTCCATTTTGTACAACCTCTCAAAGTGTCCTTCTCTTGCTAGTTGGGATGCTGCCTGATTCATGAATTGTTTAATAAAGCAAATTAGATCTTCAAATTTACTCCATTGAATTTTGTTTTATAGCACATTTTTTCTCTCTTTTTTTTAATCTATATGAGATGATGGATGTTAACTAAACTTATTGTGGTAATCGTTTCACAATATATGTAAGTCAAATAAGTAGATTATGCACCTTAAACTTATACAGTACTGTATATCAATTATATCTCAATAAAACTGAAAGGAAAACAAATTACTTCTTCATCCAGTTGTACAATGACAGAGAGGGCTCAGGAGAAGGGGACTCAACAGGTAGATGAGGCAGGAAGTAATGCTGAACTGACCTCCTGCCTAACAGTTGTTCTCAGAAGCTTCTGGGGGCCACAGCTTGAATCAGTCACCTGTGAGAGCTGAAACTGAGAGAAGCAGAGAGTCTGTCAAAATGACAAGGACTCAAAGCCTAGAGCAACACTTCTCTAAATGTGGAGGCTTCAGAATCACCAGGGACATTGTAAAAATTTACAGTCTGGTCCCCACCTTAGATCTATTAAATCAAAATATCTGGATTTGGAACCAGGAGTCTGCATTTTAAGAAGCTTGCTTACTCCCACTCTTTCACCCAATTCCATTGACTTAGGAATACATCCTTTCCTGTCTTGCCAGCATTAGTCACTTTCAAGGGAAAAGGGGGTTGAATTGGTATCAGCTAATACCAAGGGAGACAATACAGATCATCACTCACTTTGTCCCTTATAGGGAAACAAACACAAACAAACAAAAAAACAGGAGACCAGGAAACCCTGGAAGAAGATATGAGACAATTACAGAGTCGCTAAAGAGAACCTTAGCCCAGAAAGTTAGCTCTGTTAGACTCTGAGCTATTTGAAGTCTGAACCAAGGCTCTCAGTGTATGGGGATATTCAGTAGGTGCTTCATAAATCTGGAAAGGGAAAGAAGGGGAGAGAGAGAGAGGGAAAGAGAGGGGTCGGGGGGAGAGACAGAGAGAATAAATATGAGTACGTAGAGCATGGCCAGTCTTAATCCTGTGGTAATTTTAGTCCTTCTGTATTGAGCAGGTCTTCCTCTCAGCTCTAGCTCACTTGCAGTCAGCCCCTTTCATTTTCTTGTGGGGTATTGGGAATTCTCATTCATCATGCTAACTCCTTTTCATGAAGATCTCCTGGTCTACTGAGTTAAGAGATCTTCAGTCCATTCTCTGATTCTCCAATCTGTCAACTTCTTAAAGAAGAAAGCATTTTTCTTCTATTTTACAAAGAAGTTACTTCTCGACGTCACAGCAGCTGGATTACAGGCACAGAAAACAAAACGTGGATCAATCTATAGCACCAGAGCTCAGCCCATTCACTATTTTGTGGGGCCTTTCGTTCTCCTGCAAACCCAAAGTCCTTCCTTTGACTCTGAGTGTGTGTACAGCACGCTGGGGAGAGCAAAGAACAGAGAAGGGAAGAGTGTGATTTCTGAAATGTTCTACAAATTGTTCACATGCCCTGTCCTGTGAAGTTTCTGGGTCTTCCAGCCTACCATGAATCCTGGAGACCCTGATCCTGGTACCATCTTCACTGCCACTGACATTCTTGTTTGCAGACCGTCTATTCCAATTACTAAATGTTTTTTGTTTTGTTTTGTTTTGTTTTGTTTTGTAAAGATTTAACCAGGTTTAATAATTTGTTGAGGTGCTGGGTAGAGTTATGGCTCCAAGGCCACTTCCAGTCCCATTCTCTAAGCCCACAACGCCTCGGAATCTAATAAAAGCACAGATGACACTGACATTCAAACATAAAACACACACTACAATACATTCAGAAGGATAGTTGGTGACATCACTGCTAGATCCTCTATGAGTCTTGGTTGGAAGAAACTGGAGAAGACCCATTACGCAGTAGGACCCCTTAACATAAAGTGGATCATTTTCTCAGCCTCCCTAGCCACAACTGTTCATTAAGAGTAGTTCAAGGCTCAAGAATAAGTACGAGATCTTCAGAGAGAAAACTCCCTAAAGAAACAGAAGATCGGAGGGGAGATGGAGAAGGGGCGTGACAACGAGCTGTGGCGGGGCACGCGGGTGGAAGCCCGGAGCCCAAGCTGGATTTGTTCCCGGTTCAGCCCTGACCCGGCCTGTTTCCTCACTGGCGCTGGGAGGCGCGGGGCAGGCTCGAAAAGGACACCTAAGCCCTCCGGTACTCATACTGCCGTTGCTGAGGTGCTGCGAGAGGCTCGACCATATGCAGCCCCTGGCCGCCTCCAATTACTAAATGTTTTAATGCCACTATTTCTGAAAGAATCTATGTTGCCAGACATGGAAATTAGGCTGTTGAAAATGGAGGTGCGTTTTACTTTTCAATTTCAAATTCTTTGCAGCAGATTTAAAAAATACAAACTGAAAAAATTTAAAAATCTCTAATCTTACCATCAATAATGACTTCGTCATCAATAATGACTGTTAACAGATCTATGTCATGTTTTCATTATTAAATTTGTGAATATATGCACAACTGTAAACTTTTTTCAAAATTAAGACCATATTTGGATATGATATTGTGTCATATCCAAATTTCATCCTAATTTATTCTACTTTTTCTTCTTCTTCAACTTAGGTAAATGAGGAATATTTTCCCCTGGTCATTAAAATCTTAGCAACATGATTTTTATAGTCTACATAATAGTCTATCATATAAACTTATTTAGCCCATTCCCTTTTTTATAGATTTGGGTCATTTCTAATATTCAGTATCATTTTTTAAATCACTGGAATAGAAAATATTTATTGATAAGTATTTGCACACAATTTTGATCATTTCATTAAGATAAATTCCTAAAAGAAAAACTGCTGAGTGAGCATAGCATTTTTAAATCTTGTGATGACTATTATTAAATCACTCTTTATAGTCTGTAAGCATTTACATTCCCATTAACACTGAAAAGCATTTCCATTTCCTCACCATTATTATTAATAGCAAATATTGTACTTTTAAAATTATTTAAATGTGATAATCAAACCAAAAATGTCTCTTGGCATTCTTTTTATTTGTCATCTTTTTCCAATTGTCCATCCATATCTTTTGTTCATTTTTCTATAGTGATGTTTACCTTTTGTACATTGATCTATTAACATTTTTTTATTACATTAAAGATCTAACCCTCTGGGGCTTGCCAAGTGGCTCGTTGGTTAAGAGTTGGCTTGGGAGCGCAAGCTCTGAGCAGCAGGGCCGCCAGTTCGGATCCCACATGGGCCAGTGACGCTGCCCCCTCTACAGCTAAGATGGTGAACAACAGCTTGACCTGGAGTTGGGCTGCCATGAGTCGCCAGTGATGGTGTAGGCTGCAGTGGGGCTGCAGTAGGCTGCCATAAGCTACTGTGAGTGGCCGGCAACCAGCATGAGTGGCCGGCAACTGGCGTGAGCTGCCATGAGCCACCATGAGCAGCCATCCAATGGCCAGCAACAGATCTGCCTCAGCCCAGAAAAGCACAATGATCACAATACCAACATGGGCCAGTGAAGCGATGTCCTTCACAACTAGACTGAAGAACAAAAGGATGGCAACTCGTCTGTTCCCCTTCCAAGATTCCCCAACGCTGTTCTCTCCTCCAACTCCCCAATAAAATCTTTTTTTTAAAAAAAGGTTCTAACCCTCTGAATTATATGTAGAAAATATTTTTCATATTTTTCATTTATTTAATTCACAACATTTTTGTATGAAAAAAAAGCATGGCAGTCAATTATTTTATGTGATGATTTATGCCTTTGCTTTTATGTTGAAAAGGGCTTTTCCCTCACACATAAATAGTTACTATATATTCCTAAAATGTTTATGTGATTTATTATTTTAAATTTAACTCTTTAAGTCAATGTTAATGTATTTTAGTATATTGTGTGCTATAAAAAGTGGGACAATTTTTCCATACAGTTATTTAATTGTCCCAGCACCATAAATTAATAAATCCTTAATCACTGATTAGAAATCTCTCCTTAATCATATACTAAATTCATATACATGTAAATATCTGTTTCAAAGTCTTATTTTGTGACTTTTTCTATTCAATTGGCTTATATGTATTTTTGCTTTAAAATTATAAAATTATAAAATTTTAGGCTTAAGATACAGTTTACTTACTAAGTAGTAAAGAAACATTTCCTTTTTTCAAAATTTCCTAATCTTTTTGGCCATTTATTCTAACAGATGAACTCTTACAATTACACATTTCAAAAAAACCCTTGTTGAAATTTAATTGGAATCACATTAAACCTATAAAAATTTGGGAACCCACAATATCTTTACAAGTTGAGGATTCCCATTTAGGAACATTTTATTTTTATTCATTTAACCAAATCATTTTAATAACCTGTTTTAATAGCTTCTATAGCATTTTGTAGTTTTTCTATTTTTACCCAGGCTTTGAGCCAAATTTCTGATTAAGATAAATCACAGGTGTTTTATGGGTACTGCTCTTATGGGTAATATTTTTCCATTATAACTTTAAAGTAGTAATAGATGTATAGATAAAAGATATTGATTTTCTTATATTCATTTTAGATTCATTTATCTTTTATTACTCTAAATTTGTTTCCAAAGCTTCTCTTAGTCTCCATCTCCTTTTGACAATTCTTCTTTCTGTTCTCCCCGCACTCCATATGACAAAAAAAGTTCCTGACTACCTTTGTAGTTTGAAGTGTCTGTAGTCAGTGGCCTTCCAGGGCACATGATTTGGTCAAGGTTGTCTAAAGGACTCTTTGCAAATTTTAATGTGAGCATATTCATTAGACAGAGACACAGAATGAACATTCCTATTTTATTTCCTTCCACACTCAACGACTCTGATATCCTTCAGATTTTCCTTGGCTAAAATCCTCTTCTGCCAATCCATTTCTGCTCTATTTATCTCTTTAGCTTCTGTTCTCTTTCTCTTAGAAGGCTTTTCCCATTCCATAAGCAGATTCACTCTTTGTCCAGTGCTCTGAAGAAATATCTTTGTTCTTTTATTATGAATCTATACACATGTCTGTCTCCAGACTAAAATCTAAACCAGGAAATGATGATTCCCAAAACCTAGAACTGTGTCTGGCACACAGTGGGTACTCTATAAGTGTTTGTTAAATTGAGTGAAATGCTCTCATATATATGTAGGCAAGTTAATAATGAAAAGAGAAGCCAGAGGAACAAAGAAATGAACTCTCACACCCTTAGCCATATTAATATGTACGGGGGGGGAGGGGGAGGAGAAAAAAGAAAAAAAAGTTCTCCACTTCCTTATTTTTTTTTTAAGCTAGTGTTTGCTTAAGTCACAGCTACCTGCTGCTCTGCCTCTGTATCAGGGAATAATTCTGTGCCCTAAATTACCAACTTGGATCTTCCTGGTGGATTTTCTACTAACAAGCTGCCAAGTCCAGAATGATAGGGTATCTGTTTTAACTGACAGCCCAAACAAAAATCTGGTTGCTCTAAACCAGCTTTTTTTTTTTTTACTCCACCTGCTACTTCTACACCTAAAATGGAGAATGACATATGAACCACCAAAACCTGAAGCCAGGATGCCAATGGAAGTCCATGGATTTCAACACAAGGCATTGAGAAATTGCTTGCATGTTATGTGTTTATTCCTCTAGAAATCACCCATGTAAAATATGGGAAAACTTTAAAACCTTAAAAGCCATGCATGGCCCTTCCTGTTCAGGAACCTATCTCTGATGATAAACCTAGAGCTGGGATATGGGAGGGCTCAATTTTCTCCTGGTTTTCTCACCTCTAATGAGGAAAGATGAACTAGTCAAAGTCACCTTTGCTCCTGCAAAACTTTCCTTGTCCTTAGGCAAAAGAGTGACCTATGGTAGGAATTTTAGACACTGAGACAAGGTGGTGGAGAGATGTTTGGGGACTAAGAGGCCTTTCAGTCCCACTCACATACAAAGTCCCACTCCTAAATCTTGTTGTCAACTAAGACTTAGCCTTGTCAAAGGGTATTGAGAAAAGTATGGATGAAACCATCATCATCATTACATTGGGTCAACTTGATAAGTCTCTCACCTGCTTTGGGTGAACCCATTTGGTGTGGGGGCAGAGGAGGGATGGCCTCAGAAGATCACATCAACCTCATCAAATCATCCAATCCCTACTTTACATAGCACTGGCCAGGGAGAGGATGCTTTCAATTGTCAGATAGTTTTAGTAAGTCACAAACAAGAATAGTGTTTCAATGATAGCAATTCAAAAATTATAAAATATCAGACAGTTTATTGAGTACTGACTATGTGTCAAGCACTATGGTAGCACTTTAAATAAATTAGCTCATTAAAGTCTCACCCCAGGTCATGCGGCTATTAAAAAGTTTAAGCAGGATTTGAATCCAGGAAAAATATACTGTGTGTTCTTATTTCCTCCTAATCCATCAAACTTGGAAGCTGTCTTTTCAGACTGTCCCAATTATAGGTAGAAAATTATCTTAATCCAGAGGAAGGAATGGAAAAGAGAGGTTGTCCAGAGAGGCCAGTTGGAGTTTCAGGATACCTGTCTTCCAGGAAGGATTTTCACTGTAACAGGGACACTAGAAATGCAACCTACACAAAGAAACAGGCACAGACCCTGGGCTCCATCAGCCTTTGGGGACATCTGATCCTGAAATGAACTTCTGAGACCATTTCTCCAGAAATAACTCTCTCTCCCTTCCCAACAAAATGCCAAGACAGCCTGCCTCATTTATGGTGGCCCCATCATAGGTGTTTTTAATGAGCTTTAGCTTTAGATAAAAGAAGTTCTATATGACAATGTTAATTCTAAAACACTATTTGATAGAAGCATATTGTGGGTACATTGTCTCTAGGCTGAGTTGTTTGAGCCAAGCAATTTATTTAGTTAAGTTGGCAAAGATACAAGTACATATTTTGAATTTAAAAAAATGGACAGCTTTCTCTCTATTGGACATACAGATCTACCTTCCATAGAAAAGAACTTTAACTGACTATTTAAATGCAACCTAAGAATAATCTTACTAGTTGACACGGATTCCTACTCCTATTTTATGATACCACCTTATGTATTCTTAATAAGGATGCTTGGCAACTTAGACATTTTAAAAAATGAGGACAAATGACTAAAACTTTCACTTCTAGGGTTTTAGATTCACACAGATAGCCATTTTGGTCAAAGCTATAATAGCAAGTCTTGACTTCTTCCCAACCTTCATACTCAGATAGGCCTTCTAAGCCAAACTGCTTCTTTGCTACTGTAAAATAAATAAATAAATAAATAAATAAATAAATAAATAAATAAATAAATAAATAAAAAGAACTACCTTGGACACCCCTAAATGGTGTTTAGTGGTAGAATAAGTATATCAACTAGAGAATAAGTCAGGACAAGTGAAGATACTTTCTCTACTACTCTATAAAATGCAGATAACGGAAGAGCTACTGCAGACATCGCAAAGTGGCTATATTTTTAGCCACTATTCATTATAGCTTTTAGTGAATAGCCTCTCTATTGTCTTAAGCCATTCATCTTTAGAGAAATATGGCCCCATTTCTCTATTTATTTATCTCTTTAGAAATGGGAACACATAAACTGCTGCACTATAATAAATTGTCTCACTTTTAATAATTCAAATGGTTCAATAGTAAAATGAAAGGTAAGCATTATTTTTATTGCTTGGATTTTTGTCATTTTGAGTATCCTTAGCACCATTTAAAATCATGATCCCTAAGAATGACCTCAATTCAATTGTCTATCTTCTGAAGATGGTTTTCTCAAACTTTAGACAGTTAAAAATGGACTACAAAGAAGCTTAGTCATCTCTTCTCTCTAAAAGTATAAAGAAAGCAGGTGTTTTTAGATATCAAATTTCTAACTCATGCATGGAAATTTCAAAATGTAGACAGGCAAAAACAGAGGACTAAAATTGTCCCCAAATAAGTTTTTTCTAGGACAAGAGGAACTAAACAACTCCAAGTTATTCTTAACATTAAATTTAAGTGGAGAATACAAAGTTAACAGAATTTTGGTTGCACCAAAAATATGATTTTATTATTTAGGCAGAGAATTAATGTTTCTATGTTTTCATATGAAGAGATTGGTGTTGGGTTCATGTACTCCACCTGCCTTGACCTGATTCCTGAGAATTATAGTATAAGAGATGTTTCAGATAAATGCAGACTCTCTATTCCTGGACAGAGCTTCTGCCCTGACTCCCTGCCACCTTTTCTATCCCAAATAAGCTGAGAAGGACAAAGTAGAAGGGTATCGGAAGGTTCCTTTATCGCCTTTGAATTCAGCACCACAGCTATGTACCCTGCTGGCTTATAGTCTCTGAGCATTCCAGATACAAAGGCAACTTTTGGCAGAAAGGCATTTAAAGAGGAAAAATAGTGAAAAAGCACTTGGAAGTACCCTCAAAAGCACTCAGCCAAAATACTTCTGATAACATAGGCCATTAGCCATTTCCTCCCCACATCAAATCTCCAATCAAAGTCTCTGAAAGTAACCACCCTCATATTCCTGTCAAAGATCCCATATAAAACCTTGCGATGTCCAGGCTGAAGAAATGAGGAAAGGAACTGTCCATCTTACTCTCTAGGATGAAAGAATTTCCTGTTTTCTAATTTTCCCCTGTATAAACCATAAACCTTTAATGAACTGACTCATGTTCTGGGCTAACCTTATCTCATGAGTCACATTCAATGTGCCACCAAAATGTCATCTCACTTTGATTCAGCATGTCTGCCTTAGACTGTCAGCTTTCATTTCTTACTAGATTATAAACTACTTGAAGACAGAACCTGTGTCTTCTGCAGTTCAGTGGTTAATAGCATGGACTTTGAAGTCAGGGGCTGGTTGCTAATGATGGATTGGTCCCTGACTAGCCACCTGATTTTGTTACTTTACCTTCAAGTGCCTCAGTTTCCTCATCTGTAAGATGAATGGGATATTGCTGGTAACTACCTCATGGTAAAACAGAGAGGATCAAATGAGGTAATATGTGTAAAGAACTTGGAGCGTCATGACCCATAGGTAGCGATCACTTAATGCTAGCTGGTCTTAGTTCCTTAGTGAGTGGCACATAGTGGGCACCACTCTGTGTTTGATGAACGAATGAACCTGGGAGTTATTTGAGTTCTCTCTCAGGAGAAAATCTAGCATTTTCAAAGATGACTTTGGTTATTCTACAGAATGCTTTTGTGGCTTGAGAAAGGCATATCCAGAGAGAGTGACAAAATAGACAAACCTTCCCAAACAAAGATTTTGGATTTATCCTAATGGTTTCCACGTTTTCCCTGTTGCTTTGTTTATCACTGGTTAGGACGCAAGAAAAAATTTTCTTTGAAGAAAACAAAGAACTCAGAGTTAGGATGAAGATAATGTGGAAGGGAAAAGTCTGAGTCTTTTATAGGTGCCCTTCATTTTCTATCCAGCCTGAAAAATTGTCTCTATCCAGGAAAGAAATGAGGTGCAGAGAAAATTAAGAATGCAATGTAAAGTTGATTTTGTTTTTTTATGGGCACTTGAGTAATATCTCAAAAAATTTAGAGGCCATCTAAAAGTACCTCCTCTTATTTATGGTTTTACTTCCTGAATAAAATATTGTCTGTATTGATCCTGTCTGGAATTACAGAGCCTTTCTATGTTCAATGCCTCTATGAACTTAGGACACAAACACTGACCAAAGAAAAATATATGGACAAACATAAATTAGACACATTCCCCTATTGGGATGCATCCATGTATCACAGCTTATAAATTTAAATTATATCTCTACTGCCATCGTGTGATAGAATAGTTTTTAGTGAAGATAACCTAAAAAGAAAGTCAAAAACTCAGAACACAAGGAGCTTTCAGGGAGAAAAGCTGAATCCTTCTTTTCCCTGCCTATCAAGCAATGTCCCTGTTTCTGATGCTCATGAACAAAGCAAAGGTTTGGGAAGTACTCTGTTTCTTCATACAGAAACAGAGCAGGGAGGCAGAATGCAGAACACTGAGGACATGAAGACAGTATCCAGCTATTTTTCTCAGTCATGTGTCATAAAAGAATGACTCTGTTTTGTCTCATTATACATGTACAAGCTCTAATCTTAGAATGTTATACCCCAGCCCCTCTCCTATCCATCCCCCAGCCTAGAACCTTCTGCCCCATAATGGGTTCAGGTCATGCAAGTATCATTCTTCCCGCCTATATTCCCAAATGGCATACGTCCTCACTGGCTGAGGCATCCCCATTCAGTTTCATTTATCTTTTGCTGCTTTGACCTCTGTCTTACTGGAGATTACCTATGACTATATCACTTTGAATCACCTGAAAATCTGAAGAGTATGTATTTTATATACTTTTACAAACCATTGAGTCAATTCTTGACCTGGCTCTGAACTCAAACCTCTCCCTCTTCCTCTGCCTGAATGTGCTGACCTAATGTTTCCCCAACTTTGGTATAACTGGGAAAAGTGTGAAGTACCCCTCAGTGTGCTCCCTTGGACCCTCTCCCCAACCCAAATGCTCCATCCCAAACTTCCACTACCCATAAAGTGTCCTTAGCTGCTCCTTCCTCCCATCACACCTGCCCGCTCTTCTGCCCCATCCTAAACCATCCTCTTCTGTCAAGCTGCTCTCAGAACTGAGCTTGTGTAAAGAAGAGAAACTATTCACAGTAAATTGCTAATAACAACTGATGATGAGTTTTCTGTTTTATGTTTGCCGTGGGATATTTATGTCAATGAGAAAATGGACTTAAATAAATTAATATATCCCATTGTATTAAGGGATCCTTTTAGCTGTTCCTGCAACCTCCCACCTCCACACTTTCTCATCAGATTATTCACCCATATGCTCTGAATCAGTGGCAAGTGTTACCTCTTGGGAAGAATTACCCAGAATACAAAGAAACAGGTTCACAATGTTTTTGAGTTTCTAAATAAATTTTGAAAAATTATAGCAAAGACTTAAAAGTCATGACTTTTATTTGCAAACTTATTGGATTTTTTAGTTGTGAACCTAAGCCCTAAAGAATACAGAGCATAAAATGTTAGCTTCTTCAAATAAAAAAGAGAATATGTGAAATGCCAGGGTCCCAACCAATCTAGTTTAAAATCTAAACTAGATTGGCTGGGGGAGAATTAAAATCAGAGAGTAAAAAATAGGTGTAGATTTTCCGGTGGATCTCTCCATCCTCTGATGAACTGGGAAAGGAAAGAAAAAAGGGAGCGAGGGAAGGGGCAGAAACACCAAATACAATTGACAAATTTAAGAACAAAAGACCCCAGTGTCTTATGTCCCAGGGGAAGTAAGAATGCTTCCCTGCATCAGCATGGTAGAATATCAAGTGAGCAAAGCTTAGAGTAGGATTATGTTTGGGCAGAAATGGGACTTAAGACAGAGCTCCCCACTACCACAAAAAAAAAAAATGCGATCAGTGCCCATGAGGACCTTGAAAGTTGGCTGCAAAGACCTATAAACCTGACAGAAAAAGAGAATGTAAATATGTATAACTATAGCCAGATGGCACTGAGTGAACACAGGCATTTCAGGCTGTATTAGTGGAAATAGAGACCAGTGACTAAGAGCCATTAAAGGTGATGCATATCTCACCCAAGGCCATGATAAACTAAGATCCAGATGACTCTTCTATAAAATGGACATCTCATAATACCCTTCTCTTCCACCCACATCAACATCCAAAATCTAGAGAAAGAGGGGAAATCCTGAATTGATTGACTTTATACCTACAATGACCTAGAAAACCCAGAAATGATAGAATTTACCTGGAAATAACTAGATTAAATAGGCAGAATGGGGGGTTAGATAGAAGATAGGTTGTTATATTAAAACATAAAGGAAGTTGCATTTATACAGCACATCTAAGTTTACTGTCAGAACTATCTAGAACATTATGACATCTAGGGAAGCATGGAGGATAGAGACACTGGGTAAATATTAAGATAAAGGACCTTATTTAGGCAGCCTTCAGTCCCTGCATGCTTGATTCATCCAGCCTCTATATCCATCCTAGATCACCAGGAGAAGATATTTGCAAACAATACCTCCAATAAGGGTTGATATCCAAAATATCAAAGAACTCATACAATTCAACAACAACAATGAAAAACAAACAATCCAATTAAAAAATGGGGAGAGGGCCTGAACAGACACTTCTCCCAAGAAGACATAAAACGGCAAACAGATATATGAAAAAATGCTCAACTTCACTAGCTATTAGGGAAATGCAAATCAAACCCACAATGAGATACCACCTCACACCTGTTAGAAGGTCTGTTATCAACAAGACAAGTAATAAGAATTGTTGGAGAGGTTGTGGGGAAACAGGAATCTTCATACACTGCTGGTGCAAATGTAAATTGGCAAAGCCACTATGGAAAACAGTATGGAGGTTCCTCAAAATATTGAGAATAGAATTACCATACAACCCAGCAATCCCTCTTCTGGGTATCTGCCCACAAATTCTAAAATCATTTATCTGTAAAAATATATATACCCTTGTGTTCACTGCAGCATTATTCATGGTGGCCATGACATGGAAACAACCAAAGTGTCCTCTGATAGATGATTGAATAAAGAAGATGTGGTACATATACACAATGGAATACTACTCGGTCATAAGAAAAGATGAAATACAGCCATTTGCTGCAACATGGATGGATCTTGAACTTATTATGCTAAGCAAAATGAGTCAGACAGAAAAAGTCAAGAACAATATATGACTTTACTCATATGTAGGATATAAAACTGAAAGTAACAAAAGAACAAGACAAACAAAGAAACAAAAACTCATAGACACAGACAACAGTTTAGTGGTTACCAGAAGGTAAGAGGAGAGGGGTAGAAGAAGGAAAAGGGGTTCAAATATATGAAAAAAGAACTGACTCTGGGTGGTGAACACACAACAAAATATATAATGTACTATGGACTTGTAATCTTGAAATGTATAGAATTTTACTAACAAATATCACCCCAATATTTAATAAAAATTTTTTAAAATCCAATGATCTTTCCACCACATTAAAAAAAAAGTGAGATGCAACTACAAAATGTACCTAAGTGTACTCATGTACCATCAAAGAGATATGACAGAAAATCAATTAAGTTAACTTGCAAATCACTACTGGACACTGGTGTTTACTTTCATAATAACAAATATGAAAAACATTGAATTTTATTGCCATATACTGAACATCAACATAAAGAAGATTGAGAGGAAAAAATAATTTGATTTCCATGAAAAACGTTCGAGGATACATATTTGCTTTCTTCCCAATATCTCAGCTGGTTGAAAGCCAAGCTCCCTAGAGCAGGTATAAGAGCCTCTATGTTAGATTTGATAACTGCAAACAGACTTGAAAGAATTCAAGTATTAGAATTCCTGAGCCTCAGATGTGCTGCCTTTTGTAAAAGGTAAGTGGATTGATTCTCTCCCAGCAAGCTCTGCCACTGCCAATGAGCATTCCACTTTGATAACGGCAAAGTAACAGAGTAGAACTTTCAATTACCAGCATCTCAATCTTAGAGGTTGCGTGAACATTTTCTACAAGGCTTTTCTTGGATTCCTAAAAAATATGTGTGAGTCCAAATGACCAGTTTTCCAAATATGCACAGCTCATGTTAAGAATATTGAATCAGGGCCAGCTGAGTGGCGCAATGGTTAAGAACTGGCTTGGGACACCAGAGGGCCCCAGTTCGGATCCCACATATGAGGGCCAGTGACACTGCCCTCCACAGCTAAGATGCTGAACAACAGCTCAACCTGGAGATGAGCTGCCATGAGTCGCCGGCAACGGCGTAGGCTGCAGCCCCTGTGGCAGTGGGTTGCCATGGGCTACCGTATGTAGCCAGCAGCCAGCGTGACCAGCCAGCAGCCGCCGTGAGTGGCTGTCCAGAAGCCGGCGACTCATCTGCCTCACCCGGGAAGAGTGCAATGATGGTGCCAACTTGGGCCAGTGAAGCAACGTCCTCCACAACTAGACTGAAGAACAAAAAGACAGCAACTTGTCTGTTCCCCTTCCCCCAACTCCTCAGCACTGTTCCCATCCCCCCAATTCCCCAATTTAAAAAAAAAAAAAGAATACTGAATCACAAGCAAACTTTGTACATATACAATATAAAAGTGGAAATATAACACAACATTCTAGAACTATGCCTGGAACATTTAAGGCACCCAATAAATATTTGTGAATAAAATATATAGATGAATTTCTTGAATGTAGTATGCAAAAAATTATATGTATGCTTACCTGTGTGTGTATATGTATGTGTATATGTGTATTTCATCACATGCTAAAGGGGTCCCAAAAATGTAAAAACTGTAACCTGAAGTGTTTTTTTTTTTCACATGCTGCTGCTAAGCACAAATCTTTATTCCTATATACTTCTCAATTTAGGATATTTTTCAGAAGCTGAAAGAGTTGTACATTGGAAGTTAGGGACACTAGGAAAAAAATTAAGGTCAAGAAAGATTTAGACGTTCTGCCTTGACATCCTTCTCAGTCATCAACCATCTACACAGTGTACACAGTGGATGCATTTTTTTTCTGTATCTTCATTCATGTTACAAAGAAAATTTTAGGATAGAATAAAGCATTCTAGCATATCATGAGGCAACTAGTTCCTAATAGATATCAAATGTAATATGCATACTTTTAGGCTTCCAATTCCTAAACCACTGAATTAGAGCACCCATGACCCACACGTTGGCATCCAGTTTAAAAGTATGTAAAAATCTCCCCATGTGACTTGAAGTCCAGAAACTGAAATCTATGGCATTTCTGCAAGTGGTCTCAGTTGAGGGGGAATTCAGAAATTATCAAGGTCAATCCTTTTATTTTACAGACAGGAATAATAGGGTACAAATATAGGTTAACTGGTATAGATTAAATAATTGTGTCCCCTCGCCCCAGATTCACACCCAGCTTCCCACAGGGTGATGGTGCTGAGAGACTGGGCCTTTGACAGGTGATAGAACATGAGGGCAGAGCCCTCATCAATGGGAGTAGTGCTCTTATCAAAGAGACTCTAGAGCTCCCTAGTCCCTTCTGCCATGTGAGGACACAATGAAAAGTCAGCAGTCTACGACCTGGAAGACAGCCCTCAACAGAGCTTGGCCACGCTAGCCCCCAATCGTAGATTTCCAATCTCCAGAACTGTGAGAAATAAAATTTCTGCTGTTTATAAACCACACAGCCTATGGTATTTTGTTGTAGCAGCCTGAACTAAGACAGTAGCTAAAGCTAAACAAGTAGTGTGAGGAGTGGCCTTAGAGCCTTCATTTCTTGATAGTTAGCCCAGGGCTCTTTGCTCTGCTCCAAGAAGCCCCCTGGCCATGATTCACTCTCTCTTCCTGGTATATATATTATCCTTATGTCATTTCCACCATATACCTCAGACCCCTGGACCAGCCCGTCAGCATTCACGTGGGTTGAAGGAGGAACTCAGCAGGTTCATTATTTGTCTCACTCAACAGATTCGGCAATGACTGTGAGAATGTAGAAATATGGGCTTCCTATCAGGAAAGTAGAGTCTACCTTGCTACCAACAATACCTTGGATCTTGTGATTTCCAAACAGAAGGGAAAACTTCCTTTCTGGCCTCCTTCCTGGAATGTCATCATAGCCTGAAGTGCACTGCATGTAACTGACAGCAACTGACAGGCTTGCACACCATGCAGCAATCCTTTGTCCAGCTCCTGCCAAACTGAACTGGCATTGCAGGGACCAGAAGTGCATGGTGAGGACCAAGTGTTGAGAACTTGTCACCTTGCTCCTGTTAAGAGAAGCATTAACATATAGAAATGGTACTCAAAGGAAGAAGAGAGGGTACAATTAGCGCTGAGCTCACTTTATTAGGCTGACAAGCTAGAACTGGGGTAGGAGAGAGGGAGGCAAGGATAGCAGACAGACATTATGCTAAAACAGAGGAAAAGAAGCACAAACCCTCTATTCTCTTGACATTAATAGCCACAGCAGAGCCTCAGACTTAGTAGCCACTGCACGCTCTCTTGCATTTCCATCTCTGTACCATCCAAGCTGTCAGAGTGGAGACCCATCTGCATACCTTCACTGAGCTTCTAGGAAAGGGCCCAAGGAAACTATGTGCAAGAATGCTGCCATATCAACAGCGGCTCAAAGACCAGAGGTCTGACCCTAGGACATTGGGATTTTGACTTTTGCACAAAGAGGAAGTGGTGCCTGCCCAACCCACAGGGAGGATTCCACTAAAGCGGATACAATAGAAAGGCAGAGAGCACACTGGAATAGGAAAGAGCTCAAATATGTGGGAACCAATACAGCGCAGTGGTGTGAGGGTAGTTCTGGGTGGTGTCACAGGTGTCAAGCTCCTTTGAAACTTTGTTTTAAGTTTCATAAGAGAAGGGATAATAACATTAAATTTACAAGACTTGAGGTCTAACATTACTTAGATATCAGATCACACCATGTTGGCAAAAGATGTACAGTCCCTTTGGGGGTTCCTTTCCAACTTGAGAAGCAGTGGAGTCCTAGAGATATAAACAGAGTCCTCTGCTGAATGAAGATGCTAACAATGGTAGAAAAAAATGAGAAAGATCACCCGCCTTTCACAGTTTCTTCCTACCCCAAGTCACCACTCCCCTGTGAAAGGCTCCACTTTCCACAGATCATTTCCTCTAAGATTTCTCCTGGCTATTTCCTCCTGCTTGATCTCCTTAGTCATCATGCTCTAGGTTTGGCTTCCTACCCAGTCTCCAGAACTTTTCACTGGGCTTGACACTATGTCTGAGATGCTGCCTATGGTTCAGTTCCCCTTTATTCTACAGCCCATGGCTGTCACCCAGTTTTGCTCCACCACAAGTTCAGGCTGGAACCCCAGGCCTTCTGTCAACCCAGGAGGACCCTTCAGACAAGATAAGAGGAACAGGGACAGAAAACCTATAGTAGCCACCAAGGTCCATGGAGCAGTGAGTAAGCTACTGAAAGCTCAAGGCAGACAGTCTTCAAAATCAAATTATGCAGATTGTCAGAATCAAAAACCATTGTCATTATCAACCAATGCCAGGGTTATTTCAAGAGAGGGTAAGGCATGGGAAAACAAGCATAACACACAAAAGCATAAAGTTCTCATTATGTGGGGTGACCCTGTCTGCCTAAAGAGGGTTTAGTCCCCTAAACACACAGTCCCAACCTCTAAGATGGGGCTCTACACACTTGATACATTTATTTTGGTATCATGTACCTGTTTATTTAAACTAATTCCATAATTTAAATAAATTAATGGCTTGGACTTATGTATTCCAAATAATTAGAGGCTTGACTGATTTTATTTTCAATTATTTATTTGATGCCAGACATGAGTGGGGACAAAGGTAACAGTGTAAATATTTAGCAGTGCACCTATCAATCAGAACAGTCACAGTGGACTAATCAAAATGTGCACTGCCTGGCACACTGTCTGGTACACTGTACCAGCTGCTAATAAATACAGCCTGAGTATGGGGACCTACAAAAAATATTGTATTAAATAATGACTATTTAGTTATGAGTTATCAAAAATATTTATAACAGATACATTATATATCAGGAGGTAATAATAATCATTTCATGATTTCCCTTGTCATCAATAATAATTGTCATAATTATTGAAATAGTATGAGTTCGTGGATCAGTTGTAATTGCTATGGCCAGGGATTAGTGAGTTTAAAGTGTCTTCTTTGTAATAGACCAATAAGAAAAAACTACACAGAATATAAAACTGAGGGTGAATATTTGAAATGGTATGATCTCTGGGCCATAAGGAAAAAGAATGTTATAAAATTTGAATATGAAAACTAAATATAATCCGTTTCATATTCGGAGGGGATTGGCAAAATTCAAGGGAAGGAGGGGGAAGTTTGCTCTTCTGTTTGGTAAGACATCCTGTGGGCATTTCAGATATGAAAATGATGCCCCAAGATTGTGCTGGAGAGAATGGTTGAGACACAGGGAAGATAAACTACTCTGAGTAATAAAGGAATAGCACTTGAGCTTTCCTTCGAACAACCTCACAGGTAGGGGTGGGGGCTCTGCGTTCAATAATGAATAAGGTGGAGAGACTGTCTTTGAAAAGAAAATGCCAAATACCAATCCAGCGGTCAGCTGGGGCCTCAAGTGAGAGATGACCAGGCAGAGGATTTTTTAGGGATGGTAGTCAATTTGAGGAAGATGTTCAAGATTTTTATGTTCTGTACTATGATTCTTCTTGGTAGCCCTAAGGTTTCATTCTGAGACTGTTAACATCACATTGGTGTTGTTAAGGGGAATTAAAAGATCTGTAGCGTGCAGTACATGGGGTGGGGGCTGTGACCTTCCGCACACATTTTCCCCCCAAAAAACATGCTCTATCTCTGGGAACACCATGGGAATAATAGTGTCATACTGAGGGGAGACAATAGCCCCAAGGGCCCCATCATTTGTGACCAAGACCTGAGAATAAGGTGAATCTGAACCTGAAAGTTTAAAACCAGGCAAAATATGGATTAATTCAGGAGCAGACATGAAAGAAGTTCACTTTTTCCCAAATATGCTTGAAGATAGAGAATGGATTGAAAATAGATAAAGACTGCTATTATGTGGGCTGTGATCAGGCACTGAGGAGACACATGTGATATACATGAATGTGAAAGAGAGGCAGACTGAGAGCCTGCAGATACCATGTGGTATAAAGTACCCCAGGGCCGGCCGAGTGNGCCCTCCTTCTTCACCTTTGCTAAACAAAGCAACTCTGTGTTGCTTATATGAGCAGCACCCTACCCTTTGATGTCACTGATTCCTTCCCTCCCTTCAAAACTTGCCTGTCCTTACCTGGGTCCTACACCTTTGGCCTCTCTCTAAGCAACTGATCTATTTAATCTGATCATTAGACTTCCTAGGGAGCATCTTCCATTCAGAGTTGTGATTCTCTGCACATGTGCTAAGGTATTTAAGGTCAAAAGTCACTCCAATGTCATCCCTTCCGATAACCTTAACAAGAGCTCTGTTGACTCAACACAAACCTTCCAGTGATGCCAGAGTTTCAGGCACTGCTGCAGCTAATTGGTGCAGCTATGGCTGGGTGTGGGCTGAGACTATTTCCAGTCTCCCTCAATCAGAGCATCACTGCCTATCCATCATTCTGACCATGATCAAAGCTGATAGCCAAAATACTCTCAAAATAAAAACAGCCCGTGAAATAGAAAAAGCTAGCCCAGAGAGCTTTGAGTTTGGAAAGGCTCAACATAGTCTTTGCTGCTTCTGTCCAGAGATATTAAGGACACCTAAGTGATGAATGGAACCTTTTCAAATGCTCATTGTGGGTGGTGGTGACAGGGTCCAGCCAGGTGCTGGCCAAGAAATCAACACCTGACCAGGCCCTGGCAGTTAGAGCTGGCTCTGGGGAAGCAGTTACCCAAAATAGCCAGGAACAGATGGAGGTGGAGGTGACTGTAAGCCTATCCTAAGGAATGCCAAGTCAAAGTAGCATTGGCTAGATTTTGTCACCTTCCAAAAACTAAGGGAGAGCGTGAGATTGAGAATGAGGAATGGAGGTAATAGAGAAAGCTACTGGGGTGATGGTGTTCCAAAAATAAACCAAGGAGAGACTTGAGCAAGTCCAAGAGAGTTACCAACAAACTTCAGAGGCCCACAGTTGTTTTATTGGCTGGGATGTGGGCCCAAGTCAGAAGTATAGGGTGGACATCATCCAGAGACATCCTCCCCAGGATGGGCCAATAATAAGGCTATTGTCTTAGTGGGGAAAATGCCCTCCAGTGGGCATCTTCACTCCTTCCTTCGGGACTTACTGACTTACCTCCCAGGAGGTCATACAACAAAGGCCTTGCTGAGTGTCAGTACCAAGAACCAGTTAATGTTGCTAGAAGGACTAACCCAAGTGGAGATGTGGAGCCAGAATAGACAACCCATCCTGCAGTGTATAGCCAAGGCAGCCCTGACTGTGATTCTGATTTCAACTGTGATGCTGGAGCTGATGGCCCAAAGCAAACTAGAGAGGACTGCCAGAGGTGGGATCATGAGATATGGAAGTCTTCCTAAGGCTCAGTGGCTTGGGAGCCCAGCACCCTTGGGAGTCCTGTGGAGGAGACTTTGAGCCCATCCAGGCTATCAGAGATCCCCAGGGGCACCTCCTCCAGCCAAGGCTGACCATAGTCCCAAAGGACAAAGCCCAGGTGATGAAATATGTCTCTGACACTGAACTGTTCTTTCTTGGTCTCTGAGAAATATAACAACAATTTTTGGAAAGAAACAGTGAAGACCAAGACACACTGGAAAAGACAGTGAGTGGTCTCAGAGTTCAAAGGCCTGCATTCTGGCCTCAGCTTAGCCACTTAACGCAGAAGGGTCTTGGGCAACTCACAAAACCTCTCAAGGCCCCTCATTCCTCATCAGCAAAATGAGATAACAAGACCTTGCCTGCTTACAGGTCTGTCCTGAGCTCCAAATAAAATAGTACATGTGAAAATGCATGGGAAACTCTAACAGCACACATGCTTGCAACTGTGCTGTTACCTAAGAGGTGAGAAACATGTGGCCTATAAAAATTAAAGAACCATTTTCCTGTTGTCTTAGTTTTGGTTCCCCCAGAAACAGACCCTGAAACAAGGGTTCAAATGCAAGTTGATTATTTAAGAGATGTGAGAAAAACAGAGAAGTAAAAAAGCGACCCAAGGAAGAGAAGGCAGCCAGTAAAGGATGTGTTATCAGTCCAGCTACCACTTTGGGCAACTGGAGGTTAGTTCCCTGTGGCAGTTCTAGAAATGGAGTAGAACACAGGCCTCATAGTTTTCCCACTCATGCAGTGAGGGAACTGGAGTGTTTATATGCCTACTCCCCTGAGCCGCTGGTTGAGGGCTGCTGGGACAGGGTGTGAGTGGAGTGGCCTTCCACGGCTAGTTAGAGAAAGCCAGCAGACAAAGGAAAACAGAGGCTGGAGGTGGAGCTTGGCCACAGTGCACTGAAGTGGTGAAGCTCATTGGATATATGTGTGGCATCACAGTGGCTTTGGCAGCCAGTAATTAGAGCTAAGATCAGACATCCCACTACACCATATCACGCTCTCCTCTGATATTATGGATGAACACTCATGACCTCATGAGGTTTCTGCCCAGACTACTTCCTGCCAGGGTCATTCTACTCATACATGGCAGCACCATTGGGTCAGAGCCAGCAGATGGCATCTCTAGGCCATGCTGTCTTCTCCAGGCTTCTGACATTCAGCCCCAAATGCCCAGCTTTGCAAGCCCAGTACAAATATTTGACACTGACATGAGAATTCAGATTTGGGGGCCTGTTTCCAGGCTTAGGGAATCTGTTACCTGGATATCAATCCAGGGACATAGAATGGCAAGAAGAAGAATAGTCACCTAGAACAAGGGGCAAGTGAGAAAGGCAAGAGNCAACTTGGGCCAGTGAAGCAGCGTCCTCCACAACTAGATTGAAGAACAAAACGACAGCAACTTATCTGTTCCCCTTCCCCCAATTCCCCATCACTGTTCCCATCCCCCCAATTCCCCAATAAAAATCTTTAAAAAAATAAAAATAAAAAAAATAAATAAAAATAAAGTACCCCAAACACCTACTAAAAATGAAATCTGATAAATGGAGGATTCAAGTACTTATCAAAAAAAACATTATTTCACTGAGAGGCTTTTGCATAATTCAATCACACTTAAAAATGGAAGCACAGTAAGCACTGAGAAAAACTTCCTGCATTCACATGCTATCAGGGCTTTCCAGGAAGACTAGAAATCCTAAGTGGTGGTCAAAATGTCAGAGTAGGTAAATGTTATGCTTGCATTCTCCAACAAACATACCAAAATTACAACTAAATTATAAAACAACCATCACTGAGAACTGCCTGAGGACTAGCTGAACAGAAGGTCCACAACTAAGAATACAGAGAAGGAGGCACGTCAAGGCTGATACCAGGGGCAGAGACATGGAACAGGCTGGTCTCCATACCCACATGTGGCAGTTAAAAATCAGGAGGGATATATTGGATGCAGAGGTCCCCCCTGAAGAGCGAGAGTCCCAGTCCCATACAAGAATCCCCAGCCTGGGTTCCAGTGCTAGAAAGAAAAATCCCCACAGCTTCTGATTGTGAAAACCAGCAGAGATTGTGGCTGAGTGAGACAGGGGGAAGCTGAAATCCCAGACATTGCTCCTAAAGGGCCCACACATGGACTTAATCACTGAGGGACTCACACGCTGTGGGCTCCAGTGCTGGGACAGTGGCTTGAAGGGCACCAGAGACATGAATAACTGAGTTGTCTTGCTTCAGGGTGAAGACTAGAGAGGCAGCTTTCCCCCAGACGAAGGTGCAGGCAGAAGCCATTGTTTCTTTGTTGGACCCTCTTCTCTCTAAGCATGCAGACGCAGGCAGCCACCATCGCCGCATCTCCATGAACCTAGGTAATACTATTTGCCCCATCTTAGTGATTCCCTGAGACACCACCCTACCAAAATTCTGGGCCCACTTCCCAAAATTCCAAGTCACTTCCACTGGCTTTTACTTACAAATGGCCTGTCTTGGTTTATGCTGTGGGCTTTCCCAACATCTCTCAAAGGTTCACAAACTCCTAACAAGCAACATCTGGCATTGGCATGCCCTGTACCTCTTGCTAAGTAGCCCCAAGCCCAGAACTAGTGGCAGCCAGTCTCAGCTAGCAACTGAGACTCTCCCAGGTACCTCCAAACCCAGTATGGGTGGAAAACATCTGCAAGTCACTTTGTGGCTCATCCCAGGTGGACTTGGGCAGGGCACAGGTGGAGGCCTGTGATGGCACCCCTCCGCAGAAGCCCCAGAGACGGCATACCAGAGGCCAGTCAGAGCACCATCAGGCCGCTTCCACAGAACACACACAAAGGGCAGATTGGGCAGGTACCAGAGCCCTGTTAAAGCGAATCCTGCTCTATAGGGTCAGCCCCTGCACAACAGCTCCTCCACTATAGTCACAGCCAGTCCTCACAACCAATCAACCTGAGGTTCAGTCCTTCCCATTAACATGCAAACAGTAACAAAGGCTCCACTATAACAGGAGGCATACACAACCCACACAAGGGACACACCTGCAGCACCCTGCTAAGGTGACCAGAGGGACTGTACCATGGAGCCTCAAAGGACATCTACTACATAAGACCATTCTACTAAGGCCAGAAGACATAACAACTTTACTTAATACATAGAAACAAACACAGGAAGGCAGCCAAAATGGACAGATACTGAAATATGTCCCAAATGAAACAACAGAACAAAGCTCCAGAAAAAAAAGGAAAAAAAACTTAATAAAATTAGAGACAAACAATTTACCAGATACACAGTTCAAAACACTAATTGGTTATAAGGATGCTCACTGATCTTAGTGAGAACTTCAACAAAAATAGATACAAAACATAAACAGGGTGATAGAAAACATAAAAAAGAACCAGTCAGAAATGAAAAATATAACAACTGAAGTAAAGAATACATTAGAGGGAATCAGCAGTAAATTAGATAAGGCAGAGGCTAGAATCAGAAATTTGGAAGATAAGGTAGCAGTAAAAACCTAATTGAAACCACAAAATGAAAACAGAATTTTAAAAAATAAAGATAGTTGAAGGGAACTCTGGGACAATACCAAACATTAAAAAAAAAATGCATCATAAGGGTACCAGAAGGAGAAGAGAGAGACCAAGAAATGGAAAACCTATTTCAAGAAACAATCATGGAAAAGTTCCCTAACCTGGCAAAAGAAATAGACATACAGGCCCAAGAAGTGCAGAGAGTCCCAAACAAGATGAACCCAAAGAGACTCACAACAAGATGCATCATAATTAAAATGCCAAAGGTTAAAGACAAAGAGAAAATCTTAAAAGTAGTAAGAGAAAGGCAGTTAATACCTACAAGGAGCTTCCATAAGGCTGTCAGCTGATTTCTCAACAGAAACTTTGCAGTCTAGAAGGGATTGGTTCAAAATATTTAAAGTGATTAAAAGCAAGGACCTACAACCAAGATTACTCTACCCAACAAGGCTATCATTTAAAATTGAAGGAGAGATAAAGAGCTTCCCAGACAAGAAAAAGATAAAGGAATTCATTACCACCAAACTAGTATTACAACAAATGTTAAAAGGAATTCTTTAAGAAGAAGATTAAAAATATGAATAATAAAATGGCAATAACTATATATGTATCAATAATTACTTTAAATGTAAATGGACCAAATGCTCCAACCAAAAGACATAGAGTGGCTGAACGGATAAGACAACAAGATCCATACATATGCTGCCGACAAGAGAGTCACTTCAAATCAAGACACACACACAGACTGAGTGTAAAAGATGGTAAAAGATATTTCATGCAAATGGAAATGAAAAAAAATACTGGGTAGAAATACTTATATCAGACAAAATAGATTTTAAAACAATGTATATAACAAGAGACAAAGAAGGGCATTTTATATACAATAGCCAAGATATGGAAGCAATCTAAGTGTCTATCAATAGACAATTGGATCAAGATGTGATACATATATACAATGGAATATTACTGTCATAAAAGAGAATGAAATCTTACCACTTGTGACAACATGGATAGAACTGGAGGCTATTATGCTAAATGAAATAAGTCAGACAGAGAAAGACAAATACCATATCATTTTACTTATATGCAGAATTTAAAAAAAAACAATCAAAACAGAAACAAATTAATATACTCAGAGGACAAAATGATGGTTGCCAAATGGGACAGGGGTTAGGGGATTGAGTGAAAAAGGTGAAGGGATTAAGAAGTACAAATATTGGCAGTTACAAATTAGTCATGGGGATGTAAATTATAACATAGGGAATATAGTCAATAATACTGTAATTACTATGTATACATGGTACCAGGTAGGTACTAGAGTTATTAGGGGGATCACTTCTTAAGTTATATAAATGTCTAACCAGTATTCATACACCTAAAATTAACATACTATTGAATGTCAACTTTAATAGAAAAATAGAAAATTTAGAGAATGATCCAAGATGGTGGAGAAAACACTGTGCCTGCATCTTTCTGTGAATACATTAAAATTACAACTAAATTATAGAACAACCTGGAGAGCCACCTGAAGTCTAGCTGAACAGAAATTTTATAAAAACACTTTTGTCCTTCTTAATCCCTTCCCATTTTTCACCCACCCCCTTAACTCCCCTCCTACCTGACAACCATCAAAATGTCATTTGTATCTATTAATGTTTGTATTTTGTTTGTTTGTTTATTTTGTTCTTTAGATTCCACATATAAATGAAATCACATTGTATGTGTCTTTCACTGTCTGGTATACTCCACTCAGCGTAATACCCTCTAGGTCCATCCATGTAGCCACAGATGGCAAGAACCCATTCCCTTCCACAGTCAAGCAATATTTCATTATAATATATGTACCACCTCTTCTTTATTCATTCATCTATTGATGGACACCCAGGCCGCCTCCACATCTTGGTCCTTGTAAACAGTGCAGTAATGAATATATGGATGCACACATCCCCTTGAAGTAGAATTTTGAATTTCTTCAGATAAATATCTGGAGGTGAGATTACTGGGGCCTTCTTTGTCTCTAACTGCCTAAATACAAAAATTATACATTGTACGTAACAGCTTGTTTAAGAAATGTTTGTTGAACACCACCTATGTGACATGCATAAATTTTAACATCCAGTACTTATTCTCAAATTGTTCATAGTGTTGATAGGAAAGAAAAATATAAGCAAAAATAAAATGTTGTTAGGGCTGGAACATGGCGTGAGGGCTGGAACATGACATGAGGGCTGAAACATGGCATGAAGACTGGAATATGGTGTGAGGGGCAGAACATGGCATGAGGGATGGAACATGGCGTGAGGTGTGGATGGGAAGTAAGGCTGGCGGAAGCACTAGGGGTTACACAATGACAGATTCTGAGACACATGTAAGAGCCATGCCAGATCACCTGGAGCTTGTTCTCAGCTATATCTCAAGGCTGGAAGGTAACTTCTCACACACACCCCCCATAGCGGCTCACAAACCTCTTAGGAAAAATACTTGAACCCCGTCTTCTAGTGGGGTTTGAACATGTGCAAACGTGTATGATATGGCCTCAAAAGACAGCAGATGGGCTGTATGGTATCCATGAAAGTTGCTAAGAAAGTAAATCCTAAAAGTTCTCATCACAAAGAGAAGAAAATTTTTTTGTAACTATATGAGGAAATGGATGTGAACTAAACTGCTTGTCGTAATCACTTCACAATATATGTAAGTCAAGTCATTACATAGCACACCTTCAACTTGTATAGAGCTTATGTCAATTATATCTCAATAAAAGTGGAGGGGGGGAAAAGATAGCAGATAAAATAAAGAGATTAACAAAGACGTTTCCATCAGGGAAGGAGGAGATGGAACAAATAAAAAGAGCCTAAGGATCAGAGTGGAATGAGGATCTGGGCTCAGTGTGGCAGCCTATTTCAGAAGCTATCCTAACTCAGGCCTCCAGTTCAGCTGGAGCGGTGTTTATAAATTAAAAAGCCTGGATCACATATTTATGAGTATGCATACACTACTCTGGGAGTTTGTTCAAGTGAAGGAGACCAAGGAACTGGTGTTCAGAATAAGATTTGCTTTTCATTATATCTTTTTGTACTGCTTTGATTATTTTTTTTTGCTTTTAATCACATACATGAAGAAGCTATAAAAACTTTTAAATATATATATTTATTTTTAAAGGAAAAAGCTGTATCACTAACTGCAATATTTAGCGTTCAAGCAACAGCACTGTTCAACAACCTCTGAATAAGACAGAGGAAGCATCCTTCTCAATGCACAAGGACCTTCCTAAGTGTTGAGTGGTCTCCAGCACTGAGTTAGAGTCAATGCCCATCAGTGGTAAGCAAATATTTCAGCTCCACTGCCAATGACAGTGTCAAAAACAAGATTTAACTCAGGGCACTTCTGAGTTGAGAGAGAGAGAGAGAGAGAGAGAGAGAGAGAGAGAGA
>NW_017732547.1:344853-350269 GCF_001890085.2 Hipposideros armiger
GAGGGCATCGGGACACTGAGGGCATCGGGACACTGAGGGCACTGGGACACCGAGGGCATTGGGACACTCTGGGCATTGGGACAATGCCAAATAAAAAGTATGACCTTGATGACAATGTTAATTCTTTACCCAGACCCTTGCCACCACTTTTTGCCATTTTTGTGTTATGCCCCACTTCACTACACCAATCCCCAAACACTTGACAGTGAAGACAGCCCTCAGGCCACTGAGAGGCTTAGCCACACTATTGAAATAAATTTCTAGGCCCAAGACTGAGCTGCTTCTGCCTGGCTGCCATGTCAGCAAAACCAAAACTTGGATAACTTTTGTTTTCCTGCAAACGCTCCGCTTGAACAGAAACACAGTGTGTATATATAATCCTGTTAGCCAGTCCCCAAACACCAAGCCACCTCTGGGCTCTATTTCCTTGTTTCTTATTAATTTTCTATTTTTCTCTTCCTTGTTCCTTATTCATTTTCTTTCTTTTCTTTTTTTTTTCTTTTTGTTCTTTATTCTTTAGCCTATAAAAGCATTCCACCTCTGCCCCATTCAGTAATTCTCTAGACACTCAGGAACAGAGACTGTCCCTTTCATGAAGTGTTAAATAAAGTTTGTGTGTATCACCAAAATTGTCTTCTTTAACCATTTTAAACAACACACATTCACACACAGAAGGAGAACTGGAATCCTGGGAATTTACTCCCCCCACGGTAGCCCTTGGCCAGTGAACGTAAAGTGTGGGGACACCATCACCCAGCTCCCTGGCCTCCCATGGGACAACACTGGGCATCACCTACACCTCAGAGCTCCCACAGGACCAGGCGAGAGCCACCCTCCCTGCGATGTTCCCTAAGGACAAATCTTTGCTTTGTTCTCTCCTTCTTACTGCCCTGTTTCCCCACTCCTAGCCAGGTTCCTAGGTTCCTACATCCTTTAAAACACCACTTAGCCGTAAACCCTAATGTTAGAGTTTGCTGCTGAGGCCTTCAAGGTGCCCACTGTCTAGTAAGTGGGAGGAACAGGGAACAGGCAAATGCAGCATGAAAGAATGGGGGAAATAGACAGGGCTAGAGGCATGCATGGGAAAGGCACAGGATCTAGACTCCTAGGGATAGAGAGGTTTCCAGGAGCCACAGAGTTCTGAGCTAAGACTGGAGATAGGGGTGGGGATCAGCCTAGCAAAGGGGGAGAGCATTTCTGACAGAGGAAGCAGCCCATGCAAAGGTCCTGAGAAAAGAAACAGCAGAGCTAGTTAGGGGAATTACAAAGAAGTCGATATAACTGGGGGTGCCGGATGTGAGAAGGGACTGGCAAGCAATGAGGCAACTGGGTGGGCAGAGGCACATTCAAAAGGCTTTGTAAACCAGGTGAGAAAATTTGGAACATCCTGAGAGCCGTGAAGTGCCTTTGAGGATCCCTTTGGTGACAGCCAAGAGATTGGATTAGGAAGGGACCAGGTAGGAGATGGAAAGCCAGTTAGGAAGCTGTGGAGGTAATCCAGCCAAGAGATGATGGACGGTGGCTTGAAGTAAAATAGAAGAAGTGGGGCTGGAGTGAGTACATGGATTACAACTGAGAGGCCACTTGTGATATTACAAGAGCAAGACCAATAAACCGGTCAAGGCAGAAGGTAGCCTGAGCAGGTGGGCAAGTTATGGGATGCAAAAATGGCGACAAGTATAGGTTATCTTTTTTAGAAGCTTGTTCATAAGGAGAGAGAAATAAAATTAAGGGTTAAAAGAGGGTTTGGTGGGGTGAGAAGGGGACAGTGTCTAAAATGGAAGAGAGTCAGAGCACCTTTATAGAGTTACAAGGAAAGCAAGACATGCCCTTCAAAGTACCAGCCTAATTCTCTCTCTACCTTTCTTGCTTTTTTTTTTAACCTGCATGAGGATCTATTGTGACAGATGGTGTCCCTGCCCTGTGAGCAAGAAATTCTGGCAGCCAGAAGATACCAAGTCATAAAAAAACAAACACTTCAAAAGTTCAGACTTATTCCTGTCCAAGCATTTCTTTGAAGACAATTTGCTTTTTCCAGTCTGGGCCTTGTCAAAAGGCCATAACGACACAAGCAGTCCTGTTATGGCTGTGGAGGGCAGAAGGTTGGAAGAGAAGTTCAATTAAAAACCTGCCTTCCTCAGCCTGATAATGGGTTTGACATTTGCGGAGGGTTCGCAATGTCTGCCACTGCACACCCCGCAAGTTGGGGAAAGCTTTTTGTTGCAGGCTGATAAAAGGTCTCAGGCAGCACAGCTTTTTCATGTTTCAGCCCCATCTGCCTCCTCATGCATAACACCCTCTCCTTGGAACCTCCCCAGGGATGACACTTTGGACAGCTTCTTCCAGGTGAGTCCAAGAGAAAAAAATAACTGCTGCCAGCAGGCCTGGTAACATAACTCCTCACTCAGATTTTGCAATCCCCCAAGAGGCTTCTGGTTACCTTGAAAAGATGTTGTAAGACCTTTGACTAATTTTTCAAAAGGTGAGAGTGATAGACTTTATGAAGGGAGGTGATTTCCAAGACAATTCAACTGGACATTGGCCTAGGAGTTTTACAGTTTATGAAATAGTTTAGACACATGTTCTTATTAGAGACTCAGGATAATTCTGTATTTCTCCCATTCTAGAGATGAGAAGGTGGGGACTCAAGTATTATCTTTGAACTTCTGCTCCTTTCTGATTTTTACTCTCTCTCCATCATTCCTCATTGCTCTGAAAAAAATATAGAATAAAAAGTTGAGGTGGGGGCCGGCCGAGTGGCGCGATGGTTAAGAACTGGCTTGGGACGCCAGAGGGCCCCNATTTCAGCTCCACTGCCAATGACAGTGTCAAAAACAAGATTTAACTCAGGGCACTTCTGAGTTGAGAGAGAGAGAGAGAGAGAGAGAGAGAGAGAGAGAGAGAGAGAAGCTAACTCTCTCAGTTAGCTCCAGCTGGGACCACACAAGATTCCCACTGTAAAACTTTTGCATTCAGGCTACCGTATTATACTTATAATAAGGTATAACAAGAAAGGAGCATTTTCCTTCTTAGTTTGGAAGGTGAAAGGGGTATTAACATGTGCTGATGGTATAAGGAGGAATGATAAATGCTGCCTGGTGGTGGGAGGCGTCAGAAGAACGTCAGGGGTCCTCCAGGTCTGCGGGTTTCCAGGCAACCTCCAGGGGAAATAGTTCCAGCTCAGAGCAGCATCACATGGAATTTGTCAAGGCTGTGAAACTACAGGTCCTGCTATAGGAAGCCACAGTAATAATGATTGCGAGTGATTGTGTACACATGGAAGCACTCCTGGGGGCTCTCAGAAATAAATAAAGAAGAGTCTGCTTTGGGGTCAGAGTTAGAGTCCGACAATAAAGCCAGTGGAGGCCTAAAGATCAAATCCCTTCTGAATATTAACATTAGCCACAAGCAAAGAACAATGGACTTGCTTCTAAAGGACACTGTATCTCTAGCTTTTATCTCTATGACAGAGGTGATGAAACAGTTCAAAAATGAAACCTTGAATCTATCCTAATTACTTTTTTAAGCCCTATGAATCATTCACAATTTCTGGCACGTTACTACTCATGATAAATTACCTGTGCTATTTCAACAACTAATTGGAACCACCAAGGTACAATAAAATCATAGTTAAGAATGACTTAAACCAGTTAAGAACATGTTCAGTTCCATGTGATAAAACCACTCCAGGGTTAACCAAATAAGATTTCTATTTCTTATGCAAGAGGTCTAGATATAGTCCAGTGCTGATATCACAGCTCACAATAACCATGGGGATCCAGGCTCTTTCCATCCTGATTTTGTCATCTATGCAGATGGCTTGCAAGGAAAACTACAATTCCTCCAGTCCCTGGACACATTCTCTTTAATCTGAGCTGACCATGTGACTTGCTTTGACCAATAGAATATGGTAGAAATTTCTCTGTGTGACCTCTGAGACCTATCCTCAAGAAGCCTTGCAGTGTCTGCTCCAACCCTCTTGCCCTGAAAGCACATGACAAGGTTGTCCTTCCCTCCTGAAGAATGAGAAAGCAGATAGAGAAAGAGACCAGATGGAGAAAGAGGCCAAAGGGAGAAAGGACCAGCCAACCCAGACTCTCCAGACATTTCCACTGAGGCATCAGACATGTGATTGAAGTCATCAGGACTAGTCAGTCCCCAGCCAATCCCCTAATATAGATGACCCCATGGAAAGATCTGCAAAAGAACCACCCAGCTTAGCCCAATCCAGGTGGTAGAATTGTAATTAAAACAATGGTGTTATTTAAGTCACTAAGTTTTGGAGATGATTTGTTACTCGGCAATAAGCAAGAGCAACACCATTGTGCTGCATCAAAATCATGCCCCATGGGGAAGAAAGAAGATCACAAGGCAAACTTTTGATGCCAGTCTTCAAATGACCACAAAACCATTGCAAGTATTAATTTGGGAATTACAAGTACATTTTAGCTAGTAGGTGAATTCACAAATATGGGATCTGCAAATAATGAGGACCAACTTCATTTCACTTGAGGTGCCTATGGAACACCCAAAGAGCTATTGAGTATACCTGTCTGGAGCCAGGAGAGGGCTATAAACCAGGTAAGTCCCTGCTCTGCTCAAAACCCTGCAGTGCTACAAGGTCACTCAGAGCATTCAGTAGAAACCGTACTTCAAATTTTGAACTTTGGTTTTTTTCCAGGGCTAGCGATATGTGGTAAGAGACTCTGGTGATGCAGGGCAGCGGCCATGAGCCACAGCGCCCACTCAGCCCCTCGATCACAAGGGCAAACAACTGATGCTCTGTGGTGTGGTGTGGTGTCAGCATTTTTTAGATATGGTGTTTTGTGTTGTCACATCCCATCATGTCTACAAAATGCCCATCTGTGTGTCTTGTTTCTGGTGAGAAGAGGAAGGTACTTAATCTTGAGATGAAATTCAAGATAATCGCCCAACTGTAGGCTAATGTAAGTGTTCTGATCACGTCTAAGGAAGGCAAGGCTAAGCTATGGTGTTGGGGAGGTTAGGCGTATTAAATGCAGTTTTGACTTATGATATCTTTAACTTAAAATTGGTTTATCAGGATGTAACCCCATTATAAGTTGAGGAGTATCTGGGCTTAAAACCATAACTAGAGGTGAGAGCACTTAGAAAGTGAACTGAGAGGAAGGAGAAGATGAACCAAGAAAGGAGACAGAACAGAAAAAGGAGAAGCCAGACTGAGTGGAAGCCCAAAAGCCAATGTAAGAGAGATTTGCAAGAAGAAACTCCAACAGTGTAAAATGGCACAAATAGGTCAGCAAGATGAGGAATGATAAATGCTCATTAATTTAAAAATCAAATCACTACACACCGTCTGTGTGCCAAGCATTGTAGGCATTGGGACACTGAGGGCATCAGGACACTGAGGGCATTGGGACACTGAGGGCACTGGGAC
>NW_017732547.1:357119-359294 GCF_001890085.2 Hipposideros armiger
GTGCACTGAAGTGGTGAAGCTCATTGGATATATGTGTGGCATCACAGTGGCTTTGGCAGCCAGTAATTAGAGCTAAGATCAGACATCCCACTACAGCATATCACACTCTCCTCTGATATTATGGATGAACACTCGTGACCTCATGAGGTTTCTGCTCAGACGACTTCCTGCCAGGGTCATTCTACTCATACATGGCAGCACCATTGGGTCAGAGCCAGCAGATGGCATCTCTAGGCCATGTTGTCTTCTCCAGGCTTCTGACATTCAGCCCCAAATGCCCAGCTTTGCAAGCCCAGTACCAATATTTGACACTGACATGAGAATTCAGATTTGGGGGCCTGTTTCCAGGCCTAGGGAATCTGTTACCTGGATATCAATCCAGGGACATAGAATGGCAAGAAGAAGAATAGTCACCTAGAACAAGGGGCAAGTGAGAAAGGCAAGAGTTTGAGTCCAGGTGGCAGGACCATCAGAGCAAGGGAGTGTACGGGGGTTCAGCACCTGGTTCAAGAACTACATCTGCAAACAGTGAGCATCCCTTCACAGAAACACACATCTCTGAACAGGACACAAAAGCCCAGAAAAGACCAGACCTGAGATGCACACCCATCCTCAGGCACATGGGAGTGACCTGATCTCCTGGGAAAAGAAGAAGACTCTAGGCTCTCTCCAACCAGAGCCCACAAAAGTGATCAGTGGATTGCTGAAGGCTTGCCTGGCCCTGATAGTCCAAAGACTGAGTGAGGAGAAGGAAGTTTTCAGGAAACATGCAAATAGTCTACTCTGTTTGTGTTTTGATAGTGGGAAGAGTCTGAAAGGAAAAAATAAAATAACATAAAATAAAATAAAATAAAAACAGAAAAACTCACAAAGCATTGAGTAAGGAAACTCCCAACCCCTTCAGTATTGACTCATAAGTAAAATGCAGCCTGGCCTCACTGCTGCTGCATGTCATCAATTCTAAGACACACATTTTTTTTCCCCACATTTTAACATCTCTGAAATTGCATTGTGTCTTGCAGGAACTGTGGCCTCCATCTCTCCCAGCCAAAAGGCAATTATAATGGATCGTTATTGCCCACGTGCCCCAATGTGGTAAGAGCTATTCCCATTGTCTTTGCTCATGTACTGAGTTTAAAATGTCTTCAGACCTGAATAATAAAATGTTGGTAAGTATTCAAGTTAGTAATGGATTTATGGGAGTTCATTATTTCATTTTTTTCACTCTTTTATATGTTTAAGCATTTCCATAATAAAAAGGAAAATAATCTTCCAAAATATACAGCGATTCAGCATTGAAGTGAAATGCTTATTGTGTTTTTAGAAAAATGGAGAAAATAAAAGAGTAGGATGTCAGTGTGATATTAGTAAAACAAATGCTGAAGGAATAACTGTAATTTTACATTTTCTTAGAATATAGCAAACTAGTTTTTTCAGGACCTAAGAAAGATATCTACAAGTGGAGTAAGCCATGTAATATTTTGTTACTGAGATTGAAAGCAGGAGAAATTGCTTAGACCCTTGAAATTTGTTAAATAAATTTAGAAGCAATGTGACCAAGTCATGATTCATGCTGTACTATCACCAAGACCCTGTGTCTTAGTTTAAATGATGCGTAAAATAACAGTGCATCTTCCCATCAATGGTGTCTTAGAGTCAATAACACACAGCATTCTCAATCGTGAGTGTTCCCAATGTTGCTATCCAATGCAAAATTTATAAATATGCATTTTTATGAGAAGAGATAAAAAAGTTTACGTTCACCAAAGTCCCTCCTCTGGAGATGCCTGTATTTGTCTAGAAGAAATGCTTTTATTTATTTGTTTTATTTGTTTGTTTATTTTTTTAGAGGGTGCTGAGGACTGTGGCAAACTAGAGAACAGGCTCTGCCTTTTTGACATTCACTATTATTTTATATTAATTTCAGGTGTACAGCATAGTGGTTAGACATTTATATAATTTAAGAAATGATCCCCAACTAGTCCAGAACCCACTTAGCACCATACATAGTTATTACAATATTATTGACTGTATTCCTTATGCTATACCCTACATCCCCATGACTACTGCATAACAACCAATCTGTACTCCTTAATCCCTTTTTGCACCCAAATCCCCAACCCCTGCCATCTGGCAACTATCAATATGTTCTCTGTTTCTATGAGTTTGTTTCTG
>NW_017732547.1:360248-377574 GCF_001890085.2 Hipposideros armiger
AGCCCCAGCCCTAGGGCAGAGATCACTAGAAGTATGAATTAGCAACCTGAGGCTCTGTAGGAGCCAGGCGATCAGGTTCAATCTTACAATCTAACTTAGACTCAATTAGGCAGAAAAGTAGACTTGGGTACTTCAGAAATTTTTAAACAAGAGGAGTTAAGATTGAAATCTATCTTCACCACCCATGACACGAGGCTTCACAGGTAGCAAACATTCAATAGATACTAACTCTTCAGAATTAGTATTACTCTTCAGATATCTAGATAGATCTATTAAACAAATTCGCCCTTTTCTGCACATGTATTGAATAACCAAGATAAATAGTCATAGACACACACATGCCACCACTTCTGCCCTCTGGCTTCCCTATCTCTATTTGGAGACTGGCTGCTAAGGGACCAGGTCTAATTCTTAAAAATTTGAGCAAATTTTTCCTCTCCAAACCATATGAGTTTGCTTTTCTTCTTGAGTTACATTCCTACCCTGCGCCTTACACAAGAGGATATTTCCTACAGCAGGAACACTACAGCATCAGCAGAGATGGTCCCAGGTGGTGGTGGCCTCCTCAGATTGCTGGCCTTCTACCTCAGACTGCCCCTTCTTGCTGTTTGCAGTGTGCCCCAGAGGATGCTCAGGCAACCCCAGAACGCAGCCACATGAGACATGGTACCTGGATGGGAAGGGGACATATGGATCTGTGTGCCCTGAATTGTTTTATGCATTTTTGCACACCTGGAAGGGTATTGTGACAAATGGTATTGGTCCGCTTAATGGTTGACAATTCAAGCATAACACAATTGCTCCTCCAACTCTCAGCAGGCCAGGAATAGGTGGTAAAATAAGCTATGTATTTGACTTTAGGCAGTATTATGGGCTGAATTGTGTCCCCCAAAAATTCATATGTTGAAATTCTAACCTCACTTCCTCCAAAACAGACTGTTGGTAACAGGCCTTTGAAAGAGCAATTCAGATAAAATGAGGTCACTAGGGTGGGCCCTTACCCAGTACGACTGGTGCCTTTTTAACAAGAGGAGATTAGAACACAAACAAGCACAGAGAAAGGACCATGTGATGACACAGGGAGAAGACAGCCATCTACAAGCCAAGGAGAGAGGCCTTAAAAGAAAGCAACCCTGCTGACATCTCGATCTTAGACTTCCAGACTCCAGAACCATGAGAAAATAAATTTCTGTTGTTTAAGCCACTCAGTCTATAGTACTTTGTTAGGGCAGCCAAGCTGGCTAATACAGGCAGCAAAGTGTTGGGATTACCTGTGATCATTTGCAACATTGATCAGCACCATAAATGGACACCTGAGGCAAAGAGTCACAACTATTAAAAATACAGAGAATATTAGGGGACAATATACCCCTGATCTTCACGTTCACTGAGAAATGTCCCCGTATCTCTGTATGCATTCTCTATTGCTGAATATCAAGCCACCTAAAGTTTATCAGCTCCTATCAACAACCATTCATTTGCTCACAACTCTGTGAGTCAGCAATTTGGGCTGAGATCATCTGGGCAGCACTTGCGCTGGTCTCTCCTGAGGTTCCTCACATGGCTGCGATTGCCCAGAAGCTTGACCAGGGATGGATGCTAGAAGATGGCCTCATGCACATGTCTGGCAGCTGGCACTGGCTGTTGCCTGCAGCGCTTGGCTCTCATGCTCCAGTAGGCTGGACAGAGCTGCTGTCCATGGAGGTCATGGGTGAGCAATCCAAAGGTGCAAAAGCAGAAACTGCAAGGCTTTTTGAGGCTTAATTCAGAAGTTTCACAATGTCAGTTCAAACACATCCATTTGGTCAGAGTAAGTCACAGAGTCCGATTCAGTGGGAGAAGAATGAAACCCATTCTGTGATGGAAGGAGCAGTAATGTCACAGCTCAAAGGAGTGTGTGCAGGATGGGAGGTATAGCTGCAGCCATTTCTACAGACATGTTTCTCCACCCCTTTAAACTATCAGGATCATTCCCCTGATTACAGGCAGGTGGCTGCTCTATTCCAGGCATCTATAATAGAAGAATAGGTGCCAAACTCATGTGTGAATGTGTCTTATGGATTGCAACACTTGTTCATCTATCCATCCATTCTGCAAATACAAAATGAAAATCTAGTCTGTGTCCAGGTACCAGGACATACAGCGGTGAATATCTTATAATGCCCACCTTGAAGGAAATTTCATTACTACGGTTCTAGAGATACAAATCCATGGATCAGAACAAAACTGCATACAGAATAGTGAATTCTAGGAAGAGGTCAAGAAAGATTTCATAGAGGAGGTGACTTTTGCCCTAAGTTCAGAAATTTGAGGTGCTTGTCAGGTAAATTGAGGTAAGAGGGTGAAGGCCTGAGAAAGAGACGAGCCCTGAGTAGGAGGTCATACCCACATCCGGGCATAGTAAGGCTTCTCTGCCACAGTAAGGAGCATGAGCTCTCCCCGTAGGCAATAGAGAGACACCCAAGACATTCAGGTTTGGGCTTGTTATGGTCATATTTGCAATTTGGATAAACGTGCAGGATTTCTGGAGGCAAACGGACTAGCGAAGGTATTGTGGTCACAAACAATAGACACAACTCTGCCTGGCTGAAGCAAAAAGAGAATTTATCAAAAGCTCTGGAGGTGCTCACGGGGTTACAGGGCTTGTAACCCTCAGAAATGGGACAGCTCCAGAAAGTGTGAAGACAAGATTCACGCAGCTCTTGGCCCCCCACTAGACACCATTGCCAGGTTCACAGATGCTAACCACTCCTCCCACTTTCATCATCCTGCTTCAGGTTCAGGGTTTGGGAAGAGAAAATACAATCAACTGAGCCTGTGTCATATGCTGTTTTCTGGCTGTAGGGCTCAGAGAGGGTCTCCAGTAATCACTCAAATGGGTCTGGGTTGGGAGGTTCAGCACCTACCTTTGTTGTTCCACAAGGCAGAGGGGTAGTTCCCCAGAAGGAAACCAAGGTGTTGTGAGGAGGACGAATGGAAGCTAGGCAGCCAAAAATCGACACTATCCACTACAGGGCCATTCTAAGGGCCCAGGTGACAGACATCAAGCCCCATCTGCTTCACTGGGACAGTGCCAGCTTAGAGCGAGAGAATGATACAAAAGCTACAGGTGACCAGGGCTATAACTCCCCCACCTAGATGTTTGTGGCTCCATCTCTAGCACCTTCCCAAAGACACTCCCTCTTCTGTAACACAGAATTTAACCAGGTTGTTCAGATATTATTTTCCTGATCAAAAATATCAAATGATTAACTCATTCAATTGTGCCTCTGTTAGTACTTCTTTTGACAAAGTTGAAGAGGTCACCTGCCTTCCTCACTAACTTTCCCAACATCAGCGTTTAACCTTGAACATGACCTGGTAAGTATACACACACTAACATCCCAAGAACTCTACCAGGAAAAGGGTTTTTTGCACAATATCTATTTTTTTTTTTTATTTTTCTGACCCAAAGAAAACTTTTCTTTCCTTCAAAATAGCTTTCATTAGCAGCCAGAAAGATAAGAGCTCAGGGCCTTTCCATGAAAATAATAACTATCATGTGTCATTGACTCTGAGACCACCAGTAATTCCCAAACAATATACAAGATGTGATTTAAAAAAATACAGTGAATGTTTAAATTTTTGAAAATTATTACAGTAAAAGACACATTGCCATTAATCCCCCTCAAATACCTCCCATCACTTTAAACACACTTACCTGATTATTCTTGCCACTTTCTGAAGCAGTTCTGGAAGTCCTCTGTTGTGAGTGTCGTTAGTTGCACTGTCGTGGCTGCCTCAATGTCCTGAATTGATTCAAAATATTTACCTTTCATGGTCATTTTGACTTTGGGAAAGAGCCAGAAGTCTCATGGTGCCAGATCCAGTGAATAAGGTGGATGAGGACACACCGTAATGTTTTTATTTGACAGAAATTGCCATACCAGAGCAATGTGTGACATGGATCCTTTTTGTTGTGATCAACAAAATATGGTGATTGCTGCTGCCGAGTGCCATCCAATAGAAAGGCAAGAATCTTCAATATGGGAAGTGGTGTGTTGAACCTTGATAACAGTGTGTGACAAGTTTCAACTTGTTCGATGCATTCAGTCAGGTGGGAGCTATGGTTGAGAAAACATACGTTTTAAAGTGTGCTATAAATCATCCTCCATCATGACAACGCTTCATGTCACACATCGCTTCTGGTACGGCAATTTCTGTCCAATAAAAGTATTACGGTGTGTCCTCATCCACCTTATTCACCAGATCTGGCACCATGTGACTTCTGGCTCTTCCCCAAAGTCAAAATGATTCAAGACATCGAGGCAGCCTTGACAGCACAACTGAAGACACTCATGAAAGAGGACTTCCAGAATTGCTTCAGAAAGATGGGATAAGTGTGTTCAAAGTGAGGGGAAATATTTTGAGGGGGGATTAATGGCAATGTGTTTTTACAGTAATAATTTTTTTTATTTAAACATTTAGATCACACCTCATAAATATCCCCCACTTTTCAAAAGTTTGTGCTACATCACTTCATTTTCACAAAAGAGTTACATTAGTATCTATTTTCACTAACTGAAAAAAATTTGAAGAGGGTTTTTGCTTTTACAAAAAAAAATAAAAGGCAAAAAGCAAAAATAGTATTCAGCGTTTGTTTTGCAGCCAGCCGTCACAGAGGCATCATGAGCCCAGGGAAAGCAAGAGTGGCCCCACTAAGCTATTTCCCCAGGAACCACGCTTAGAATCTCACCATCATGCACCATAGTTTTGAGCATCTGTGAGCATCTCTGCTTTATCTCAATTCACTTTGTGCATCCATTGGCAAGATATGTCCTAAAGTATCAGAAAAGCCTAAGAGAGCTCATAAGGATATTAGACTTTGAGTAAAACTGGACATAATTAAGTGCATTTGGTATGATTTGGTAGGTTGTTTGGGGTCTGAAAACATTCAGAAATTTTTTATATAAATTAATGGTAATTGTTTCTTTGCTTTATGCCATTTCGGCTTATAAAATATTTCATAGGAATACTCTACTTTCAGATAGCAGGAAACAGCTGTACTACTAACATGATGCTTTGCAATGTCACTTACAGGGTGAGACTCTCCAAATCATATCTGAAGAAGTGGTTAATCCCCCACTTGGCTAATGCTGCTTCTGAGGATGTAGACAATTTCCCTTGGTCCAGCACTCTCCAGACATGACCAGCCTGCTGACACAGGTAAGAGTGAAGCTGGTTTCTGGGGTAGATGCTATGAGACCATTATCTTTGGATGGCTGACCACTCTGTTACTAATCACAGAGTCTATGAAGAAAGTAATGATGGATTTTTAAATCTTGTTCAAATATTTAAGCTTCACCACAGAGTCCCAGAAACAGCATCAGAAGTTTTACATTTGCTTTCCAGTGACCTCAACTTACTAGCCTTGGACTCTTGAGATAATTGTTTTGATTTTCATGCATTTCAATTTATGATTTATAAAATGGAGTTGACAATACCGATTCTGCCTATCTCAAAAAAGTTTCTTAAAAGGGTGAATTAAAAACATAGAATACAGGCTTTATACGCTGGATCTCCCATGTGAGTGAATGGGAGGAAGCATTTGTGTCTACATTGACATTTTCATAGCTTTATTGAGACAAGTTTTTAAAAATATCTTATTTTCACTGAGCAAAAACTACCTGTGTCAATTTCTCAATCTAGCTTGCATTGGTTAGCTTGCTGGGAACAAACTCATTGGCCCTAAGAATCTTGAAAGACAAAGTGATATGAAGTTAATAAGACATTTGTACTTCAAAGAGCTCCCTATAAGAACTGTTAACAACACCTCCAAATGGTTCTGAATTTCACCTCCCATTCCTGCTCTCTTTTCGTTCTTACCCCCGTTTCCCCTCAATCCTTTCTGTATTTCTCATATTCACTCATTACTTTATTTATTCACTCCTCATCAACACTTGCACTCATCTGTTGAGTCTACTATGCCTCGGGCACTATGCCTAGACAGGTTTCATCAGAATAGTTCAACTCTTTAGCAGCTGAGGGATCTTGGGTGAGTTGTTATTGGGTGAGTGCTCCAGAAATGTAGTTTTATTATCCCTCTACCCCTGCTCTGTGCCTTGTACTTGAGGATGACAACAGGGGGCCTGTTGTTGAGTCCTCTGTGTATAGAAAGAAGTTCTAGGCCTTATGTCTTTGCTTGATAGAAGCTAAACAAAATCCTTATTTAGAAGTATATACAGGAGCCAAGTGGCTCAGTTGATTAAGAACACAAGCTCTGAGCAACAGGGTCAGCAGTTCAATTCCCACATAGGCCAGTGAGCTGTGCCCAAGCTGAGCTGCTGCTGAGATGCCAACAGGTGGCAGGATGGCTCAGCTAGTGAGAGCACGTGCTCCTAACAACAAGGTTTCCGGTTTGACTCCCACATGGGATAGTGAACTATGCCCAGCGGCAACTAAGATTGAACATGGCACCTTGAGCTGAGCTGCCCTGAGCTGCCAATAGGCAGCCGGATGGCCCAGTGGTTAGAGCGTGTGCTCTTAGCAACAAGGTTTCTGGTTCGACTCCTGCATGGGATGGTAGGCTGTGCACCCCCCACAACTAAGACTGAACACTGCACCTTGAGCTGAGTGGCCGCCGGGATGGTGACTGGACTTGGGACCTGAGCTAGCTGCGCCCTCCACAACTAAGATTAAAGGATAATAATTTGTCTGTTCCCCTTCCCCAATTCCCCAACACTGTTCCCCTTCCCCAATTCCCCAATAAAAAATCTTTAAAAGAAAAAAAGTATATACAAAATGCAGCCAAATGCCACACAGTCTTTTGTAGGATTCTTTGAGGGGTATTTTCAATTAATAGTACTCATTTTCCCAATCTGGGTTTTGAACACATTGAGAAATAAGATAAAAAGTAAAGATAATGGCCAAAACATCAATTTAGAAGTATAGCTGCTGAAGTGCGATTTTGGTGTCTGGGGTTTTTTAAGCTGCCCAGGTGATTCTAAGGTGCAGCCAAGGTTGAAAGCCACTTCCTAGGTTTTGTAGGGAGGGACTTTGATATTTGCTGCGGGAAGGAAAGAGGGAGGTCATCCGAACAGGCCAGGCTCAGGGCCCCCCTGACCCCAGCATGAACAGAAACATCCCTGCTTTGATCTCATTTACATATTGGGCCTCTGCCTCAGATTCCAATTGAAGAAAGAGCTCTGTTGCTAACAAAATAAACAAGTTTGAACCACTGTCTTAAGATTCTTTGATGTAAAGGGTTCTTAAGATTTTGGTATCAAGGAAACTTTTTCTCAGCAGCATTTTTTATGTTTCCTACTCATATCTTGGTTACTGGAGTTTTTGTATTGTATTGCTAAAAAGAAAAACAATGCTTGAATTATTAGAAAAATGGAATAACTTAACAAAGTGTTAACAAATGCAATAAGCCTAGAGTCTATGATAACCTTCACATATTCATTCAGTGCATGTATATTGAGTATCTACTATACTCTAGAGCAGCGGTTCTCAACCTGTGGGTCGCGACCCCTTTGGGGGTCGAACGACCCTTTCACAGGGGTCACCTAAGATCATCGGAAAACAAAAAGATATTTACATTACGATTCACAACAGTAGCAAAATTACAGTTATAGAGTAGCAATGAAAATAATTTTATGGTTGGAGGTCACCACAACATGAACTGTATTAAGGCGTCGTGGCATTAGGAAGGTTGAGAACCGCTGCTCTAGAGGTTGTGGATACTACTTTGAAGTTGGTCTTTCAAGGTAAGATCTGGCTTTCAGTAAGCTTATATTCTGATAGGGAGATAAGGTCTGGCTTTCAGGAAGCTTTTATTCTAATGGAGAGATAAGGTCTGGCTTTCAGGAAGCTTTTATTCTAATGAGGAGACAAGCATGAGACAGATATATAAATGAGACAGTGTTCAATCCCACACATCTTTCAGGTTTGAGTCCTGTAGAGGAGGGCTCAGTATTCTTGCTCAGTCGTCCCAGACTCTGAGTAGCAACTTTCCCTTCTAGTGAGGACTGGGGTGTCCACAGTGTCTCAGTTCATGGGGATCAGGCTGCATGCACTGCCACCAATGCTGCTGTGGTCCTCTGTCCTCAGAGGCTTCCCTAAGCCTGATGGACTCCGGGAACCAGCTGGCCTTTGAGCAGGGCCCCAGCATTGGTCTCTCCACATCACAGGGAGGGTCCTTTCATAATTAGGAGTCTGCCCTTAAGATAGCTTCATCGCCCCAAGGCTGCCTGGCTTCTAAACAGTTTTGAAGCACCGGGAGCCTATTTTCTGAGAGGTGGCCACTTCAGTGGACCTCACTGCTTTAGTTCTACAAACACCAGACATGCAACCCACTGGATGCCTGGAATGCAGCCTGGAGAGAGGATTTGCCTATTTGTTCAGATAAACATTCACAAACAATTAAAGCTTAATTGGTATGCTGATATATCTTACAATCTGATTTCAAGGAGAGAGATAGGTGCTAATGCAGAGGGTTAACATCTGTAATCTGAATAATGAATATATAAGAAAAATGTAAAATAAGTATATCAACTGCTGACATGTAAATGAACATGTAGAAGGTACTTCAAACTCCCAGGAAACAATCTGTGCTCCTAAACATTGTCTTGTCCTTAATATCCTTCTGTAGCCTCAGCAAAAAAAAAGCTTCCTATCTCCTATAGATACGATCACACATTTCAAATGAATAAGACTTTCTTTTCTTTAAATAGCTATATGAACACTTTAAACAGCTCTTCCCTATAGTCAAATCATCCCCATCAGGAATTTCAGGCTCATATTGGGTCCTCGGGAAAGTCATGATGTATTTTTCTGTTTTTCAATGCAAAAATGCATCATGACTTTCCTTACTCCCCAGTAATTTTCATTCCACTGGGTTCATCTCCAAATTACAAGACTTGTTTATAAAACAGCACTTAATTTTTTTCTTACAGAAAAAGTTATACACGTTTCAAAGTTTAAAAAAAAAAATTTAAGGCACAAAGAAACAAGATAAAATCACCGATAAAATTCCTAGCTAGAAATATAAATAGTAATAATTTGGAGACTTTTCCTCCAGTCTTACATATTATATAATATTTTTAGATGAATAATGATTTTGCTAAGAACCTGAACAACCGCAAATCAGGGCAAAGTTCCATAATTAGTGGCAGAGGAGAAGATAGAAGACACTCTTCAGCTACTGAATTGGAAAGATCAGAAATGAATGGCGCCATAAAGATCCCATGTCTTTCATTAATGCTTAAAGCTGAGACTTTATAAAGAGGTTCTAAATTCCAGGCTGGTCTCACCCGGCTGCCCTTGATAGAGGTAGCCTGTTTGTCATGTTAATGAAGAGAAAAGTTCCAAATTCCACAGACTTCTATTTTTTCTCCCACAGCTGAAGGGGAGAAACAGATGTTGGCAGGTCAGGAGTGGGACTGAGGTGAACCCTAAAATCACTTCTTTACCTTTGGGGCCAGCTGGCCTAAAGTCGGGGGTGAGGCTATTCCCGCTGGGTCAGAGCAATGACTGCACCGTGGGAAGTGATGCCAGGGGCAACGCTGCAGCCCAGCATTTAAGCAAACTGGACTCTTGTCTATACCAGTGGTTCCCAAACTTGAGCCGGCTTCAGAATCCCTCAGAGGGCTTTAAAAAACACAGGTTGCTAAGTTTCTGATTCAGTAGATCTGGGTGGGGGCTGAGAATTTGCATTTCTAACCAGTTCCAGGGGATGCCCATAGTGGTGGTCCCAGAGCCACACTTTGAGAATCCCTGGTTCCTCCTGACTTTTGACTGTTTAACAAAGTTTCAGAGCTCAGCTTCAAGTTTGACATCTCTGATTTTCATTCTAGCTCCATCACCTAAGAGCTGTGTGAATTTGGGCAAGTAAGTCAATTAATCTAAGCCTGTATTTCCTCACAAGTAGAATAGGGGTAATTATAAGGTTGTCCCAAGAAATGGGTCACATAATGTATGTTAAGTGTTAAGTACATTGCCAAGCTCACTGTAAACATTCAATCCATGAATATTATTTTTCCCATTCAAGTCCCACCTCAACGCCCTCTTGGAATCTTTCTGCACCTGTTAGTACTGATCTCCCAGCCTTTAAAATGCTGCCTTGCTCTCTCTCTCATTTCCAACCTTCTCTTGTGCTAAGGAAACGCCATCTCCCTGCCCCGGTGTGGCCTCCAAACTCCTCTAGCAAGTGGTCTCTGACCAGGCCAGTCCTCTGCTGCCACCTTGTGGTCTTCACTCACCTAACACTTGGCCGGCTAACTTGTCAAGGTGGCGCTCCCGGGCTGCATCCCCCAAACGAAACATAAGCAAAGGGAACAGAGGTCGTGCTCACCCCGGCTGTTCGTGGGTAACAGGACCGTGAGGAAGGGCTCCCGACCACATCAGTCTGAAGGACAATTCAAATACTGAGAACTACAAAAGACACAGGTGCTCAGGTCAGGACCAGGAGACCAGGTCAGGACCAGAGATCTCTGGCAGCTGATCGCTGGGGGAGGAGTCTGGAGGGTTTCACTGACCTCGCACCTGGTCTGGCCAGCGGCCTTCAGAGCAGGACCTCTGGACATCTGCCTGTAGACATTTCTGAGCACGTCTGGGACCTCAAGGCTAACCAGGACCTCCGGGTTCCTTTTGCTGCTGCTGCCAAAGCCCTGTCAGGGAAAAAGCTATTGTAGGGACCCCAACATTCCCACGCTGGAACCCATTTCTGATGAGCTGCTCGTTATGCCTGGTCTTTGGGACAGAAACCCAGTGCTTTAGCAGGGAGAGGAGCTGGACACAGAGGCAGAAGGACAAACAAATGAATACCCAAGCCGTTCTTGTGCCTTGTCCTTCATTTCAACTGTTCCCTTTCCCCACTGGAAGTGGTTTACTGAAGTGTCACAGTTCAATTCAGGGACGATTATTGCAAAAATGTTTTATTTTGTTAACACTTTATCCCTCCCCACTGGAAAACACACCTCGTAATGACAGTTTAAACAGAACCCATAACTTTGGGGATATTGTTGGTTATTAAAACATAAAGTTTTCCATCCTCTGCCAAGTACCGGGCAGGGACCCTGACTCTTGGAGCAGAGGAAGGAGAGGAGAGCCTAGATCTGTGTGCCTCCTCCCCCTTCACGCTGCAGGCTGCAGAGGAGGGTGAGGTCAGGGCCAGGTGTCTCTCTACTCAACTGCCATTCTCAGAACCCTCTCACTCTTGGTTGTAGCCGCTTTCTTGGCAAACACAAGTTGGCCCCATGTAGCAGGAAGCCAATGGCTGGCTCTCCCATAGGGGCTCCTTGGAGGGAACTGGAAAGAGCCCTTGAGCACAGCTCCCTGTGGGAGAGGGAGCTCCAGCTATATGTCATGCCCCCTCCAGGACGACCACCAGCAGTGACCCAACGGTACCTTCTGTTGGGATCTTTGTGTGCTGGTACAGTGTCTCCTTTCCACGTGGCATCATTTATCTACAGAAATCTTGACATCTTTGCCCACCAAACATGAAGGCAGACTGTTATCCATGACACCTGTTCTTGTCCCCCGCACACAGCCTGGGACAGATCAGCAAAGAGCATCCCTCTAGGAAAGGAAATGTCATCTGTCTCTTCCTGCAGACATCCAAAATCTTCACAGGTGGTGCTTTTGGAGCCCTCCCCACCCCACTTGACCTGAAGGAGGGGAAAGAACACACTCCTCTTCCCATCAGGGAGGGCAGGGGCATGCCTGTCATGGGCATTCATACCACACAGAGCCTCCAGACACTGATAGCTGCTCTCTCCCCTCCCTATGTTCTCTGCTCACAGCAATGAAGTCCTCCCGAGTGGAGAGAGAGGAGCGTGCCCTGGGACAGCTGCCACCTCTCAGGAAGGCTAGGCCCAGAGAAGAGTGCATTCCTGGCTTCTCTCTTCAGAAGGTGGGTTATGTGGTGCCTCATCATCCTCATTTGGGGGCCCCTGGGTACCAATTCTGGACACCTGAAACGTCCCACTCAGCATCTGCTCCCTCGTGCAGGCTCGTGCGGGCCCCTGAAGAAGTAAAAGTTAAAACGTTCTGATTCCTCCAGCATCCGCCACTGGTTTGCTCTGGACAGGCTCATTTTCGACTCGCTTTAGCTCACTGTTACTCCATCTCTATGTTAGAATGCATGAAGAGGTTAGGTCACCATCGGTACCCCCTCACCTCTCCTCTAGCAGAAGAAAGCAAGACAAGCGAGGGATTAAACAATGGAGTAGGGTAAGCCTCAGGCACAGGCAGAGAAATGCGGGGCCTACATGGGCAAATTTGGGGGTCGAGGGTTACCTAACAACAATAATCTTCCCCTCTACCAGACATGAGCCCTGAAAATCTTCTTTAAACTAAGTCATTTAATAATGCCATTTACATTGTATAAAGCATGCTACAGTTTGACAAAGACCTTTTCATTCATTCCTAAATTCACATGGGTTTTGAATCTTGCAGCAATTCTCTGGATGGCAGAGCAGGCACCACTTATTCACTGAAAAGAAAACAGAGGTTCGGAGATAGTCAACCACTTGTCCAAAACCACAAAGCATTAGCCTCTCCTGTGAATAAAACATTTCCATCCAATTACAAACTTGAACAGGATCTAGCTACTTAACCAGCTTCAAGCACTTGCGACCAGGACCTTGAAGAGATGAAGGTGAGGGCGGGTGGACATGGCGCGGATAACTTTAGGTCTAGGGAGGAAAGTTCCAGAAAAAGAGCCCATGCTCAAGTAGAGTTGGCTCCGTTTGGCAGCAGTAGGAAGTCAAGAACATGAGTCCTCTGTGCCTGGACAGGAGGGAGAGAGAAAGCTTGGAGATTAGCCATCAACCAACAGAAGGCAAGCTCGTTTACTTCACATTTTTTTTCCTCCTCATAGAGACCAAAATATGCACAGATGCACTATGGGAAAATCCCTTCTCAATGCCAAAACTTTCTGATGGGCAAAAAAAACCCACTTCCGAGCTAGTTTTAACCATTTTTTTGTTGTTCTAACTTGTCTTAGCAGCAAAGAAACTTTCCTTTGTGAATGCAAGGGCTTCAAAGCCAGTTTTGTTTTCATGAGTGATATTGATTTGGATTCTCTGGAAGGTCTCTCCACACCTTACCTGATTAATCCAGCAAGTCCAGCAGGCCCCCATTCCCTGAGAGGGAGAGGGAGATACAGACAGATTCTTCATCTGAGGTGACTAAACCTCTCCATATTGGAGTCTGGAACTGAATGCCAAGTCCCTACCCAGAGCTGTGTGATCTCCACACATCACAGCAGCCCCAGCTCACAGAAAGGACTGAGGACTCTGATGAAAGAGAGACCTTCTCACCTTCCTAACTGATACAGCCTCACAGAAGGCAGCCCCCTGCCGCTCTCTCCCTGAGAAAGAGCTGCACCAGCCATCAGGAATCCTAGTTCCCAGCCTGGCCTCACCTACCACATAGTATGTTACTCTGCCACTTCCCCTCTCCTGGCCTCAGTTTCTACATCTGTCAAACAAGGGGATGGATGGAAGATTTCTAAAGGCCTCCTCAGCTGCTCCTTCTGTTTGATGCGATAACTGGTTGCATCCTTCCTTTCTTTCATACCCACCTTTGACATGGCATTTAGGTCTTCACTTAGTCTGCTCCGGCTGCTAGAACAAAATACAATAGATGGGAGCTTAAACATGGATGTTTATTTCTCACAGTTCTAGAGGCTGGGAAGTCCAAGGTCAGGGTGCCAGCATGTTTGAGATCTGATGAGAGCTCTCTTCCAGGCTGGTGGATGGCTGCTTTCTCACTGTGTCTTCACACAGAGAAGAGGGGAGGCTCTGGTGTCTCCCCCTCTTCTCATAAGAGCACTAATTCTATCATCATGGGGGCTCTACCCTGTGACCTTATCCAACACAAATCGCCTCCCGAAGGCCCCACCTCCTAACACTGTCACAGTAGGGGTTAGGGCTGCAACACATGAATTTGGGAAGGACACAAACATTTAGTCCAGAATAGTCTTCTAACATTACACCCTAGCATGTCTGAAGGACGAGAGAGGAGAGATTTATTTGCCAGACGGGTCCCACAAAAAAATACCTCACCTACTTGATAAATATTTATCAGCCAAAAAGGAATGAATTCATTCTGTTTATATGTCTGATGTTTTTACAGTTTGGTTCCTGAAAATTCAAAACCGACTTCTCAGGATTGGATTCAGACATCTGGCAGCTGGATCCCAATACTGTGTATTCCTCAGGTCCTCTGGTTGGCCTGGGGATGGGGATTATGGTGTGTTATGTGCTAAATTAGAGGAAATTTTACTTTATATTATAAACGTACTTGTAGCCAGTCTAAGAGACACCGAGTCACAGAAGAATTTTTATTCAAAAATTAACAGAATTGTGTTGTCAGCTGTTTTCCCTCCTTTCACCTAAAAAAAAGCAGCTGTCTGTCTGCCCTGCGTGAGGAGAAAACTTGGCAGGATGTGCTAAGAACTTGCTAATTCAAGACCTTGCCCCTCAAGACACACACTGAGAAAGAAGGGGGTTCTCTGCTGTCTGTCCAATCCCTGCGCTCTCCAGACTAAAGTACATCTACCCTGGGGACTCAACAGAGTGAAAATGGAGAACACAAGAAAGGCACTGAGGCTTTGAAGAGGATATAACACCAGGAAGCCCTATTAGTGACCTGGACTTAAGACCATTTAGAGCAAAGCATTGAACCTCAATGTTCTCATCCCCAAAATAGGGACCCAAGTATCTATCTGATAGGATCGTTTCCTTCCTTTTTCTCCACCCCAAACAGCTCTGGGCATAGAGAAATGATTTGATAAACGTTTACTGAATGAACTTCACATTTGTCCAGGGCCAACTCTGAATCTACAGCTAAACTCTCAACTTAGTTTCCCCTAAAGGATCTTTCTCTGAAGCTGAAAGATGAATCAGGAGCACATCAGGTGGCACATTGTAACCTGGGTCTCTGGCTCCTGTCTCATCCTTTCCTCTGGTGTAGTTTGGGGACCTCCCAGCAGGAACCTGTGTTTTCCCAAAATGAGAGGGAGATGAACAGGCAGCAATGAGGCAGCTGCTGCTCAGCTGAGAGACTGGCCTCCTCTCCCAGCTGGGATCCCATGGCCCCCATTGTCATGGATTTGGGACACGAGTTTCCCACATACTATAAATGTGCCACACCTCAGAACTCTCAACCGCGCATAAACCTGGGACCTCAAGTGCCACCTTTTATCTAACAGGGGAAAACGAGCGAGAGAAACCCCAGCCTCCTTCCTTCCTGGAGTCTCAGGAATCAGCAACGTTTGCCTCTTTCCTTTTGATTATAATTGATTGTAGGTCACCATTTAGCGGAGACAACAGAACATCACAAACAAACCTTGAACTGCCCTTCACCCTTCATCTGGAGCCGGAAATGAATTTTATTTCACTGTAGCCTGCAGGTAAGAACAAGGGCTCCACTTCAAGGGGAGGACAGAGAAGCCAGGGTGATGCCTCGGAAGGCCCTGCAGTGGGGCAACCATGTGGGACACAAGGGTCCATTCACTAGCGGACCTGCAGGAGGACACAACTCTGCTTCCCTGACTGCACGCATCATGAAGCTTCCTGTCTCCCTCGGTGGTGATAGAATTACAAGTGACGGAAAAGCAATAGCTCCATTAATTTCCTTTAACTTCAACTAACCTGCCTTCCTAGTCACTAAGGCCATCGAGAATTCTCTCCTTTGCCTGGAAAACTCCTATTGTCCCATCACCCCTTTGAAGCCTTCCCTGACTGGGTCCACGACCCCTTCAGAGCCTATCATGGAGCCCTGCCCAAAGGAAATATAATGCCAACCACGTCATTTTAAATTTCGTAGTGACTGCACTACAAAAAAGTAAAAAGAATCAAGTGAACCTAATGTTAATAATACATTTTATTTAACCTAATATATCCAAAACAGTATCAATTCAACATGTATCAAATTTTTTTTTAATATTAATGAAATATTTTACATTCTGTTTTTCATTGTATCTTCTAAATACAGTGTATCTTTTACACTTAAAAAGATACACTGTATTTGGAAGACTTAGAATGAAGATTTAGTGCAGGTCTCCATTCAGACTAGCCACATTTCAAGTGCTCAGTAGTCACATGTGGCTAACGAATGCTGACATGGACAGTGCAGCCTAATATAAGAGCTAACACACTGTGGTGTAATTGTGTTGAACTGTTCATCTGCCCTGTTAGAGTGTGGGTCCTCAAGAACCATTAACAGAGCCAGCCAAGCGGCGTGTTGGCTAAGAGTTGGCTTGGAACGCCAGCTCTGAGCAGCAGGGCTCCGGTTCAGATCCCACAAGAGGGCCAGTGACGCTGCATCCTCTACAGCTAAGATGGCAAACAACAGCTCAACCTGGAACAGAGCTGTCGTGAGTCACCGGTGATGACATAGGCTGTAGCCCCTGCTGCAGTGAGCTGCCGTGAGCCGCTATGAGTGGCCGTCCAATGGCCGGCGAGCAGCTGCCTCACCCAGGAAGAGCGCAATGATCGCAATACAAACATGAGCCAGTGAAGCAACATCCTCCACAACTAGACTGAAGAACAAAAAGGACAGCAATTTGTCTGTTCCCCTTCCCCATTCCCCAACACTGTTCCCCTCCTCCAATTCCCAGATAAAATCTTTAAAAAAAAAAAGAACCATTAACAGTGACCAACTCATAGCAGCAGCATAATAACTTCTTGTAGAATGATTGGCTGAATTAATAAATCAAGATCACTATTGACCGCTGATAAAAACAGCTATGTTGAAGGAGAGGAGGGGAAGGGAATGTGTTTGGAGTTAGGTGTTTTGAGTTAGAAACTGCTATGAGATTCTTGAATTATGATGGTCAGAAATAAGTCAGAGATAGAGACTAGAGCTCAGGAAAAGAACAAGATGAAAATTAAGGTTAGGGAGGCATGGTTTGGGAAGGTCTTCCTTACCACAAAAGGCACGAACATATCCATCCATTTCACATGGAAATGCTGTGGACCATTTCTAAGGGTATCACAACGGGCATTATAAGAAAATAATCCCAGCATGCATCCACACTACTTCCCTTCTGTTACTTACCTGGAGCAGGTCTGTACACAGTGTTCTTCTATGCAGCAGTATTCCCCCCTCTGCTGAGTCCTCTCTCTTCCTCTCTCTCCATTCTTCCAACTGATCAATATTCTCAGAAAGAAAAAGGAGCCTCTGGCAAACTTCCTCCTAGTAGAGCAGGTTTCTCAGACTTTTTAGGGCAGTACATATATTGAGTTGTTGGAAAAGTCATGACGTATTTTGTCTATGTTTTTCAAAGGTCATTTATTTATATAAAGAACAAAGATCAATCAATGATATATTGCTC
>NW_017732547.1:386644-389909 GCF_001890085.2 Hipposideros armiger
AGCCCACTTTATCATTTGGAGCTCACTACAGGAGGGGTTATCTGGAAGTTCAGCATAAAAAAGGAAGACACACAGTGAAATGTTGGTTAACAGTCCTATTTAAGTTATTTTTGGTTTTTTTTCTACATCTCTTAGCAGAAATGGCAGAGTGGAAAAGGCAGTAGGAGGGGAGTCAGATGAAAAGCCTGTCCTAAATCTGGTTCTGTTACCAGCCATGAGACTTTGAACAAGCTACGTTTCCTCCATGGGTCTCAGTCTGTGTGAATCAGGAGAAAGGTGAAGTCATAGATTTTCAAATATGCTTTATGGGTTCTGGTTTTCCACTTATGTGTTGGGTCACATCTGGAGAGATAGAACAGTAAGGATGTGGAAGCACAGGTGTGTCTGTGTCTCTTCCCCAGATCCCAGGTAACAAGAACAGCTTTACCACCATCTCTTTTATCCATTTAACATTAAGGTTTTTGAAGTCGGTGCTTCCTGACTAAGAAAACATTTGAAAATGAATCAATTATATGTCCCAAGTGTCCCTTCCAATATTATAATTAATCCTCTGATAAACTGACATCCTATGGTACTGGAGACATGAAATAGATCATAAGATGAATTCTGGTCTTGGAAGTATAAACTTGAGAGATGTGTCCAAATCAGCCACCCAGGTAGTGATACTGGCTGGAACCATCCCATATATCTCAAAGAAAATAAATCCATACTCAATAAGTATTTATTGTTTCATAAACCATCACAATGTGCTCACAAAAGTAGGAAGAGACAAAGCCTGCCCTTGTAGGACTTAGACTATTGAGGAGGCAAAACACATCAAACAATTATAGCTCCATGTCCCTCTCTCAAAAAAGTGCATAATTAAGTGAGACACTATAAGGTACAAATTCTGAACATGTCAGCACGTGGCAGCAAGAAAAGGCATAGGAGGTGATGGTTCTAAGCAATGAGAAAAGGTATCATGGAGGAGGAAAGAGTTTGTCCTAAGCCTTAAAGACCACTAAAGTCCAAGAGCTAAACACTATAATACCTTTAAAGTTTTAAACTGCATAAGTTTAAATTTAAAAATAAGATCAGCATTAACTAATCATACCGACCTGAAGAACAAACTCTTATTTTGTGGCAGAAGAGTTTCCTTCCCCTCCTTAATTCCCTACTTCATTTAAACTTTATTCCAGAAAGGTTTGAGAAGGAACCTTTGATAAAGAGACATAAGCTTTGTTAATCCAATAATTAATAATTCATGGAAGTTTTGCTATAAGCTGTGTAAATATTAGCAAGAGGAAGGTGTGTCTCATATATTTTCCTAGCATGGATTATAAAGGACCCAATTTTGAAGCAAGATGGCACCCTGATTTCATACAGAACCTTCACCTGCTCCCCTAACAATCTACAAGTCCTAACCTCACTCACAAACAATATAAATAAAATAGGGCTTACCCTATTGAGGAGGTGAGATTGAAGCACACAGAAAAATTACAGCACAACACAAAAACAGCTGAAGAGCCAAAGCTCTAGATCTATTGGCCTTGGGCAAGATAATTATCCTCAAGGAAGTTGGAAGGCCAAGGCCAGACCCCTAGAGTAAAACTGAAGTTGGCATCTCTTCCTGTTACCTGGAGAGAAAAACAAAAGGCTATGATCAGTGCTGGGGCCATGGCTGTAACATAGTGCTGCCTGGGAAGACACAAGAAAGCAAAGGCAGCTGCCTGCAGACTCAGGAATTAGGTCTACAATTTCCCTAGAGAGGGAGAGCTCTAAATCATCAGTATAACTCTGGTTTTGACCTGTGGGTCACCTAGAAGGGTGGAAACCATAGGAATGAGCACACACATGCAAAAAATCATACACATAAATACAACCAACCTCAGTTCACAAACTAAAAATCCAAAGCAGGTGAATAAAACTAATGTTGGAACAAATAGCTAGCAAATTGAAAAATGGAGAAAACTCTCTTTCAGTATTCTAAACAATAATGCATTCTTCTGCAAAAGATGACTTTAAAATACTATGATTTAAATCTCAAAGAAATAAAGGAATGACTAATATCCATATACCAAGAAAAATTAGTTATGCAACAAAAGCAAGCAATTATGAGTCAAGAACAGAAAAAGATTTTTAAAAGAATGGATTAGAAATACCAGCAGGCCCCAGCAGTGAGTGTCAGGTTACAGAGCAAAATATCTACAGCCCTGAGAACTGGAGACACAGTTCCTGTTAATCCCAGTGACAGGGGTGGGGATACAGAGGCTAGGCAGCTGAGGTCTGTAAATTAAACTCTAATCACTAAAGTACAATAATCTCAGCTGGAAAGGATAATTCAGTAAATAAGAAAGTATTAAGAGACTAAGAACACATCAATGTAGAAAACAGATTTTCTAAAATGGGAATCAGAGGATGTCAGAAGCATGGCAGTATGAGCTGATCTCTCCCTTTGAAGTTACAACAAGTTGAACAGCTATAATTCAACAAAGGATCCCCTGCTCAACACATAAATACGTCTGAGAGATCTGCGCATTGAAACATCTGAAGGTGGGTGATTCAGAGTGAACAAGGGAGGAAGGAAGGGAGAACAGCAGCGACGGGAGTGCGGATACAGCCTGGAGCTCACTACAAGCTTCGAGAGAGAGGAGGAATCAGGCTGCAGGTGCTCTCTCTGCAGCTCCAAGCACTCCTGTTTGAGTGATCTGCACATACTGTGGCTGAACCCAATGATCTGGGTAGAAACAGAACACCCAAGTGTGACAGCTGTGGCCTCGTAGCCTCAATAGCCAGGGAGAAAACAAAGCCGTGAAGCCTGGCCACCTCTCCCCACCCTCCCAGAGCTTGCCTCCCTGAACCCTCCCAGAGCTAGCAGCAGGCCCCAGAACACACTGTAGCAGTGAGTGTCAGGTTACAGAGCAGAATATCTACAGCCCAGACAACTGGAGAGACAGTTTCTGGGCAGCAGACGCACGGTGCAGCTAATCCCAGTGATAGGGGTGGAGATACAGAGGCAAGACAGCTGAGGTCTGACCGCCACCATTACTGGAAGGAGAACAAAACCATAAACACACCAGCAGGCTCTCTCAGCCCACCCAGCCCTCATCCATCGGCCATTGGTGTTGATCATAGCAGGGGCACCTAGGACATCTTGCGCAATGCAGCACTGGGGTTTCATGGACTCGGAAACCCATCAACCACCACATTATTCCATGGGGGTGTTGCCCTGAGATTGAGACAACCTCATAGCAGAGGAGAGGCCAACCTCCCCAGGAAATACAAG
>NW_017732547.1:390958-396081 GCF_001890085.2 Hipposideros armiger
AAAGGATACAAAACTATGAGTAAGATGACTAACAGACAAAGAGAAGCAGGATATTGCAACCCTTATTCAGAATAGGGTATGATATACTTAAACGTAACATAAAAGTTAAAGGATGTAAAACCAATAAAAGAAAGAGAGAAAGAGAAGAAGACAATAGCTACTGCAGCTCGGAAATGAACTCACAGGATAAACAGGGATAATTTGTGACAACAAAAACATAAGAGGAGGGGTAAAGGTCTGAATTTGCAAAGGAGAATGGAGATAAGATACATGCAGAAGAATAAGGACTACTATATATATAAAACATTCTTTTGCATAAACTTAATGGTAACTGCACACACACACACACACAAAATTCAGAATTGAGACACATAACATTTAAAAAGGAAACAGAGGGGGAAAATTATAGAATAGCACCAGACTAAAATACCAGAGAGAAACACAAAGGCAAAGAAACAATGGAGACACTGAGCTACCAGAAAACAAAAGATAAATAGCAATAGAAAATCCTTATATATCAATAATCACCCTAAATGTAAATGGACTAAGCTCACCAATAAAAAGGCACAGAGTAGGTGATTGGATCAAAAAACAAAACCCAACCATATGCTACCTTTAAGAGACACATCTCAGCTGCAAGGACAAATGTAGACTCAAAGTAAAAGGGTGGAAAATGATACTCCAAGAAAATGGCATACAGGGAAAAGTGGATGAAGCCATATTTATAGCTGACAAAATAGATTTTAATACAAAAAAGGTAACAAAAGACAAAGATGGAAATTTCATAGTGATAAAGGGACTATACATCAAGAAGACATAACATATCAGTATATATGCTCCTAATCAGCAAGCACCAAAATATATAAAGCAACTACTAACAGAACTAAAAGAAGAAACTGACCAAAATAATTAGAGTAGGGGACCTAAATACTCTATTGACAGCTATAGATAGATCATCCAAACAAAAAAATCAAACAGGAAATAGCTATACATGACACATTAGACCAAGTGGACATAATCGATATTTACAGAACATTTCATCCCAGAATATCAGACTATACATTCTTTTCTAGTGCACATGGAACATTCTCAAAGATAGATCATATGTTGGGATGCAAAACTAGCTGCAACAAATTTGAGAAGATTGAAATCATACCAAGTATATTCTCTGACTACAATGCTTTGAAATTGGAAATCAACTGCAAAAATAAAGTGGGGGAATTACAAATATGTAAATATTGAACAAAATGCTACTAAAGAGCAAATGGGTAAAGAAGAAATAAAAGGAGAGATCAAAGGATGCATAGAGACGAATGAGAATGACAATACCACATATCAAAATTTTGGGGATACAGCAAAAGCTGTAATAAGAGGGAAGTTTATATTATAGGGCTATCTCAAGAAACAAGAAAAATCCTAAATAAGCAACCTAATAGTACATCTTAAAGAACTAGAAAAAGAAGAACAAATGAAGCCTAATGTTAACAGAAGGAAGGAAATAATAAAAATTAGAGCAGAATTAAATGAAATAAAAGACAATAGAAAAAATTAATGCAACAAAGAACTTGTTATTTTAAAAGATTAATAAAACTGACCACCCCCTGGCCAGACTCACTAAGGGAAAATGAGAAAAGACTCAAATAGACAAACTCAGAATTGAAAGAGAAGTTACGATGGACACCACAGAAATACAAAGGATCATCCAAGAATACTATGAAAGGCTATACACCACAAATTCACTAACCTAGAAGAAATGGACAAGTTCTTAGAAATATGTAACCTTCCCAGACTGAATTACAAAGTACTGGAAAATCTACATAGACTGATCAACAGTAAGGAAATTGAAACAATCATCAAAACCTCCCAAAAAGTAAAAGTCCAGGAACAGATGGCTTCACTAGTAAATTTTACCAAATATTCAAAGATGATTTAATACGTGTCCTTTTCAAACTCTTCCAAAAAATTTAAGAAGAGATAATACTAATACTTCCTAACTCATTTTACAAGGCCAACATTACCCTAACACCTAAGCCTGGTAAGGATAACACACACAAAAAATAAAATTACAGACCAATATCTCTGATGAATACAGATGCAAAGGGCTTAAACAAAATACTAGCAAACTGAATACAACAATACATTAAAGAGATCACACATCACAATCGGGGGAAGAGGGAGTTCACTCCAAGAGCACAAGGATGATTTAACATACACAAATGAATCAATGTGATACACCACATTAAAATAAAGCATCAAAATCATGTGATCATATCAATAGATATAGAAAAATCATTTGATAAGGTACAGCATCCATTTATGATTAAAACACTTAATAAAAGGAGTATAGAAGGAAAGTACCTCAACATAATGAAGGCCATATATGACAAACCCTCAGCTAATATCATACTTAATGGTGAAAAAACTGAAAGTTTTCCTCTAAGATCAGGAACAGGACAAGGTTTCCCTCCCTTACCACTGTTATCCTACATAGTATTGGAAGTCCTAGCCAGAGCAATCAGGCAAGAGAAAGAAATAAAAGGCATCCAAATTGGGAATGAAGAAGTGAAATCATCACTTTTTGCAGATGACATGATTGTTTATATATAAAATCCTAAAGACTCCACCAAAAAACTATTAAAAACAATAAACAAATACAGTAAAGTTGCAGGATACAAGATCAGTATACAAAAATTGATCGTGTTTCTACATAAAACAATGAAATTTCAGAAAAAGGAATTTAAAAACAAGCCCTTTCACAATTGCAGCAAGAAGAATAAAATACTTAGGAACAGACTTAACAAAGGGTGTGAAGGACATATATGCTGAAAACAACAANGCATGCTTCCTCAAGGAGCTACTGAAGGAAGTGCTCTAATAAAATTAGGATATAAGCTAAGGATGAGAAAGAGGTGGGGTTTAGGAAATAGGAGATACTCCTGGGAGAGAAGCAAAGGGCAGGGCCAGGAGCACCTTTGTATGGTGTGTCTAGAGCACAGCCTGGCCAGATGGGAGCAAGAGGGTAGAGGATGCCCAGGACAACATCTTCAAGAACAAAGAAAAGCTGATGCATTGGACTAGGTGGGAAATCATCGTCATTGGGACTGGAGGGCTTGAAAATAATTAATAATAGGAACATAGACAAATAATCAGGTGAGAAAAAAATGAGATAATTATTAACTCCATTAAGGAAAATATGTTGAAGAAAGGAAATGTAATCACAAAATACTGGATGGAAAATTAGGCAAACATTTTACATTGTTTTAACTAAAATTTTTGATATAATTATATTTGGAAAACATAAGAGAAAGTAAGGATGTTGGCTCACATAAAGATGTGAAATCTTCAGCTTAATAAGAAGAAGCCAATAAAAAGTGAAAATGATAAAATTGTTAAATCAAGAACTAGCATTCAGCTCAAAAGAGTTTAGGGAGGAGTAGAGTGTGGGATTGCTTTGTTTTGGTTTCCTTTACAAACTTCAAATTCTGCTTGATTTGGGTAAAAAAATTACTTTGTAAAAAATTTAAATGACACTAGAAATGAAGTCAGATGGCAGCGGTTGTACTGGAAGTTCTCACCTAAAGAGTAGAACATGCTGCAGTCAAGGTAAAATGACCATAGTATGAGGGCTAAGGAAAATTAACCAGACCAGCGAACCCAAGAAATACCTGAACCATCACTAAAGTTCAGGGTGTCATGTCCAAAGGGATGGCACAAGATGCAGTGAAAATACTCCGGGATCTGTGCTTCTTGACATCAGGTGAGGGCACAAATCTTTAATGAAGGGGCTCAAAAGTACCAAGAGTGTTGAAGCAGAGGGAAAATGGCCATGGCGAGTGTGGGTTAGGCCTCCAGCTCTGCTGAGCAATAATCAGCCCTGCACTGCAATCTCTGCAGTCTCCAGTGGGTAATGAAGCAGCAGTGCCGGTGAAAAAGCTCAGTAATGTCTGCTGTCCAGGCACGTGGAGGTGTGAGATTGGGTAGCCACAGCTCAGTGACCATGAAGGTACTCAGGGACTTCAATCCATTCACATTTCAATAAGGGCCTGGAGCCCCAAACTCAGGTTCCAGTTTCCACAGAGGTAGGAACTCTCCACGCACACCCAGGCCCATGGCTTCATCAGCCCCAAGCCTGGGCAGGGTAGGGTCTGCAGATGGTAGGCAACATTGGTGACAGAGGAAAAGGGGCGGGCATAGGAAGTGACCTACAGAACAAAAATATCTAACTTAAGCCAGAAAGATTCCCTTCAAAATGATTAAGTTTTATGTTAACATCAGTGCTTAAAGCTTTCATTACGTGAAATATTCACTTCTGTAGAACAGCCCATTCCCCAGTAATATGAGATTAATGAGCCATAGCTGTACATAAAAACTACCAAACTGGCTCAGATCAATGGTCTGTCCTGTCCAGAATTCTGCTGTTAAAAGGGCAGAAAAGAATATGAAATTCAGAGACAGAAGTATCTGGATTTGGGGCCTGGTTTCCCCACTTTGAATTGCGTGATTTTGGGCAAGTTATTTATCTCCTCCGAACCTCAATTTATTCATCTGTAAAATAGTTCTAATAATATATTCTTCTTAGTGATGGTGTGAAAAATTCAATGAGATAAATCCTTAACAGTACCTTTCAGATTATAACGCTTTCTAAATATGTTCATTAATTCAGCTGAATAATATGGGAAAGCTTAATAGCTCGTAAGAGTCTATCATGGTTTTCTTCTGTATCCTGAAGATTGTTAGCTTCTTTTAAGACGTTTATATTGACTTTTCTATAATTACATTTTTTAAATTCCTGAATCTAACTAGAATTTTAGTTCTCTGATTTTCTGATAAAATATTACTATTATCAGCTTCAAACAAATGAATAGGAAAATCCACAGAATCTTTTTTTAAAACCTAGGAAATCACATAACCTAACACCTTTCTACACCTTCTCATTTAGTATCTGAATTCCTCCAGACTGACCCCTCTGCTCAGTTGTGCTTTTCGCAGAGAGCTCGTGGACTAGGGTACTGTGGGTGAGTCAGAAGCGTAAGAGGGACTGGAAGGAAGAACTGGATAAGTTAAATGTTTAGGCTTTAATAGATGCTTTCTGGAAGGTAGAATGAAACCCAGGCCTTCTCACA
>NW_017732547.1:402321-412366 GCF_001890085.2 Hipposideros armiger
TCATGACTTTTCTGATGACCCAATACATCACCTGGGTATCTTGTCAAAATGTGGATTCTGATTCAGTAGGTTTGGGGTGAAGCCTGAGATCCTACTTCCTAACATGTTCCAGGTGATATCAATGCTATTGGCTCATGGACCACACTTTGAGTAGCAAGGCATGGGGATTAGAGACTTATGTAAAACTTTACCCAAATTTGGGTTTCCTATAGTCTCAGAAAGAAAGCACTGCAGCTCACAGGAATACAAGAAATTTCAGGGATGGGATGAGACAAAAATAAAATAAAATAAATAAAATAAAATAAAAACCCTCCCCTGAATCCTTCAAATAACCCCACAGAAGTGGCTCTGCTTACAGGTAAGGCCAACTAATTAGTAGGTGACAGTTGTGATACAGTAAAAATCATGCTTGCATCGAGGTTGAATTTGAATCCCATTTATTACATTTACTAGCTGTGGGGTTTTATGATTTTCACTTCATTTCTATGAACCTAAGTTTCCTTACCTGCAAAGTAGATATAATATCACATAGCTCACAGGGGTTCTTTGAATTCAAATAAAATACTATATGTGGCATATGCTAGAGGCTCAACAAATGCTCACTATGTCTCAACCAAAATATCTTCCACTTACCTCTGTGAGGATAGCCCTGGAATAGACATGGTGAGATAAGAAAAGAAGCTTTTACATGAAATATGCCTGCTTTTAGGTTCATTAAGCCTCAGTGGTTAGGATATTTATCTTTAACTAAATGTAGCCCCCTGTATAAAAGCAATGCAAATACATTCCAAGCAAATGGCTTCAGGGAAGGGGCATAATTTCATCTTTACCTATTTTTATATTTCATTACAGTTGTCATGAAAGTATTTTAATAACCTCCACGGAGTTGAAAGTGATGCAGGTAATTGCCATAAGTAATTTAAGGACTATTAAAGCTAACAAACCTCTCCTGTGAAATACCTTGTTAAGCAGTGATCAGCAGAAAACACGGAAGAACCGTGTGTAGTGTAAATTCAAGCCCCTTTTCCAGTTAAGCTTAAGTGAAAATGTAATTACATCACACATAAGCGGGATGCAGATCTTAAAGCTTTTCCTGTTCCAGCCTCGGGTGGGCTCAGCGGAAGACACCCTGGCATACTAATGAGATCCACTTCCTTCAGAAGAGGTGGCCTCATTCCTGGTGTCATTTCCCACTATGTGAACCGGCAGCTGATTTTCCATGCATGCTTCTCAAGCTTATAAATCTGAGTGTTCCTTAGCGCAAAGCCCCTAGCAATCTGGGTTCTAACCTTGGATGGGCCAGTCACTAACTGTGTGACCTTGAGCAATTCTTTTTACCTCCCTTTGCATGAACTACTGCAACTATGAAATGAAAAGGTTTTATTTTGTGCCCTCATAGATATCTTCCAGCTCTAAAATTCTTTGATCTTGAACAACTTCTATACTCAGAAACCCCGTTTCTGCCTATTTTAACTGTGAAAAATATAACCATGCATCAAAAGTAGGGCCAAAAAAAAAAAAAAGAAAGACCCATGAGAAGCATAAGTTGATGTTACCAAGTCCATATATTTTATAGCTCCCAGAACCTGGTAGGCCCATGCTCAGAATCAATTTCTTCTTCCTTCATATGCTGTCCTAGTAATCTCATTGCCCTGTTTGCTAGGCTCACATGCATTCTAAGGGGCACGTTAGAACAAACAGGCAAGAACATTGACAATAATAATAAGAAAAATCCCAAAAGAGAAAACAGAAAACTTTGAGAGAGCAGAACTTTATCTGGTTCACTGCTATATACCCAGAGTTAAGTGTGTTATATGCACAATAGAAGTTAAATGCATGAGTAAAAGAAAGCAATACAGAAAAACCTTGGATTGCAAGTAACTTGGTTTCCGAGTATTCTGCAAGACGAGCAAACATTTCTAATACATTTTAACATGGGAAATGAGCGACATCTTGCAATACGAGTAGTTTGTTTCTGGAACAAATTATGCTCACAAACCAAGGTATTACTGTACTTACAAAAAGTAGATACAATTGTTTTAAGTACAATGGTCAGGGAACACTTAGCACAGATGACCGTGTACACCTGAAGAGCCTCCTAAAGACTATTTCATACAGTGCAGTTGATATTCATGTGGGTGGTCAAAACAGCAGGGGAAACTTAAACTCTGCTCAGTAACTCTCAGTGAAATGGCAGGTGATTACTCCTGGTTAAACATGGTAGATGGAATACAGGTGTTTGTCTCTGTTCCCTCCTAATATACAACTTAAAGTAAAGGTAAAGTGGTGTATGTGTGCATGTTGTCTCCCTAAGGAAAAAGGGAGAGGGAAAAATCCACAGTGGACAAGAGATGTCCACCAATGTTTGTAGACCAGAATGCATCACATGAAATGATCAAAGCTGACAGAGGAACAGCACAGCTTGCAGAAGGGAGCCCATGAGAAGCCAGTCAGTCAGGCCTCGGATCCCTGGAAAGATTCAGAAACCAGAGCCTCTTTAAAGGGCGTAAGGAGCTGGGCTGCAAACGAAAGGATTCATTTAAAGTCTATTAAGAGAGTAGTTAAATTCTCAGGTTCTTTCTCCCACCTTGGCAGGAAACTAGAGGTTTATTCCACAGAGAAAAGGATCCAGAGAAGGTCCAGCCTCAGGATCACAGCAGATGGTAGGGAAAGACACACAGCCAAAAACAAGGACATGAATGAAAGCCTACACACAGTGAGGGCATCTGGGCACTTCTCTGGACTCTAAAAACAGGCAGCTTATGAATATACCCCCTCCACCACCGCCTTCCCAGGCCCCAAGCAGAAAGATTCTTACCTGGGGAAACAGAATGCTCCCAGAGGAAAGATTTCTAAATACCGACACTCAGTATTTACAGATACTCAGTATTTACAGTACTCAGTATTTACAAATACTGTGCTCTCTCATGCAGGGGTTTTTCATGAACAACTTGGTCCCCATTCAGCCACTTCATAGCTAACAGGCCCTGCTCCGACCCACCAAATGACCAATCTGCTCCAATATAATATTCTCAAGTATCAACAGGCAAAAAACACTGGATGTAAGACTCCCATAAGTAAAACCAAGACCAAAACAAGCTAACCAAAGAAACTCCGAGGAAATCAAGACAGTGAAGAAAGAAAACTTTGAACATATGTAACTGATACTCTTAGAGAGGCAAGAGAAAATATTCATCTGTGACAAAAGAACAGAATACCACATTTCTTAAGGAAAATTAGAAAGCATAAAATTTGAAAATATGATACTTGAAATAAAAGATTCAACAGAAAAAAATCAATAGCAAGTTAAAAATATAAAGCTAAGGAATTTTTCTCAGAAAGGACAACAAAAAGACAAAGGGATAAACAATAGGAGCTAAGAGGACGTTTGAGTATGGGTCAATCCAAGAAGTTTAACCACTGTGTGACACAGTTCCAGAAAAAGAGAACAGAGTAAAATAAAGAGGAAATTATCAAAGTATTGATGCACAAAAATGTTCTCATAGTTGAGAGATATGAGTATCCAGATTAAAAGAGCCTATTCAATGTATAGCGTAATGAATAAAAAGATCCCCACATCAACATAACATTACTGTGATATTTCAGAGCATCAGGGATAAAGAGGAGATACTAAAATCTTCAAGTCATAAATAATTGGTTCACATACAAAAGATTGGAAATGTAATTGTCTAACTTCTCAATGACACAAAACTAAGGGTCAATGGAGCAGCAGCTTCAAATTTTGAATGAATATCTACATCCCAGAATTCTACAAATTATCNAGAAGTTTGAAAATGCCTAGGAGGAAGCAGAGGTTTTCAATCTTAACTGTAAACTTAATCTGGGTTTGTTACATATTATTCACAGTGATTAACTGCATGGAGACAGACAAGTTAACAGCCAGCATCTGAGCCTCAATGCTGCCGGTTACTAGCCAGGTAACATTGGGCAATTTACTAACCTCCCAGGGCCTTGGTTTACTTGACTATTAAAAAAATGAGGGTAAAAATACCTACATCGAAGTGTTGAAGTCAGGATTTAATAAAATAATGAGTAATAAAAGGGTTTAGCCTGGTGTCTGGGATGTAGTAAAAACAAGTTATCTTTATTATTGTTCAAAGAGCCACAAACTTTAGAGGGAAAACAAGCTATTAAGGTTACAGAGCATCAGTAGTTAGTATTCCCAAAGGACTGGCAATGAAGAAGTTGGACATTCAAGTTATAGTTGATTTGTATCTGCACTTTAAATGAAAATTGCCCCAATATCTTTTGTTTCATCAGAAGAAAATCTACAAACCTGATTCTTACAGCTAAATCAACACGGTTCAGTCTGTACCAGATATTTGATTTCAGCCTTGACCCAATTCTTTTACAGAGGTGTCTCCTTTCATGTGAGCAGACAACCGGAGGTGGGAGGTTGATACTCTCAGGAGGGCTGAGTCAATGCGACCCCTTCACTAAACAATAAGAGCTGTGCTGGGCTCAGAATCCAGCCTGAGGGCTTTGTTTGCCTTATGTCTGGTATCATCACACAGCCACCAGGGTATCTAAATGTCACCACTCCTTCCCTTGTGGTTTTGCTTCCCAAGTGGCCTCCAGGATTCTTTCCCTCCCTGGTATGAAAATAAAAATTCCCTTTAAGATTGAAACCAGACCTAACATTAACTAGTGAGTATATGAAGATTAGCATTAAAAAGATGAGGGCGCTCCATTTCCTTAAGAAACAGAACCAGTTGAACAGTGGTTCTCAAACCCGTAGTCCCTGGAACAGTAACATCAGCATCACCTGGGAACTTGTTAGAAATGCAAATTATTGGTCCCCACCCAAGACCTGTTAAATCAGACTCTGGAGATGGAGCCCAGCAATAGGTAGGTTAGCAAGCCCTCCAGGTAATTTTGATGTATACTTACACTGGAGAGCCACTTAAGTAAAGCAAATGTTTTTAATGGTAACTGAAAGGATTTGGGTTAGGCAAAAAGGAAGGTTTTTGTCAGAGAACTAATAGCCTTCGACCACATTAAGCCAAACTGTGAGGACAAAAGAAGACAAAAGCTATCACAGTCAGATAAACCTTCTGTAATTACTTTCTAGCATTTATCTTCCCCACTCAGCTATCAGCAACAAGAAGTCAATAACCGCTGTCTTGTTCTTAGTGCAGGGATGTAACAGTCAGTATAGGCTCTGTAATGCTATAGTAACAAAACAACCCTGAATTTCAGTGGCTTTAAACAACAAAGGCTTATTTCTCACTAACATTGCACATCTCTCAAGGATTGATGAGGTTCTGTCCATGTTGTTTTTACTCCAGAGGGACAGAGAAGTTGGAAGCACTGCTGATTGTGTGGCAGAGGGAACGAGATCATAGTTTTTTAAGGTTCAGCAATGGTAGTTCTACACACACTTCATTGGCCAAAGCAAGTCAAATGGTCGACCTGAGTTCAATGGAGCAGGGTGGTGGCGCCCTCCCATTTACCTAAGAGGAGAGAACTAAATATTTGTAAACAGCTAATAACTACACAAGGAGTACCAGTCCCTTTGATGTAGACATCCTCATTTTGCAGGTAAGAAAACGATGTCAACGTAAGAAATGTCCAAACCTATAGTGAATGTTTATGAGCTTATTTGAGCCCAACTGACAAGAATTTCCAGGAAGCAAAATCTCAACAGATTGAAAAAATGCTCCTGAGAATGGCAGTTTTGCAGCTTATTTTATACATTAGAACTAAAGGAGACATAAAGAGGATGACATGAAATTCATTGGTGATAGATTAAGAGGGTGGGAGAAAGCAAAGCGGGAAAATTCTGAGATTGGATAAAAAGTAAAACAGACAGACATATACTTCCCTTACATTGGTGGGCACCAGATAATTAATAACCAACATGTACAGCACATAGAGAAAGTAAGGGGAGAACAAGGTAACAATGAGGGGTTCTGTGGTCTTGTGCTCTGGTACGGCGGTTGTGCCCTGAGGGGTGTGGAAAATATTATTTTGATGTTTCAAAGGTATGTTATCTTAGATGCACAAAGACAATAAACAGGCTCACTTAAGGTAAAGACTGACCTTTGTCAAGGAAGCTACAGGCTTAGGACGTGACTATGCGCCATGACCCACTTTTAATAAGAAATGNAAAGTGGGGGAATTACAAATATGTAAATATTGAACAAAATGCTACTAAAGAGCAAATGGGTAAAGAAGAAATAAAAGGAGAGATCAAAGGATGCATAGAGACGAATGAGAATGACAATACCACATATCAAAATTTTGGGGATACAGCAAAAGCTGTAATAAGAGGGAAGTTTATATTATAGGGCTATCTCAAGAAACAAGAAAAATCCTAAATAAGCAACCTAATAGTACATCTTAAAGAACTAGAAAAAGAAGAACAAATGAAGCCTAATGTTAACAGAAGGAAGGAAATAATAAAAATTAGAGCAGAATTAAATGAAATAAAAGACAATAGAAAAAATTAATGCAACAAAGAACTTGTTATTTTAAAAGATTAATAAAACTGACCACCCCCTGGCCAGACTCACTAAGGGAAAATGAGAAAAGACTCAAATAGACAAACTCAGAATTGAAAGAGAAGTTACGATGGACACCACAGAAATACAAAGGATCATCCAAGAATACTATGAAAGGCTATACACCACAAATTCACTAACCTAGAAGAAATGGACAAGTTCTTAGAAATATGTAACCTTCCCAGACTGAATTACAAAGTACTGGAAAATCTACATAGACTGATCAACAGTAAGGAAATTGAAACAATCATCAAAACCTCCCAAAAAGTAAAAGTCCAGGAACAGATGGCTTCACTAGTAAATTTTACCAAATATTCAAAGATGATTTAATACGTGTCCTTTTCAAACTCTTCCAAAAAATTTAAGAAGAGATAATACTAATACTTCCTAACTCATTTTACAAGGCCAACATTACCCTAACACCTAAGCCTGGTAAGGATAACACACACAAAAAATAAAATTACAGACCAATATCTCTGATGAATACAGATGCAAAGGGCTTAAACAAAATACTAGCAAACTGAATACAACAATACATTAAAGAGATCACACATCACAATCGGGGGAAGAGGGAGTTCACTCCAAGAGCACAAGGATGATTTAACATACACAAATGAATCAATGTGATACACCACATTAAAATAAAGCATCAAAATCATGTGATCATATCAATAGATATAGAAAAATCATTTGATAAGGTACAGCATCCATTTATGATTAAAACACTTAATAAAAGGAGTATAGAAGGAAAGTACCTCAACATAATGAAGGCCATATATGACAAACCCTCAGCTAATATCATACTTAATGGTGAAAAAACTGAAAGTTTTCCTCTAAGATCAGGAACAGGACAAGGTTTCCCTCCCTTACCACTGTTATCCTACATAGTATTGGAAGTCCTAGCCAGAGCAATCAGGCAAGAGAAAGAAATAAAAGGCATCCAAATTGGGAATGAAGAAGTGAAATCATCACTTTTTGCAGATGACATGATTGTTTATATATAAAATCCTAAAGACTCCACCAAAAAACTATTAAAAACAATAAACAAATACAGTAAAGTTGCAGGATACAAGATCAGTATACAAAAATTGATCGTGTTTCTACATAAAACAATGAAATTTCAGAAAAAGGAATTTAAAAACAAGCCCTTTCACAATTGCAGCAAGAAGAATAAAATACTTAGGAACAGACTTAACAAAGGGTGTGAAGGACATATATGCTGAAAACAACAAAACATTATTAAAAAAAAATTGAAGAAGACACAAAGAAATGAAAGGTGTTCCATGTTCACAGATTGGAAGAATCAACATAGTTAAAATAACTTATTACCCAAAGCAATATACAGATTTGAGGTAGTCGTATTCATTTATTTTTGCTTTTACTTCCCTTACCTTTGGAGTTAAATTAATAAAATCTTTTCTAAGACCAAGGTCCATAACTTTAGTACCTATGTTTTCTTCTATAAATTTTACTGTTTCAGATGTTATATTTAGGTCTTTAATCCATCCTGAGTTAATTTTGATGTGTGGTGACAAATAGCAGTCTAGTTGTATTCTTTTGCACGTGGCTTTCCAATTTTCCTGGCATCAGTATTAAAGGGCCTTTTTTTCGCCATTGTATGTAATAAGCCTTTCTTCTCTCCCAATGCATTTTTTATACAAAAGCAACAAAAAATTATCAGATTTGTATGAATCACAAAAGACCCTGAATAGCCAAATCAATCCTAAGAAAAAAGAACAAAGCTAGAGGTATCATACTCCCTTACTTTAATTAATACTACAAAGTGACAATAATCAAAACAGCATGGTATTGGCAAAAAAAAAAAACCAGACACACAGACCAATGCAATTGAATTGAGAACCCAGAAATAAACCCAGTTATATATGGGCAGATAACTTTTGACAAAGGTGTCAAAAACATACAATGGAGAAAAGAAAGGCTCTTTAATAAAGGGTGCTGGGAAAATTGAAAGCCACGTGCAAAAGAATATAAGTAGACTGCTATTTGTCACCATACATCAAAATTAACTCAAAATGGATCAAAGACCTAAATATAGCACCTGAAATAATAAAATGCATAGGAGAAAACATAGGCACTAAAGTTATGGACCTTGGTCTTAGAGAGGATTTTATTAATTTGACCCCAAAGGGTCAAAGGGAAGTAAAAGCAAAAATAAATGAATACATCAAACTAAAAAGCTTCTGCACAGCAAAAGAAACCATTAACAAAACAAAGAAGCAACCAACCAAATGGGAGGAGATATGTGCAAACAACACCACTAATAAGGAGCTAATATCCAAAATATATACAGAACTCATACAACTCAATAACAACAACAACAACAATAAAAACAATCCAATTTTAAAATGGGCAGATGACCTGAACAGACACTTCTCCCAAGAAGACATACAAATAGCCAACAGATATATAAAAAAATGCTCAACTTCACTAGTTATTAGGGACATGCAAATCAAAACCACACTTGTTAGAATGCCTATTGTCAACAAGACAAGTAATAACAAGTGTTGGAGAGATTGTGGGGAAACAGGAACCCTCATATATTGCTGGTAGAAATGTAAATTTGTATAGCCACTATGGAAAACAGTATGGAGTTTCCTCAAAATAATTAAGAATAGAATTACCAGATGACCCAGCAATCCTTCTGGGTATCTACCAAAAAAATATGAAAACATTTATCCATAAAGATATATGTACTTCTGTGTTCATTGTAGCATTATTTATGGTGGCCAAGACATGGAAACAACCAGTGTCCTTCAATAGATGGTTAGATAAAGATGTGGTACATATATACAATGGAATATTTCTCAGCCATAAGAAAAGATGAAACACTGCCATTTGCAACAATGTGGATAGATCCTGAGATTATCATGCTAAACTAAATAAATCAGACAGAAAAATCTGGGAACCATATGAATTCACTCTCATATGTGGAATATAAAACTGAAAGCAACAAATGAACAAGACAAAGAAAAACTCATAGACACAAACAACAGTTTAGTGGTTACCAGAGAGAAAGGAGATGGGGAGGTACCAGAGAGAAAGGGTAAAGGGGGTCAAATATATGGTGACGGAAAGAGATTTGACTTTGGGTGGTGAACTCATAATGCAATATGCAGATGATGTATTATAGAATTATACACTTGAAACTTATACAACTTTATTAACCTATGTCAACCCAATAAACTTAATTTAAAAAACAATAAAATGTTTTAAACAGTGGAAAAAATAAATTAATAAGAAATAGAAGTTGATATGCATAGGAGAATAGACGATGAACCACCCACATATGCCCGAAAGTTGTTGCAGAGGCAGAGAATAGAGTGAATAGATGACAAATGGAAGACATTGTTTGAAGAAAAGTATTGTCGTTGGGGGAAAAAATTTCCCTAAACCATTATCTTCCACCATTGCATTGGTATTGGCCTAACATATGGATAAAATATCTTACTGAGTTATTAGACAGATATGTGAGAGTTCTGGCCTTAATTAAAAACATCAGA
>NW_017732547.1:415201-418858 GCF_001890085.2 Hipposideros armiger
GGAGTTATTAGGTGGATGTGTCCTACACATGGGCTTCACTGTGGGGTGTTCAAGCCATACCATATAAATAATATCCACCATAACTTACTAAATTTTTTTAAGTGCTGATGAAACTTCTATGGGAAAGACACCCACTTTATTCCTGTCCATGACTGGGGTTCAGAGATGTATATATATTTGTGATTATCTATAGTGTAAACTGTGGAGCACTTGAAGAAAGACTGTTATGGTTTGAATTATATCCTCCAAAATTCATAATACCCAATACTTCAGAATGTGATCTTATCTGGAGATAGGATCTTTACAGAGATAATCACATTAAAGTTGGGTCAGTCGGGTGAGCCCTAACCCAATATAACTGGTGTCCTTATAAAAAGGAGAAATTTGGACACATGGATAGAGAAACATGTAAAGAGACACAGGGAGAGACAGCCATCTACAAGTCAAGGAGAGAGGCCTGGAGCAGATCCTTCCTTCACAGCCTCCAGAAGTAATCAATATGGCTGACACTTCCAGCCTCTAGAACTGTACAAAAATCAATTTCTGTTTTGTAAGCCATCCAGTTTGTGGTACCTTTGTTAGAACAGCTCTAGAAGAGTAATATAGACCCATTACTTAAATTTTTAAAATCTGTTTGGAGAACCAAAACTTCTTCACTCTGTAATGGCTTTTTTTTTTTTCAAATCTCCTTTACTTTCATTAATAAGTCACACTAGAACAAGCAACAAAATGATACAGAAACTCACAACCACCAGAGCGACTGCTCACTGGTATGCACAAGTGACTTCAACAGTGGTCATTAGTGGAGGCCATTCTTCCTTAAGAGGAAAGTACCCACACAATCATGCTGGATTATTCCCCTGGAACAGCATCTACTTATCATGAGATTATGGATCCAATGTGAAGAACTTGGGCCTTCATGGCAGTGCTGACATCTCTGAAATGAAGATTGTGTGGAAGTAGGAAGTACCAGAGAGAATTATTACAGAGGAGGAATAGAAACAAAGGCATGTCCTGGGAAGCACAAATGGCTGCTGGTTTTGATAAAACATCAGCCAAAGGCTATGTGTAACCTCACTGAAGGCTTCTGCTGAACAACAGACATTATAGCAGTTTTAGCAGATGTACAAAAGGCAAAATAAGGACCATTCAAGCTGTTCTGCTCCCAAAGTGAAAATCCATATTGATTCCACAATTNATCTACAGATTGGGGAAGAGAGGATAAGGAGTAATAATAAAGGAATTATGAAAGAAAGAAGAAAGTCCAAGGGGAAAGGCTTTCAGAAAGAGAACAAGGTCAAGACTACTGTTATAACAGAAGTTGAAAGGTAGTAATAACAGGTTTTTTTAAATCCATTAAATTTGGATAGGAAGAAATCTGGGGTGTCCACCAAAGAGCAGATTTAATAAAATAGTGAAATGAGAGACTCCAAATTTTTAGGGTCAGAAAGAGGAAAGACACTGTGGGTATGAGCCGCAAAATAGTAGGAAAAAAATATATTGGTAGTTTGAATGTCAAACTTAGGGTTTCATATTTTATTAGGGAAATGTACAAATGTCTAAAGAGGATAGGAGAGATGGGGAACTGGAGTTAATGAGAAAGAGGCACACAGAGAAACTACAAGGACGCAGTCGAGATGGAATGGATGGGATCCGCAGGGCAAGGCTGCAAGGATGACTTCAATAGACAGCAGGTCTTTTCTTCCTCTAGATAAGGGAAGTGTGAAAAGATAAAGGGAGGGAAATTGCTGATAGCAGATAAAATCAAGTGCTCTGAGAGTGCACAATTGATTACTATATCTGCCACAGGCCAACCCCAAATCACAAAGATTGCATCTTCCCTCATTTAAATGCTCTATCTGCTTAGTCTACACTTGGGTAAGTATCTTCAGAGATTTTCCCTTCTGTGTACAATTTTTCTTTTCTTTTCCCCAATTGGAAGACTAACCTGGTTTGGAAAATTAATCACTCCTGTGGCAGACACAGCTATTGGTCACCCAATATCCATTTTTCTTGTCTTCCTTAGTAAATGGCCCATGTTTTTTTCAGAGTGGCAATGGCCCATATAAACCTTTGCTTTCTCAACCTCCCTTACATCACTAGCCAAAGTGATATAAGTGGCAGCAGATTCGTGCCTTAGTTAGCAAATGGGGATGTACCCTGGGAACTTATTTTGGGGCTGGGAATTTCTGGACATTGCAATATATGACTTTCATATAAGGAGAGCCATAATGGTGGGGAGTGGGGGGGGAGTGGGAGAGAGGTTGGTGAGAGGAAGGGGGAGTTGACCAAGACTTGCACTCTTCTGCTCTGAGCAAAATCTTCCTAGTCAATACTTCCCCCTTCTTCCTGCCTGACCCTGAGGGTACCATTTTGTGACCAGTAGGGAAAGGCCAAGAGAAACAAATCATCTCCTCTAACCTGATTATTTATGGCCAAGACCATGGAATCACAAGTTTCTCAGGGGACATAGATGATGGGCTGTCAAAGGAGAACCTTTATTCTGGAAACATCTCAAAAAATAATAGATGAAAGATTCTTCAACACCTTGTTTTCAGTTCTCTGACATCCTCACCTCTGCTGTGTTGGTAGACTCTTTGATGTCTGAGAAAATTCTGTACATAAAGAGAAATGTTCATTATTATTACTTAATGCTTACTTTTTTAATTGTATGACTTTATTAAAAAATCGACATTCTTCTCAAGGATTAAGCAATCATTATTCTAAGTTTTCATGTACTATTTGCATAACTAATACCTGGACTTGGAATCTAACAAATTAGGTTTTCCCAAACGAATTAATTGGTTATAAACTGTTTTAATAAAATGTCCCAAATAGTTTAATTAAAATTATAATTCAATATTTTATATTCCTGGAAAATCTAGTTCTAGTTCTTTCAGTGGATAAAAGTAAGAGATAAAAATCTGAGCTTTAGAAGCACACATGAGAGTTAATGATTAACAAAATTGTTGCTATTGAAATTATCACTGGGCCACTTTTTTAGCTGGAATATCTCTCTCCTTTTAAGATTATAGATTTGCATTGATCTTTCCAATCTGGCAGGTTTTCTTGCTGTACCCAACTTTCTTTTAATCCATGGTTTTATTAATTACTAAGACTTTTTTTTTTCTCTGACATGGGCTTTTAGAGGTTTGGGTCTGGTTGGTCACCCACTGTCCTCTACCTCAAGTTCTCACTAATTGAAAAAAACCAGAGAACAAATATAGTCTTTACTAAAATAAAATAAAATAAAGCTATATTACAGAACATATTCTGTGAACAAAAGGGAGCTTTCATCTCCCTTCCCATTCCTTGAATTGAATCCAATAACATATGTCAAATGAATGGAAGACACTGCTGGATGGGAGGCCCTAACCTGGTGTTCCTACCATACAAGAAAAGAAAGTGGAGGACAAGGGGGAGAGACAAGCAAATAAGGAAAAAAGAAAGAAAAGAGGAGGAATAGCAAAGGGAAAGGAGAGCAAGAACAAGATAGAGCTATTTCCTTGTATATAAAAAGGGGTCTATAATATCTAAACGATTGTGCTGTCATTGGGATTAAATCAAATGCTCTCCACTAGTGCCAGGCATATGTAAATGCTCAGAAATGGCAGCAAATAAGGATGCTATCATAGAATAGTCTTGAACATAGTTATA
>NW_017732547.1:421228-422522 GCF_001890085.2 Hipposideros armiger
AAGTCTTGGACCAGGTCCATTTATATACAAGATGAGATCATAATTTTCAAGTGGGGTATCTTTGAGCCTTCATGAGATTTAATCACATGGGTAGTTAATGTGAAGATAATCATGAGGTTCTGGGTATTTTTGGAACCCAAAATGAAGAGGCTAGATTTAGTATGAGACAAGGAGTGAGGGCACTATGCCCAGGAGAAAGGAACCAAACATTACAAAATGGCTCATGTTTTGGTCAAAGGAAAGGGGATGTAGCTTTTCGTTTCGGACTGTCAGTTTCAGTTGGATGTGCTAGCAGCTTAGTCACTGAAGCACAGTATTGCATCCACCCCAACCATACCTGGTTACGTAAGGGGAAGGTGTGCATCATGAGGTTGCAGGGCCTGTGGGCCCCAAAGACAGCCTCCAATCAGGAGGAAAGAAATGTTTCTATATTGCTGAGAGGCCATCACCTAAGTCACAGAAAACTCAGGGCCTAACTGTAATTGTCGATCAGAAGTTTTTGCAGTCTGGAGTGCTAGAAAAGCAAGCAAGATAAAGACATCTTATTTGCAGGCTTGTAGGCAGGGAAAGACTAACAGTAGGTCACTATGTGTCAGACAAGAACAAAGTTTCCAGGAAGCCTAATGTAATCTAAATCACTTTTTAAGATTTTAAATTTTATTCTTGGGAAATTCTGGTCTAAATGAAAAGAAAGCCTTGATGGGAAGAAAGTAAAAAGCAATTGCCTGTCAAGATCTATTATTATGAAAAAGAAAGTAGGACCAAGATGCATCATTAAAATATTTGGGCTGTGGGTTGAGTTATGACAGGAATAGAAGGCAAGCCTCTGTACCTACTATTTGAAAATCCTATACAATTTAGGTTTTAACTGGCAGAATAGGGTAAGGAAAATATGATTGACTCCAGCTGCAAGCAATTTGAGATAATTTGGGAGGGACCGAGTAGCATTTCCATTGATTTTCACTGGTGGGCAAAATGAATGAGTCTGACCTCATTTATGCCTTCAGGCAAAAGCATGGGTGGGATGATGCAGATGCAAATATTCCTTAATGAGCAGAGATTATTAAAAATGAGGTTCTGGATAGGAAAAATTAAGTAAGCACACACAAAGAATTCCTGCTCAGTGCTCCTTTACAGAAGATATAACAGATCCATGGGAGAAAACGAGCTTAACAGGAAATTATGTTGGTCAGAAATAGATGGGAAAGAGATGTTTACAGCCTGAGATGATGTGATGGAAATTTTTTACTGCATTAAATAGTTCAGAGGCTAATAGAACATGGGGGAAACTTGA
>NW_017732548.1:0-1910 GCF_001890085.2 Hipposideros armiger
ACAGAGAATTTCCTTAATATGCAAAGATGTTAATTGGTGAACAAGAAACATATTGGAAGGACTTATGACCTACAGTTATTCTTTGGGAGATTTAGTTATTTTTTTTAATATATGAAAGAATACTTTTGCCTCATCTTCATAGGGTAAATTTGTTGCCATAATTCTACCAACACAAGGCTATTGTATGCTTTAGGATTGCGAACAAGAGTTTCCTCTGTCAGGGGTAGCATCCCAAGACAACTTAATGATAAAATAAAGCAAGAGAAATACAATTCTCTCGTGAATGCAAACAGCTTGTTTAGTGAAATACACAGTAGACAAAAAAAAATGAGGAGAATTCAAACAAGATTCTGGCTCCCCATTTATATGATTCCTCCCCACCCCCCATTTTTTGGACACACATATACAAAAGGTTCAAAGCTTCAAGTTTCCTTCTTTCTAAATCAGAGACCAAGAAGTGCAAGGATGTGATTTATTTATTTTTTTTTTAGTAAAAAGGACTTTTACCATAGTAATACCACATATTATTATTACACAGAAGCCCACTGAGAAGAGGCAGCGAGGGGTGTATTACAAAGCAGTGTTAATGTTTTGGGGTAATTTGTATACCTCAAGTTCCTTATTATAATGATTTGTACTGGAGAGATGCAATTATTATGTAGCAATAAAGGACTATTGTATTGAAGGCTTACTTGTTCATTACCTGGTTTCATGTATGTTTTCATTGCTGCTTTGTGCCATTGTATGGTGGCACCTGTGTCACATGAAAGCACAATGACACACTCATATATGCCATATATGCATACATAGGGCTTTTAATTTTAGCACTGTTTGTAACTTCAGATAGCTAGAGAAAAACTAAATATCCATCAATAGAAAATATTTTTTTAAAAATTGTGATATTATATATCTATTCAATAAAATACTAGGCAACTGTTAGAATAGTGAGGCAATTTTTGAAATCCCCCTTAATATAGTTACATGAAAGTAGAACATTCAGTCTAGATATGGAATATGCAATCATTTGTGAGACAAAAGGGGGATTAGACATGTATTTATAACTTGTATATGCATGGGCCAATAATAAAAGAATAATTACAAGGAGAAGAGGACTAACAGAGTAAGAATTACAGTCAAAAAGGAGAATTTTTACCTTTTCTGTGCTATATATTGCCTGAATTTTTTTTTAAAAAGATAATGTGGTATATATGTGCGCATTCATTATTTTTAACTTATTCCTGTGCCCTGGGGGGAGGAGGTGTTAGTTAATATTTCAAGTGTCTTAATCAGGAATACACACTTAAATAATTATTAGTAATAATTAGCGTATTAAAATGTTAATAAAAAACCCACATTTCATATCACAGATTAATATAATCACATTGTCAGCCTTGCTTTCTGATCAATAGAAAAGTTCATGTGACTTAAAAAAATAGATTTTATTGGATTATTTATGTATTTAAGAAATATTTTTTAAGCACCTATATAACAGGTATTTTTAGCACTTAACCTCTATCGGTGAACAAAACAAAGATTCATATGCTTGTAGTGATCTAACATTTTTAAAGATTTTTTTTATTGATAAGATAGGGGATTTGACTTCTGCTTCCAGTCATGATGGACTAAATAGTCTCTGATTACCCTCCCCGAACACAATTAGAAAACTAAACATAATATAAGTGTTTACAGACACTGAAAAATAGGGAGCCCAGGAAAATGAATCCTAAGAAAAAGGTAAACAAATAAGGTGAATGCTACTTGCTGCCCTTGCTTTCTGCCTAGAGGAACTTCCCAGGCAGCAGCTCAGAAATGAGGACATTAGAAAAACCCACAGTGGTCTAGCTGACTAGAAGGGATAAAGCTCAGAGCCATGGAAGCAGCTGAAATCTGCAGGGCAGACTAGTAAAGAA
>NW_017732548.1:10800-16957 GCF_001890085.2 Hipposideros armiger
AAAAAAAAAAAGTTATTTCAACAGCCCAAACATTAACTGAAGACCACTGAGTCACCCTAATTGATACCACATGGTCTAAGAGAAAGACTCAAGTGAGTTCTGCCAATTTCTTGACCCACAAATCTGTGAGATATAATTTTGTTTTCTTAAAGATGCCACTAAATTTGACCTAGTTTGTTATAGGATAATTGATAACCAGATCATCATGAGATGGTGGGAAATAACTGCTACTTTAAGAGACAGATGAACCAAACCCCATGCTAGATTTTGAAAAAAATAACCTAAAACTGGCTTAGAGATTTTAAAAAGTAAATAAAAGCCGCCCAGACTGATTCCAATGCTGACGATATTTTCCCTGCTCTTACCTTTCAATGGTGTCACAGAAGTCACGGCATCTTAGAAATGTCAAGCTCCCAGGGGCCTTCCACATCATTGGATTCATCTGTGTGGACCATTTGGGGGGCACTTCTGTTCATAGTGCTGTCACCTGTTTATTAACTGAAATAGCTAGCCTCATTATGAATACATCAAAATGTGCTTATGTCTGCTCTTTGGATTCTCTGAGTGATTTTTAAAACACCTTTTTTATATTCTAATAGCCTCTAATGAGGACAGAAACCATCAAGTCTAAAAAACATTGGGCTGCAAAAAAAACCATAGCTAACAATTTTTTTTTTCTGTCAGTTGACAGTCCACATATAGGAGTCACACAATAGATTGTCATTTATCAGGGGGCCTCACTAAAAAAGACAACATACCACTGACCTTGAAGAAAACCATGTATTTGCCTTTAATTTGCCTCAATTATGTAAAATTCAAAAGCCAGTTGCCCAAGAGAGGACACTGAATAGTGGTATGAGGGGAAAAGTGGTGTGAAGTTGTTAGATATATAATACTAAGCCCAATTAATGTACCAAGCGGAAAGGTAAAAAGATCCTTGGGGAAGTTTTGGGTTTTGTTTTCCCTTCTTAGCCTCAGTTTCCTCATACATAAAAGGAAGATAATAGCCATTCTCAGGGCCAAGGTGAGAATTTATATCTATACTGCCTGAGAAGCACTCAATAAATATGAGCTGTCACTTTTATCATTAATAAGGGAAGAATGAATCTCAGTACTTCAGGACAGGGTTAAAACCTAGAGAGGTCATGGGAAAAAAAAGCATTTTGTGAAGATGTCACTCCAAAATCAGTGACACCATAGATTAACTAGGAAAAACCCAGCAATATCACCACTCAGTCCTTTGAGGGCACTGGACCAGAGTCCAGGAAGTCAGTTTAGGCAACTATTCAAATGGCATATAGAGGATGAAGAGCTCATGTAGATAGCAAATGTTTGACCCATATAGCCTATCCCACTCGCTGTCATTTTTAAAGGGCACTTTGCTTTCATTTTCATTATAATATTCAAGAACTGGGAAATCTCTTGGTGGAAGGCAATAAAAATAAAATGGGCGGCGGGGGAGATGGTGTTGTCAAGAATTTCTCTTGGAGACGGCATTCATTGTTTGGCAAGAATGCTTTGATAAGGGTAGCAGACTCTGTTCATGTTCAGCCCACGTCTTCTTGGGTCCCTTCTCCCATTTCTTTGTGCCCCTTCACCCCAACTTTAATGTGCCTCTCAAAGCCCAGGCATCTTTTCTTTCTGGGACTATGCTCAGGCTACTGAGTCCTTTGCCTGCACATACACAGCCTCACGTACAGCAGGTGCCCTTTACCCGTGGATTTACTTTCCATGATTTCAGTTACCCATGGTCAACCGCAGTCTGAAAACATTAAATGGAAAATTCCAGAAATAAACAACTCGTATTACCTCTCAGGTTGGCCCTTGGCCAATGATCAGTGGAAGGCCAGTCTTCTTGCCTGAAGTCACAAACTATGAGGGGTAATTTTAAAAGAAAAGATCCTAAGTTGTGATCAACATGATGGAATGGAAAAATCACAGTAATATTATTAGCCTAATCCAAATCTATTAGTTCTCCTCTTTCATTAACCCTTCGTCAAACATTTTGTTTGACCCATTTATGCCCAGTTTCACATGCTGTGATCAAAAGTGTAACACCACTAAAACACTAGCTTCCCTCCTTCCTTCAGTGGCCAAATACAACCCTCTACGCTCTCCACTCCTTGGAAGCTCTTCTTCTACTTTTCCCTCTCTCCTTCCTTTGGGTGTCCTCTCACCTTCCTATAATTGAAGGCTGATGTCATCTTGAAAGAAAATGCACTCTCTATTTTCAGAAGCTCTGTCAGCATTGCAGCTGTCTGGCATCCTGTCACTGTCCATCTCTGTCAGTTCATACAGGAACACAAACCTTCAGTGACATTATACAAATGTGTAACCTTCCCTGGAGACGTTCTGCCTGGATGTCAGCTTCTAGGTTGCACGGAAATAACACATTGTCCATGTAGACAGTCACTTGAATGTGTGTCAGAAAAACAAAGAACAATTACCTTGACCTCATTTGCTAAGGGAATCTACAATTTCACCAAAGGTCCCACAGGGGAAATTGCCTTAAAAATGCCATATCCATGTCGTCTCAGAGGAGCCCTCAAAAGAAGTAGAATTTAAAACTCATTGAGCAAAATGGCCTCTTCTGGTGCTCCAGCTGGTAACGTGGTTTATCATGATCTATACCACACCAAAACAGAATGAAAAACAGAGGAAAGCCACTCTTCCCATTTTAATCAGTTTCCCCAGCTCTCCCTTCTCTGTTCTCTTCTCCTTCAGGTTCATCAGGCCAGTGCAAGTAATCTAGATTCACTAACATCCTAAGATATCAGGACATATAAACTACTGTGATCACCTACAATCGCTCCTCATAGCCATTTAGCCACCAGTATCACTAGTCTTCCCTTTTATCCCTTCTTCCTTTCCCTCAACAAATATTTATTAACTATTAACTGTGTTCAAGCACTTAATATATCCTGGGGAAAACCCCACATGGAATCAACAAGGGCCTGTTCTCAATGAGCTTGCACCCTCATAGGGGAATGAAGACATTTGAAATCAGTGTGAGACCACGCATTGTTTTGATGACCTTTCAAAGAGAGGATCACATTTATAAGCAAAGATAGAGGAGGTAACAGTAATTTTCTTGTTGCAGCTATTAAAAAATCACCATGATTAGTGGCTTAAAATATCATAAATTTACGCTCTGGAGGCCAGAAAGCTAACGTAAGTTTTAGGGAGCTAATATCAAGGAATCAGCAGGGATGGTTCCTTCTGGAAGCTCCAGGGGAGAATCCAATCCTTGCTTCTTGCAGCTTTTAGCAGCGGTTCTCAACCTGTGGGGTGCAGCCCCTTTGGGGGTCGAATGACCCTTTCACAGGGACCCTTTCTTAGGCGACCATCGAAAAACAAAAGGATATTTACATTACGATTCATAACAGTAGCAAAATTACAGTTATACAGAAGCAACAAACATAATTTGATGGTTGGGGGTCACCACAACATGAGGAACTGTATGAAGGGGTCGCGGCATTAAGAAGGTTGAGAACCACTGGTTTTAAAGTCTATTGTGTTGCCATTCCTTTTCTCGTAATGACATCACTTCAGTGTTTGCTTCCCTCTTCATATCACCTTCTTTTATTTTGATCTCCTGTGTCCCTCTGATAAGAATCCGTGTGATTATATCAGGCCCACCTGGGTTAACACAGAATAATCTTCCCATCTCAAGATTTTTAACTAAATAATATCTGCAAAGTTCCCTTTTGCCATATGAGGTAACATAGTCACAGGTTCCAGGGATTTGGACATGGATATCTTCGGGGGAGGGGACATTATTCAGACTAGCACAGAGGTGTTCCAGGCCATGGAAGTGTTCAGATGAAATGCATGTAAGCAGGCGACACTACCATGTGAGGAATGGCAAGGTGACGTTACACACAACGGAGTAGCAAATCTCCATGTATGTGGTAGAGCAAAACGCTACTAAAGAGGTTAAAACCTTTATTTAAAGACAACTAGAAACAATCAAAAGTGTAGAGTAGAAGGGTATTTTTAAAAATTAATATGGCAGTCATGCACAGAATGACTTGGAATAGGAGTCTCAAATATAAATTTGGTACCTTCAATTGGTGCAATGCTCTCAGTGTAACAAGAACACAGTGCTGGGAGAACCATGGAGGACAGGACAGCTCAGGCTTCATTCTAAAAAGGTCAGCACTGGGCAGCCTGGGCCAACTGCTAGCCCAAAGGATATAGTCCCAGTTCTGTGTTAGAGTATCAGTTATTCAAAAGAAGTGAGAAATCAGGATTTTACATAACATCTCTCAATTTTTAAATATTAATAACTATTAAAAATATTTTCATGAACATTGTACTATTTTTTTTAAAGATTTTTATTGGGGAATTGGGGGGATGGGAACAGTGCTGGGGAATTGGGGGAAGGGGAACAGACAAGTTGCTGTCATTTTGTTCTNAAAAAACATTAGCATTTTGACACACTGTTTTAAAGATTTTTGAAAATCTCAAATATTAATGACAGATTCTCTGTGTCTATTTCCTATTTGGAAAGAAATCTATCATCTTATATTTCCCAAAACAGTTTCCACTGGGCTTTCCTCAGAAGAGATTCTGGGCACACATGTCAGTCAACACCCAAGTTTCCAAATGCAACGCGACGGCAGAGTCATTAGGAGAAAAAACAGACTTGGTGTGACTTCACACTTGAGTGGTTTTTCAGTTCCTTGTTTGACAGTATGTTAAAAGCAGTGAAAAGTGAAGATGTGCAACACAGAAAAAACAAAATCGCTCAATTTTTAGTGTCCATGAGTAAGTCAACATTTATATTAAGAACAGTTTTTTAAAAAGACTTCTGTCAATGACTGCAATGAAAGAAAAAAAGACACACAGATCAATAGAAAAGAATAAAGAGCTCTGAAATAAACCCAGGCCTATATGGTCAACTAATTTATGTCAAAGGAGGCAAGAATATATTATACAATGGGGTAGGCAGTCTATTCGAGAATTGGTCTTGGGGAAACTGGACATATACATGCAAAAAATTGAAACTAGACCACTTTATTACACTATATACAAAAACGAACTCAAAATAGATTAAAGACTTAAATGTAAGACCTGAAATCATAAGACTTCTAGAAGAAAACTGAAAATAAAGTCTTTGACATCACTTTTAGCAATATTTTTTATGATATGTCTTCCCAGGCAATGGAAACAAAAATAAATAAACGGGACTACATCAAACTAAAAAGTTTTGCACTATGAAGGAAACCATCAAAAAAATGAAAAGACAACCTACTGAATGAGAGGTGATATTCTCCAGTAATACATCGATAAGGGAATAACATCCAAAGTATACAAGGAACTCAGACAACTTAACACCAAAACAAACAAACAAACAAACAAACATTCCAATTAAAAAAGGGCAGAGAATCTGAATAGACATTTCTCCAAAGAGGACATACAGAAGACCAATAGACATATGAAAAGATGCTCAACATCACTAATCATCAGAGAAATGCAAATTAAAACCACATTGACATATCACCTCACACTTTCAAAATAGCTATCAATAAATCAACAAACAACAAATGTTGGAGAAAAGAGAACCCTGGTGCACTGTTGGTGGGAATGCAAATTGGTGCAGTCACTGTGGAAAACACTATGGAGGTTCATCAAAACATTAAAAATAGAACTAACTACCTTATGACCCAGCAATTCTACTTCTGGGTATTTATCTGAAGAAATCCAAAACACTATTTCAGAAAGGTATGTGCACCCCTATGTTCATCGCAGCACTATTTACAGTAGCCAAGATATGGAAGCAACTTAAATGTTCAATAGATGATTGGATAAAGATGTGGTACATATATACAATGGAATATTAGTCATAAGAAAGAATGAAATCTTACCATTTGTGACAACATAGATGGGCCTAAAGAGTATTGTGCTAAGAGAAATAAATCAGAAAGAGAAAGACAAATGCCATGATTTAACTTATATGTGGAATCTAAAAATCAAAATTAATAAATAAAACAAAAACAAACTCATAGATATAGAGAACAAATTGCTGGTTGCGAGATTGGAGGTATAGGCTGGAGGAAATGGGTGACAAAGGTGAAGGGATTAAGAAGTACAAATTGAGGGCCGGCCGAGTGATGCGATAGAGCTGGCTTGGGATGCCAGAAGGCCCCGGTTC
>NW_017732548.1:22914-39769 GCF_001890085.2 Hipposideros armiger
TGGCTGCTGGCCACACACGGTAGCCCATGGCAATCCACTGCCACAGGGACTGCAGCCCACGCCGTCGCCGGCGACTCACGGCAGCCCAGCTCCAGGTTGAGCTGTGAACATTGTACTATTGAAACAAAGCTTGTCTGTGGACATGACAAGCCCACAGCTGGCAGTTTGCAGCCTCTGGATTAGAGGAAGCAAGGCGAGTCAGCAAACCTCATCCAGTGCTCAGGGCCAGTCTCTGCTCTGTACATGGAAGTGTGACTAAGATTAGCAACATGGTGATGGACTCAATCCCTCAATTGTCCTTTCGCTGACTTCCACATGCCAAAATATTATCCACCATTTTCATCTAGTTGCGGAAACAGAACACAGACATGAGAGGATAATTAACGCTGAAAGGTCAGATGTGCTAAGTGTCAATGGGTGTCATATCAACAATTCTTACAGAAATCAAAAGGATACTTTGATAGTTTGGCCTAATAGAAGGTCTTTTGGATAGCATATTTCCTCAAGTCTGATCTTAGTTATTTGGCCCCCGTTCTTACATGTACAATCAAACATCTTTATTCCTATTGCAGATGTGGTTGTCATCTACCCAATAGCCAATTCCATTTCTGGTCTCTTCTTGCTAACAGAAATCTGATTCTGTGCAAGAACCTGTATCCATTTGTCTTAGGTAAAGCTGGGTCCCTTCCCCAACTCAGGGGGGACACCTTGTTTAGTATAAGCCTATCATGCAACTCCATTCCCCTCCCCGGTAACTGGTTTCAGAATTGGGACAACAACCCAGTCCTGACCATTGCGATGGAAAGGCAATTCGGCTGGTTTAACTTATAAGGGAGTTTTCTTTGCGTTTATAAAGGCATGGATACTCTTCCAGATATGGAAGATTGCTGTGTGATGTCTGGAGCTGCTGCAGCCACATTTTGTCCATGGCAGGGCAAGCATGAGGGACAAGAACTAATCTACTGAAAAGACCATGGACAAAACACGGCATGAGCCAGTGTCATTTCTGGTATTAGCTGCTGAAAGTTAAACATGGAACATTACAAAAGGTGACATATGGCTGGTTCAAGGACCATAAGAAAGGAAATCCACCAACTTTTATAGCAATGATTATAAAAATCAGGCCTTTCAGCTCCAAAGCCAAATCGGTGGGGAAAGTAACATGAAAAGTGAGAAAGAAGAGAACTGATGAACACAGTAAAGTGTCATGGGAGCAACTGAAGCAGAACTGATTACAGAGATTCCAGGCAGGAAGAATCCAGAGACAGCAGAAAGGTACCAGGCACAGCAGTGGGGGAAAGGGACAAGCTACCCCTCCTTCAGGGCACCCCTAAGAGCATGCCAGTCCAGTCAGCCCTGCAATGTGGAGAGTGTTTCATGAAAATGGAATGATTTTTTTTTTAATGAAAATTTCAGTAACATCCTAGAGAACCTCAAATGGTGTCACACTGAAACCATGCAACACAGGAACAAAATCTGGGGACATTTAGTGAACAAGCAGGTTAATTTCCATTCATTTAGTAGGTTTTATTAACTCAATCTTTGAAATAATAGATTCTAGGGGCTAAAGAAGGCATGTGCAATGATGAGCTAAATGATAAAGCAATGGGGTAAAAAAACTGGGTGTAAGAGTGAATGCAAAGCAAAAGAAGCCAAAGAACGAAGACAAGAAGAAACAGAAAAGGCTATTTTCATCTTAAAAAAGAATAATGAGAGCCGGCCGAGTGACACATTGGTTAAGAGCTGGCTTGGGATGCCAGAGGGCCCTGGTTCGGATCCCACATATGAGGGCCAGTGACGCTGCCCTCTACNACTAGATGCTACAGAGCGCCTCCCAAAGAGTACTTTTGACACACCAAATGGGCTTAGATCAGTGTGTAACTGTTTAAATTTATATGTGTAAATGCATATACATATAAATATATATGCACACATTTTGTACATTATACCTGTACATATATAAATACACATGTGTATACATATGTACCTGTATATATATACATATATACCTGCATGTGTATATGTGCATACACATATACCTGTGTGCATGTGTATTTAAAGTGTATACATATGCATGTGCATATATATGTATATATGTATAAACATATGGATTCTATCTGTTGCATATTGGTTTTGTATATATGCATGTCTGTAAAAATGTGTGTGTATACATGCATGCATGTATATACATAAGTGTACATGCACATATATATGCATATATATGTATTTTAATTTTTCTAAAATAAAAGCTAAATCTGTTGAGGTTTTCTTAAAAAGTAACTTGATCATCATTTCAGATACATGGTCTCTTTAGGAACTATTTAAGACATGTTTTTAGTGCCACTTTTTACTCAAAAGACACAGATACCCAGGAACAAAATGACGGACATTTTTTAGGCAGAATAATTCTATTACTTGCATTATTTGTCTTTTTTATGGAATCCAGGTCTCCATTATTAGGCACAGTAAGAAAACTATAGACCTCAAGACTTTCTCAGGATCCTGTCAAGGCAGAGATGAGAATAGGGGGATAAGGGAGATATTTAGAAGGTTCTTAAAGCAGGGACTACATTGTTTCTGGGTATCTGCTCTCTACAGAGCTGGTCCCCACCCAAAACCTCCCTCTTTATGTGTGACATCCCCACATGGAATATGATTCAAAAACAGTATCGAGTTTTCTTCATCATAATCCCATGACATAAGTAAATATGACCAGAAATTTCACACTCTTCTATTTTGGTATGATTTCCTTAGACTCTAGAATCTGAAGCCAAATAATTGACATAAAAAAAAAATCATTAGCAGACTGACACATGCAAAAAAATGAAACTGGACCACCTCCTTATGCCACTTACAAGAACAAACTCAAAATGGATTAAAGACTTAAATGTAAGACCTGAGACCACAACATTCATAGAAGAAAATATAGGGTCTAAATTTGCAGACATTACCCTNCTGCAGAGGGTTGCCATGGGCTACCGTGTGTAGCCAGCAGCCTACGTGAGTGCCCAGCAGCCACCGTGAGCAGCCATCCAGAAGCCAGCGACTGATCTGCCTCACCCGGAAAGAGCGCAATGATGGTGCCAACTTGGGCCAGTGAAGCAACGTCCTCCAGAACTAGAATGAAGAACAAAAGGAAAACAACTTGTGTGTTCCCCTTCCCCCATTTCCCAAGCGCTGTTCCCATCCCCCCAATTCCCCAATAAAAATCTTAAAAAAAAAGAGTAATGATATTGCTATACAATTTAAATAGAATAATTTAATTAAAAAATTTTAATCAATAAAATATGATTTCACTGAAGTATGACCTAAGGATCAGAAAATAAAACACTAGATAAACTATGAAAATTATAGTCACATAAAGCTAATAGAAATACAAGTTGAGCACCTTGACTACATTTTTTTACATGATTCTTGGCAAAAAAGAAATAAAAAAAAGAAAAAAATATTAAAAATTTTCTGTCCCTGTTTATTGATACATAAATACATAAATTATTTTTTATTAGCAACTGTATTTTGTCTGTATTATCTGAAGGTGCTGATATTGTTTGAAAGTCCAATATGGCTTTAAGAAGCTAGGTGTATTTGGGGGAAAACTATCAGCAAGCTATAACTGCTGAACAATTTTCCAAATTCAAAGATAAACTTAATACTTTTAATACTTAATACTATTTTATAGGTTAAAATGTAATCTAATGACTACTTAACAAAAATTCTACCCTAACAGAGGCCAGTGAATTACATTGTTAGGGATTTTGACAAGCTCAAGGTAGTTACTTGCCTAAAGGCTTCAGGTGTCGCATAAAATACAGTCTTATACATGTATCAGGTGGGTTTTTTTTATATATATTTGTATTACTAGATGTGTATTATTTTAATTGCCTACATTAGTGGTTCTCAATATTTTTCTTCAACTTTGATGTATGTAATGGACAATGGTCACATGTTCACATTCCCATGGTTATCCAGACTTTCATGAAACAAAGAATATCTGGGACCTAAAATATTTTTTAATAATCCCATGGATGTAATGTAGAATTACATTCTTACTCACACTCTCTTTATGCTTGGTTTTTTCCTTATTGTAAATTTAACCTTTGGTAAAAATTTAAAAAAAAAACCTAAAATTACAATTTACAAGAATTTAAATGATTCATAATCTCTCATGTATTAGCAGTACATTAATTACAGTTGAATTTCAAGGACAAGGCTGTGAATTATGTACAATTTCCACCCAGCTGATGGATTACAACTCAACACTCTTTTACATACCAGAAAGCAGGTAAGTGAGATCCGTGGGTCCACCTTAATTTTTAGCAAAAGGTAACTCATTTATAAACTTTGATATTCTTGATAATAACTAATGAGCTATACCTGGGTTCACAGCCCATTTTATCACAGATATTTTTGAGAACTGCTAGTCTGTTAAATGCAAAGTAATGTGTGTTTGCAAAGAAAAAAAATCAATTTCATGTCTGTGCCTTCAGTGGGAAAAAATAAAATAAAAACGTGCTCAGTGTTGTAATTCTGGATCATTATAGAACATAAATTTGGAGAGCAGGGTTAGTGCATATTAATAATTTTTATTATTTTCTATCTTCCAAAGTCACTGCATTCATTCTACCTATGAACCAAAGTTTAATGAAAATATGAAATGTTATTATAGAAGAAACTGCATAAGAAAATTCATTCATCATGCAGATCCTACGCAGATTTTAAAAATCTCATTATGACCTTAGTATGAAATTTCTAATGTTCCTTGTGCCTGGTGATACTCAATGGTGGGGGAGGGCATCAGGGAAGAAGTGGCTTACAGGGTTTAGGAGTTTGAGTTGATAGTCAAGCTCAATCTGAGTCAACAGTGGCAGGAGGCAATCAAAAAATCTCATGCATTCTTTTACAGAAATGTAATAACAGAATGAGTTTTCTCCTGACTTTCAGACTATGCCTGGATTAATGTGTGTTATTTGGACCTCACCTTTTCGAGTGGAATATGACAAATGCGGGGAATTCAGAGGAGTGGCTGGGATAGGGAGAGGGTACGAAATCCTGTTGTAATAGGCAGCTATCAGGGATCTGTGCATTTTGTGGAGTGGCCACAGGCTGGGCACTGGGTGCAAGAACGAATCTGTACTCACGCTGTGAACTCTACCCGCCCCAACTCCATGACTCCCTGGGACCCCGCCCCAACTCCATGACTCCCTGGGACCGTGCCCTCACCCAACACCGGTGGTATTGCAGGGGCACTGTCAGCACCAAGACAACTAGTCTAGTACTTAAGGAGGTTCTTTTAGCAGCCGAGCCTTATGGGGGAGCCGGCAGGTAGAAACAGGCCTAGGAGTGCCCTGACCCTTTTGCTAAGACGCTCCAGGCCCGATACTGATGGCAGCTGGCCTTGGTTCGCAGTGAGACCCCCCACCACCACCACCACCACCATGCCTCCAGGTCAAGCACAAGCAGCAATCAACCACATACAGCTTTGTAGCTCCTATCAGGTAACCCAGGCTGGGCACAGGCAACAGCTGAAATTGGCCTACATGGGAGCCCCTCCCAAGAGGCATCAGAAATAACACACCCAGAAGCCTGCTTCAGACTAAAACAGAGCACCGCCCGATTAGCCCCACAAACAGCATACCTAAAGGGTAGTTTCAAAGGCACAAGAGCCCGCTGGGGCAAATCCCTCTCTGAGGGGTCAGTCCACACACAGCAGCTCCTACACTGTGGGCATAGCCAAGCCTCACAAGCAGTCAGAATGAGAGTCAATCCCTCCCACTGATGAGCCAAAAGCAATCAAGGCGGAACTACAACAGAAGGACACATACAACCAACACAAAGTGACACTCCTGGAACACACGGTGCAGGTGATCAGAGAGACTGGACCACACGGAACCAACTACATAAGGGCACCAGCAAAGACTGAGAGACATAGGACATCTATCTAATACATAGAAACCAACACAGAGAGGCAGACAAACTGAGGAAACAAAATATAGATAGATGATTGGTAGATAGATAGATAGATAGATAGATAGATAGATAGATAGATAGAGAGATAGACAGATAGATATAGAGATAGTGGTATAGATACATCCCAAATAAAAGAACAGGAGAAAAATCCATAAAAAAGAACTAAGTGAAATGGAGACAACCAACCTACCAGAGACAAAGATCTAAACACTGGTAATGAGAATGTTTAAGGAACTTAGTGAGAATGTCAACAAAGAGATGGTAAGCATAAAGAAGGGCATATAAACTATAAAAAAGAACCAGTCAGAAATAAATAATACAATAACTGAAATGAAGAATACACTAGAAGGAATCAATAGCAGATTAGATGAAGTAGAGTAGTGAGTCAGCAATTTAGAAGATAAGGTAACAGAAAACACCCAACGTAACAAAAACAAACACACAAAAAGTGGATAAATTCCCAGGAACATACAATCTCCTGAGACTGAATCAAGAAAAAAACAGAAAAAATCCCAAGCTTATTTTTCAAGGCCACCATTACTCTGATTCCAAAATCAGACAAAGACAGTACAAAATAAATTTAAAAATGAAACTATAGGCTGATATCCCTGATGAACACAGATGCAAAAATCCTTGGCCCTATGAATGGACTTAACACAACTAAGCTGTTCACTTAAAAATGATTAAGATGGTAAGTTGTATGTTATGGGTATTTTACCATAATTAAAAACCAAGAAAAGAAATCTGATGAAAAAAGCAAGATTGTGTCATCAGAAAAAGAGAAAGACTCATGGGGCAGAACATAGAAGAAAGAGGACAAATTTGTTGATAAAGTCTTTGCATGGAAAATGAACTTACTTTTGTGCCCCTAAGAAAAATCCAGCACCAACTAGTATTAGCTACTGGGCTACGACTTTTAGCTCAACACAAATAAGAATAATTCAATAGTCAGAATATAAGACAGAAAGATAGAATAAGTGGTTAATACCTGTGGTCCACGATATCAGTTACCCTGGAATAATTCATGCCCCAGGACAGATGTGGTGTGCTAGGAAACAGCATGAGGAAGGCAGTCAGAGGCCTAAGTGTAACTCCACCTCTGTCACTAATTAGGTATGTCACCATCACCTTAATATCTGTATTTGTAAATTAAGGGCTTGGAATTGACTTCCAAATTAAATGGCAACTGAGGTGGGCACTAAACTCCACACAGGTTTCCACTCGAATAACCAAAAGGGGGAACAATTGTGTAGCTATGTCAAAACTACAGAATTGTTTGGCAAAGATAGTACACGTGAGTCAGAACACAGGCAGGCAGACACCAAAGTGCTACCTGCAGCCCTTACTCGTGACAGAGCATCTTAACAGCAGAAAGAATCTTTGAGCATCACTTCATGAGGCTAATTGTCAATGTACTTTAGAAGTGGCAGTCAACCTGATTTTGAAGAGTCAGACCTGAATTCATAGCTGAGCCTGGGGAGGAATGGAAAACATCACTTGAAATCGCTCTGACTCTCCAGCGTGATAGATCAGCTGTCCACGGCTGTGGTTTGAGCATTTGCTTTGTCTCCTCTCTTCATTAAACCCCATTCAAATGATAGTACAGGAAAAAAAGGCCTCTAAGACTAGATGGAGGCCGTTAGCAGATGAGCTATTTCAACATATTTCTAGGAGACAAAACAGATGGGTATGGACAAATGAGATAAAATTGTGGAAGCTGTTGTCCGGAGTTAAAAACAAATTAGGACTCAGTGCAATAGAGCTAATCAAGACTCCAGACTTAAGACAAAGAGCAGGTAAGACAAAAGACAGGAGGTAGAAGGGAGGCAGAAAACAGAGTAATTGATTGTAGGTCTGTGTACACTACAGGACAATCGATTCAGTACCCACTCTACCCCCATGTCCTCATCCTTGCATGCAAGAGTGTAGGTAGCTGGTATTTAACGCCAAGAAAAAAAATAAAAGCAGAGATCATTTCCAAATTATTTTTTTAGATCTGGGGATAGCTAGGATAGCTAGTGAGTGGATTGGGACCCTTCAATACAGCCCTCTTGATTCTGACTCTTGGCAATAATACTGGGTTGTTGGAAAAGTCATGATGCATTTTTGCAACGAAAACCAGAAAAAATACATCATGACTTTTCCGACAACCCAATAGATTGCTCTTTCAACACTCACTCTGAAAAAAAAAAAAAGAAAAGCCTAGTGCTACTAACCCTTCTCCTATACACAGAGCTCCACCCATCACTCCCTTTCTAGAATTCAACTCAATATCTGAAGTCACCAAAAGCCAAGAAAAACCTATAACATTTGAGATAAAAACCAAGATAAACAACACCAGATAAAACCAAAAGCTATTTTTTGTATCTTCAAAGATAGTCAAGAGACTATCACATATAGAAAACAAGAATAAAATTAGCATGATGATTTTTTTTTAAGTCTTAGCTTTTTAGTAATAAAACTGGAAGGAAACAGTTTTCACTAAAAATTTAAAGTCAGAAACATTCTTTAGGGTTCCCTCATCATTTTAAACATCCTACAATTTCTAGGAAATATTCCTACTACTAGATAAACCTATTTCCATGTTAATTTCAAATAAATCTATACCATTTGAGATGCTATCAAGAAAAAAAAAAGAACAGCAATTTGCAATATTTAGAAAAGAACACCTAACACTTAATATGGTTTTGAAATAAAGCTTTCAATAGATAAGTTAGAAATGCAAGAAAATCTCCCAGAATGTATACTAAAAGACAAAGGTATAAAAATTTTCAGAAAGAAAGAATATACCCAGAAGTTCAAATTTGGACTGACAGGCATATCAAAATGAAAAAGAATACAGAAAATATATATTCTGGCTGCTAGTTTTAAAATATTTATCTGTACAACCTTAAACTCAAAGACCCTGATGCAGGAGCTCAAGGGCCAGACCCTGTCAACCATAATTTTACAAGTGCCTCAGATGATTTTGATTTTAGGGCACTGGCTGAAGAAAGCTATTACTGTTTGCAATTATCTTCAATTGGAAGGTTGGGTAGAAGTAAATGTAGAGAAGAGAAGAAAATTGATAAACCAGAAAAGCTAATGAGCATTCTTCCTAAAAGCATTTCTCCCATCCTCTACTCTTAAATGCTATAAAGTTGTACCTATGGTGAAACATAAAAGCTTGTATTTCACCTCAATGCTGAAAAGACCTGGTCCAAAACTTGCAGACTTGATGCTTAGTTTTTCTGACAAAGATCTCCTTGCAAAAGGACAATGCTTTAGAAATATTAATTAGAGAAGATGCAGAGCTACAAGAAAAGGGTTTCAAGATAATAATGAGAAAATCAAACTATTGTGAAGGAGTTGGCTAGTGGAAAGACAGGAGGAAGTGGTCGCTCTTAGTGCTTGCTATATGAGATGTATCTCTTCCGATAAAAGTAGCCCAAATCTTCTGAAAGACCATTGATTGCCTTCTGCTTGACAGACAAGGTGGAATCAGGCCCTATCAACTTTAAAAAACTCTTTCTCAGATCAAAATTTATCTTATTTCATTCTGCCACCTCAGAAGAAACCCATATATATTTGTATTTCTTCAAGAAAGCTATGAATGTAATAGTGAAAAGGTGAAGGGACTGTGAAAAGTAAATGGCTAACCATGTAGACATTCTTTTTAAACATGCTAGAAAGTTAGGTTCCAGCTAATACTTTTACTGACAAAAATTATATTTATTTAGATCAATAGTGGTTGACTTAATAAATAACATTACTAATAAAAATAATAGTTAATGCCGTTGACCACTTTGTGCTGGGCACTGTCCAGTTTACCTGTGCCTACTTAATTTAAGCTCACAATCACCCTGTGAGGTAGGATGTAAGAGGTGAAATAACTCCCCCAGATTCTTACAACCAGGGTCGTGGCAGAGCAAGAATTTGAATCTAACAGTCTGGCTTCAGAATCCGTCCTCCTCACCACTAAACTTCAAAGTTTGAAACTGAAAATGGAGAAAATGTCATGATAATAGGACAAAGAAATGGTGAGCTCAACAGCTGTGACAAAAAAGAATAAGAATAGAAAAATAAGAGGTCATCATGATAAGAAGAATCATCTTAACTTCAGGTGCACTGGGACATAACATGAAAAAAATTGAGATAAAATTGTATAGCAAAATTTGGATATTATCTTAGCTACCACCAAGATTTGGTGGCATGGAAACCGAGTCTAGACTGTAGATAATGCAAGAATCAGATCACAGGTCTAAATGTAAAAACAAAAACTATAAAACTCTTAAAATGTAACATAAGAATAAATCTTCATGACCTAGGATTAGGCAATTATTTTTAGATAGTACACAAAAAGCACAAACAAGTGACAAAAGAAAAAATATGGATACAACAGATATCATCAAAATTTTAAAAGTTTCTTTCAAAAGATACCATCAAGAAAGTGAAAAGACAACTTACAGAATGGGAGAAAAGTATTTGTAAATTATATATTTGATAAAATATTTGTATCTAGCACACATAAAGAAGTCTTACAACTCAATAATAAAAAGACAAATAGGCTAATTTTAAAAATGAGCAAAAGAGATAAATAGATATTTCTCTAAGGAAGATACACAAATATGCAATAAGCACATGAAAAGATGTTCAACATCAGTAGTCATCAGAGAAATGCAAATCAAAACCAAAATGAGATGCCACTTCACACCTACTAGTTTGTCTAGAATCAAAAAGTCAGATAGGGGGTGGCCAGTTAGCTCAGCTGGTTAGAGTGCAGTGCTCATAACACCAAGGTCGCCAGTTCAATCCCCACATGGGCAACTGAGTTGCACCCTATACAACTAGATTGAAATAACTACTTGACTTGGAGCTGATGGGTCCTGGAAAAACACACTGTTCCCCAACAAAATTAAAAGAAAAAAAGTCAGGTAGTAAAAAGTGTTGTGGAGGATGTGCAGGAATCAGAACCCTGATCTACTGCCGTTGGTAACATAAAATGGTGCAATGTCTTTGGGGAACTCTGTGGCAGTTCCTCAAATGAGTAAACATAACGGTACCCTGTAACCCAGCAATTCCACTCCTAGGTATATACCCAAGAGAAATGAAAACATATGTCCATGAAAAACCTTGTATACAAAGGTTGAGAGTATCATTATTCATAATGGCTGAAGGTGGAAACAACTCAGATGTCCATTTATTGATGAAAGGATAAACAAAATGGGGTATGTATCCATACAATGGAAATTACTCATCCATAAAAAGGAATGAAGTGTTCATAAATGCTACAATATGAATGACCCTTGAAAGCATTATGCTAAGTGAAAGAAACCAGTCACAAGAGATCACATGTTGTATGATTCCATTTATATGAAATGATAAGAATAGGCAAATCCATTGAAACAGAAAGTAGATTAGTGTTCATCAGGAGCAGGGGATAGGGCTTAAATGGGAAATAATTGTTAATGAGTACAAAGTTTCTTTCAAGAAGGTTGAAAATGTTTTGAAATTAGATGGTGGTGATGATGGTTGCATAACTGTGCATATGCTAAAACTCAGTGAATCGTACACTTTAAAAGGGTAACTTTTAGGGTATGTAAATTATATCCCAATAAACCTGCTATTTAAAAAAAATAGTGAGCACCATGAGCATAAAAACATATTTCAAATGAAGAAAATAAAATTTTAGGGCTGAATTTAAATATTTCTATTTTACATAAAAATGTTGCATAATTTTGTTTGTATCAACCATTGACTGTAAGTCATACTGATGTTAAAATATTTAACTTTCTACTTGATTTTAATTAGACTTACTCATTTTCTGCTTAGGACTCTCAGTGGTGCTCTGATAACCAGAGCAACAAAGAAAAACTTGATACTCTTTGGTACAGTCCTTGGCTAATCATGACTTGGCACACAACAACCAGAATATTATCTGAGGCCAGCTTTACTATTTTCTTAATTTTCCTTGTTTGTAACAAGCATGTGTGTGCACACTCAATGTTTCATTCATTGAAAACACCAAATAAATATCTGGTAAAAAAAAAAAAAAAGCAGAAAACAAGAATCACATGTAACACATTACCCACAGAGAAGATCTCTCTCAACGTTGACTATATTTTCAGTAAGTTTAAGTCCGGAGTGATTCATAAGTGAATCAAATGGAATTAATTGGGTTGTCAGAAAAGTCATGATGTATTTTTTGTTTTCCATTGCAAAAATGCGTCATGACTTTTCTGACAACCCAATAGGTTTGGCTCCTTATAACACAAACAACAACAAATCCAAAATAGAAGTAGCTTGTACAAGACCCAAGTGGGTGTCTCTCACATAAAAGAAATCCCCAAGTTGGCAGTCCTAGGCTGGTACAGGCTCTCCACACGTCATCAGGGAAACAGGCTTTTTTCAGCTTCCCAGCTCTGTGATATCTGGGTATGATCCTTGTCCAGCTAATTTAACAATTTCAACAGTAAAATGAAAGAAGACCAGAAGGGCTCATCCAACACTTTTTGTCAGTGATTATTGGCACTTAATCACACAACAAACTACAATGGACACTTGGAAATGTAGTTTGTTTTTTTTTTAGTCAGGCTAAACAATTATAAATCGATACCACAGAAAGAGCGGACAATGAATAAGAAGAGGCAACAACTAGAAATATCTACTATGAAGAGCATATGGAACAGTGTTCCAAATTTCTGTCAGCCACCAGGTCTAACTAAGGAGTACAAACAGTTTAAGCTTTTTCTTCCATTTATAATGTGCTGATAGTCATCACTCTGTAGCCATTTTACAAACCTGTATTTTTCTAAAGCTATGCACCAGATCAAAAGTCCTAATGTTCTACAATGAGCTGTTTTGAATCATTAAACAATGAGGAAAGATGTTTAGAAAAAAGCAACTAATCATCTAAGTAATGACAGATTCTAAAGCAATTTTTAGCATGCCAGAACAATTTTTCACCAAACACGGAGATTTTCTTCCATCCCTCCTTCCACTGAGATGCAAGCTCTCTCCTCTCCCTGGACCTGGGCTGGTCCTGGGATCTGCTTCAATCACTGGAAGACAGCACAAGTGATGCTGTCTAACTCCTGAGGCTAGGACTCAAAAGATTGGCAGCTTCTTCCTTCAATGCTTGAAATACTATCATTCAGAAGCCAGCTGGCATAGTCTTAGAAATCTCAGCCAAGCCTAAGTTGAGAGATCATATGGACAAGAACCAAGACACAAGGAGCTTGCATAGCCAGTACCACTGCCAGTCATGTGAATGACACACACTGAAGGACCCAACCCAGTCAAATCTACAGATGTGTGCAGTCCCAGCTGACACCACATAGAGCAGAACCATCCAGGTGAGTCCAATCAAGCAAAGGGTTCATGAAATATGAACATTGAGTTTACTTATATGGTAATATAAGCCGCTGAGTTTAGTTATATGGTAATATATAACACACATACACACACACTCTCACATTAGATCAGTGATAAATACAATATTTTTCTGATTTAGATTTAAAATATTTGTTGTCATTTGAAAATAATCATTTTAAGACTTGTTAAATGATGAGAAAATCCAGTTTATCCTCACAAATAAAAAAGTATGTCTTCTCATCTTTAAATCTACACCGCCTTCACTAGAAGTAGGCCTGGTGATTTTGTAAATATTTATTTAAGAAATGATGCTTTCCAAGAGGTACATTTATAATGTCAAAAGTAAATGAGGTGTAAAGAGTGGAGACTTTTTGATAAGCAATGCAAAAAACTCAATAAAAGATGTATTCTTTCGGAAATTATTTTGAGTATTTTAAGGAGAATGACATTTACAGATGGAATGCTTTCCTTCAATAAAAAACAATCACCAAAAAAAAAAGGAAGAAAAAAAATCACTATTGGTAATCTCATTTTATTAGTCATATTGAATTGACCGACTTCTGATACTTTTCATAAAATATTTCCTGCACAATTATGTAGAGTTTTGTAAGTTTATAAGTTCAGAACCAAACTTGAATTTCACATATTTTTACTACACGGTAGAAGAACAAACTTCAGACTATATACATTTTTAGATCCCTCTCATGGGATTACTTTGTGAATTTAATAGTCTGTGCCATTAAAGTTCCCCTTTCTAATTCTTGAAGGTGATGCTGAATGTATGCATGACTGAGAACCCAATGTAAAGATTAATCTTGATTGCAATTTATGATTCTTCTATAACACTGAGAGTCTGTAATTATGAGGAATAGCTCAAGAAAATATTCTTTATATACGGTGAAGTTAAAAAAATTTATGAGGCTTAGGAATAAAACATTTTCATCTAAGAATATCTTTTTTGTTTAAGAATGTAAATAACCTCTTTCAAGAAATCACTCGCTACCTTAAAATCATATGAAGGAAGAGTAATAAATAATCTGAATTATTATTTCAATGACATATTACAGTTATATCTTGGTATACAATAAAAGTATTCTATGATTTTATAGAGTGTAAGGCATTTATTAAAGATATAATTGAGGGCCAGCCGAGTGTCGCGTTGGTTAAGAACTGGCTTGGGATGCCAGAGGGCCCCAGTTCGGATCCCACATATGAGGGCCAGTGACACTGCCCTCCACAGCTAAGATGCTGAACAACAGCTCAACCTGGAGCTGGGCTGCTGTGAGTTGCCGGCGACGGCATAGGCTTCAGACCCTGTGGCAGTGGGTTGCCATGGGCTACCGTGTGTAGCTGGCAGCCAGCGTGAGCAGCCAGCAGCCAGCGTGAGCGGCCAGCAGCCGCCGTGAGCGGCCATCCAGAAGCCAGCGACTGATCTGCCTCACCTGAGAAGAGCGCAATGATGGTGCTAACTTGGGCCAGTGAAGCAACGTCCACCACAGCTAGACTGAAGAACAAAAGGACAGCAACTTGTCTGTTCCCCTTCCCCCAATTCCCCAAAAAAAATCTTTAAAAAAAAAGATATAATTGATATTTTTTACCTTTGATCACATGGAGCCTATAGAATATTTCACATTTACATAGGTTGTTGATATTCTGACAATAATGTTACAATGATTGCAAATCTCTACCTGGGAACTAGAAGCCTCTGGAGATGGTACCCATCTCTAAAATATCATATCTATTGGATGTTAAAGCTCTCCCCACTTCTCCTAACAGCCAATAACTTTGTCTGCCTTGGTTAAGTACATCTATCAGCTATTTTGTTTTCCCCCTTGATAGAATAAGCCTTGAATTTAAAAGGCTAGCTTGGTGTCATAAGCCTCCTACATTATAATCCCTTATATCTATGGAGGACCTCACAATTTACACATGCCTTATTACTTAATGTTCAAAGCAACCCCATAAGATAGTCAAAGATTGTTATTTCTTTATATAGGTTAAGAAAACGAGACTCTGAAAGGCCTTGTCCAGGTTGACAGTAAATGGCCCAGTGGGACCTCCATCCCGAACTGGGACTCCTTGTCTAATGTGTTTACCTCCCTGTCATGCTGCTTCAGACCACACAATACACTTGAACACGGGGGATTGATAGCAGGACCTACAAACGCTGATTTCAAAAGGAAAGTGTAAATTTACTTTATGTTGCATTAGAAATTACAGAATATTGTAAAGGGCAGGAACAGCAAGTGTGGTTATTGTCAAAAAGAGCCTTTGCAATACAGCGCCTCAGAAAAGCATATATTTCCTTCCTGGATGTCTTCTGATTCACATCAGCTTAGTTTACTCATAAAAAATACATTCTTTACTACTACCTCTTCTGCAGAACCGATGTTGCTACAGAAGAGCACAATGCATGCTATTCTGCCTCATGAATCAAAAATATTGCTAACTAAATCCTTATCCTGGAGTCACATTGTTGGCGATGATATACAAGCCAAAGGAATCGCTCTTTATTTAACAAAATTAATGGTTTCACTGCTTATGTTCTTAATATATAAAACAAAATGCTATTTGGCAAGATGTTATCTTTGAACTCTGTTTCAGAAACACTGGAATCTGCTCTGATAGGGACAGAAATACTTGACATCCTCCGTCTTGGATGTAAGCGTGTACTCTGACATTAAGAGTGGGAGTCACAGATCTTACAATCAGGAGGCCATGATTTAATTTAATAAAGCCTTGACTTTTATGTGGCAGAAATATGTAGCAAAGCTCCAAGGAATTGAGAAACCTTGTCCTGGCCCAATCATGCCTCGTAGTGATTTGAAATTAGGTAAAGCAGAATTCTTCAAGCCACAGAGGGTACATCTGCATAAATATCAGGAGCGTCTGTGTGATTGCATCAGCGCTTATCTCTATCGTGGCAAAAACACTGCAGCTGCAGCAGTAAACTCCATCAGTGCCACAACGCAAATGGCTCCGTCCATAACGGCAGGGCACAGATCCGTCTATCTCTACCCAGGGGCTGGGACGACTCTGAGACCTGCAACATTGAAAGGCTCAGTTCTGGATCTGGGGTTCCAAAGACAGTTCAGCACTTAAATATATTTATCTCCAACATTGTTATGGTTTCTTTTTCACTGGATTAGACAAATTTTGCCTCTTTTCTGCATCCTTTTGTTACTAGTGTATTTTACCTACAAGTGTAAGACATTTCTCTGAAGTGGCCTATGCTATGAGAGGGTAAAAATGATTGTATCAGATCAGAGGCAAAAGAAATGTATACAAGCCACTCTCCTCTCTCACACATGGGCATATTAAAATCACATTACCTTCATATGTTAAGGCGGGCAGATAAGGGGAAAATCATAGTTATCTTCTTCAGCCAGGCCATTTCCCGGCATTATAAGACATTTATTTGCCTTTGGCAGCGAACCTGGACATTTTCTTCATGGGTTCTACTTCTATCTGCTTCATCTATCTTGCATTAGAACACTTGAAGATTCTTTTATCTAATCCATTAATTACATGATTT
>NW_017732548.1:41629-58162 GCF_001890085.2 Hipposideros armiger
GTCTTGATGATAATCTACAAATGGAAATGATTTACGAAGGATTGAAATTTTGGACAAGGTTCAAAATATGAAAAGGAAAGGACTCAAGATCAAGATTCTAATTCACAATTTTCTGACACTTGGCACATGCTGACAAGGTTAGGAGGGGCGATCCCATCAAGGATGTGTTCTATTCTTAGAGTCCCTTTTTTGTGTTCTATTGATTCATTTCCTTCAAACATTGTTATGTGATATTTAAGATATTCCCCAGCAGTAACCACCTGGATAAATTTCTGGGGATTATTTGCTACCCAAAGCAAGCTTAGTGGTTTATTGTCCCTAAATCCCACACTGCACAGATTAAAATTGAAAACTGGATGACTATTTTCTTACAGATAAAAAGCCACAAAACCTACAAGCTAATCTTTTAGTGAAGGCTTCTCTTTATCTGTCAATTCTTAAGAAATTATAGTGTAACATAAAAAGACATAAAAAATTATTATCTATACTTCAAGGTGTTTGTTCTTTCTCCCTCTTTCCTCAACCACAGAAAATTGACTAGATTTCCACTTGACATTCCACCCCCCAAATACCTGATTGGTCGTCATCAGTTGACTTTATCTTTTTGTGACATCATTAACTGATAGTTTTCTCTTCTGAAGCCTTTTTAAAATCCCATCGCCTCCTCTAAACTGAGATGACTTTCATTTGCATTTTGGCATTTTAGCAGATCTCCTGTGACTACTGCCTTTACTGTTAGGTTACAACATTTATAAATCTCAATAGCACTACCTAAAGACAAAACAAGATATGAAGGCTTGCTGCAAAAAAAAGATCAACCATGAATACACTGATATTTGTATGAAGATTAGTACAGATAGATGCAGAAAGCTTTTTCTGGGCAGGGAAGGATTCAGCCATTTTAAAACCATCATTCAAGGGCCCAAATCTCATTCAGCCAAAGAGCTGTTTAAGTTCTGTTAGCAAGTTGCCCCAAGCCCCACATGACTAACCTGCCTTATTTTGTCAAACATTACTCTCAAAGTACCAGAGTATACCATTTTAGAGAAGAGTATGCCCAATTATTTCTAAATGGCTGAAGTAATGCAAAGCACCAATAAGGCACTGCTCCATTGTCTGTCTCTTCCTATGCCTGAAAACCATGCTGAGTAACTGGATGTGTCCCTCAACACAGTATATGGTGGGTGGAAATGGCTTCACTGATGAGAGGAGGGTCAAAACCAGCCTACAGAGGACACAGACAAGGAGAAGGAAGCTGGCGGACTCCCCAGAACCCCACTTTGAGGGGAAAACCCCACCTTCCTAGCTAAGAATTATTTACCAAGCCAAAGCCAGGGATCTGGCAGAATGAAAACACTTTTCAGACAAAATATTGATATTTACAGATTCTATTCTTGCTCCTGAAGCTACTAGAGGATATACTCCATCAAAATATTGATGTAAAGGGCCGGCCGAGTGGCACGTTGGTTAAGAACTGGCTTGGGACGCCAGAGGGCCCTGGTTCGGATCCCACATACGAGGGCCAGTGACACTGCCCTCCACAGCTAAGATGCTGAACAACAGCTCAACCCGAAGCTGGGCTGCCTTGAGTTGCCAGCGACGGTGTACGCTGCAGCCCCTGCTGCAGTGGGTTGCCATGGGCTACCGTGTGTAGCCAGCAGCCAGCGTGAGTGGCCAGCAGCCGCTGTGAGCGGCCGTCCAGAAGCCGGCGACTGATCTGCTTCGCCCGGGAAGAGCGCAATGATGGTGCCAACTTGGGCCAGTGAAGCAACGTCCTCCACAACTAGACTGAAGAACAAAAGGACAGCAACTTGTCTGTTCCCCTTCCCCCAATTCCCCAATAAAAATCTTAAAAACAAAAAACAGAAAAACAAAAACAAAACAAAACAAATATATTTTTTTTCTTTTTTTTTTTAATATTGATGTAAAGCAGAAAACAGGAACTCCGATAGAGATGAGAGAGACAAATGGGGTTGCCGAGATCTGGAGTCACAGGATGAACAGCAGGTCCATATTGGAGGGAGGGCAGAGAGCATCAGGAGGGGTGTTTCCAGGAAAAATGGAAGTTTGTTTAGTCTATTACCCAAACGGGTTTGTCTTGGAGAAAAATGACATTGTGAGACTTTTCTCAGGGCGGTCAGAAAGCAGTGAAAGATGTAGACGTAGGTTCAAAAGTTTAGACATGGATTTTTAAAACTAATAAAAAATAAAGACAAAAAGGTTCACAAAAAAGGAAATGCAATCATTGCAAATAACTTGGAAGAACAGTGAGTATTTCCACTGAAAACCTCAAAAAAGATTTGATTTACTTATTGGGAAGTTGGGGAGAGGAAAGAAGGGATCTCAGAGTGCCAAAATGATCAATTATCATAACAGGAAATCAATAGATGTGTAAAATAGATGAATCAAGAAAATGCACTACACACATACTTAATGTAGAAGGCAAATAACAAAATAAACTACTAAAAGAGCACAAAGTAATTGTTTTTGAGTAGAGATTGAGAAAAATAGTACAGGAGACTGATGCTTTAGCTTAAATCTTTTAGACTATTTGACTTTTTAAACTAGGTACACAAATTACTTTGCTACAAAATGGAAACATTTTAAATACCAAAATCCATGAAAAAAAAACCTTTCTCACATTAAAAAAGCCCCTCCCTTCTAATGACTATATCTGAATTCAGTTAAAAAAAAACATGAATATTTAAAAGATGCATTTTTTAAAAAGGTAGATGAAATAAATCTGGATATCTTTAACTACTATTTAAATTATCTTGAGATTAAATTTGCTGACTTTGCAAATTACACACTGAGCAAAAAACCTAATTTCCTATTCATGGCTTCAGAAAGCTGCACTTCCTATTTCTGACTTGACTTCCTAATTAAAGAAAAAAAAAACCGTCCTAATAAAATATTGATAACATGTCATTCTTTTCTGCAAAAAACTACAAGTATCGCTCAAGGGGAATCAGAAAATGTTTAGTGAATGTTACGGTACATCTTAATTCATCTCGTCCTAAGAATGAGTCCTAGATACCTTTTCAGAAAATAACATGAGAACGTACAGAGCAAACACTGGTTAATTCTTCCACCAAGTGAGCCATATGTGGCGAAGCGGCCGTCTCGCAGTTATGTCCTGACACTGGTAACCAGCCTGCCTTGACAAAAACAATCATCAGGTTACCTGTGTGGCTCTCCTACTAGAGTGGAAGCCCCTCGAGGGCGGTGGCCATGTCTCATTCACCTTAGTTGCTCGACATGAACAACCAAGCCTGAGATCCTGTTGTTTCCCAATACACATTTCAATGAATCAATGCACAAATTAGTGAGTGAATCAGTATCAGACTCTTGTTCAGCCTCCGTTGAAAATGTAAAGCTAGATGCCTATTTTTAAAAAGGAAAAGCCTAAAGTGCATATGTATAATTGCTAGTGAATCTTTGCACAGCACTTTAAATAAGAGGATACTTCCTGAAAAAGTCAATTGCCTTTTTCACAAGACTTTGTGTTCACATATCTGCAAAAGAAAGGTCAATAGAAAAAAAAAATCTTCAGACTTCATTTACTTTTCAGAATGTATTAATTTCCTTTTAAAATAAGCTAAATGTCATACTTGTTAATCATCACTTCCACGGCCAAGAAAAATAATCCAAATTTAACACCAGGTGTCAGGACTGCAGCACTCATAGAAAAAAAAAAAAAAAGGAATCATTATTACAATGAGATGATGATTTTACGGCACATCAGTCACCATATTCTATAGCAAGTTCCCATACCTTAGTTTTAGAAATGTGTGTCTTGGGGAATCAGATACAATACATGCTATGGTTACATTTAGTCAAACGCTCACACATATTTCACATTACAGTGGGCGCCCAAATACAATGTCTACATGGAATGACCACGTCTTAAGTAAATTTCTAATAATCAGTGCCAAAGCGGTGACTTGCAACTGTGGGAAGTGCAGGCATAGAAATCACCTAGAAAGCTTTTTCAAACTATATTCCTCCTTTCCATTCTGTCTTTCGGGTTTTTGGGGTTTTTTTTTAAGCCCCTTCAATCCCCAGCTGGGAGGGCATGTCCTCCCAGTTCAGAATCACTTCTGCACTGGGCTACAATTACTGACTGGAATATGTTCTATACTTCTGGTACGATTCTATGCAGTGGGGTAACAAACATATACAGATTAATTTTAAAAGCATGGCTCAGTTTAGTGATGGCAAATTCATCCATCTGCTATATTGACTTGACCAGTTGGCTGGGGCTACTTGAAACAAAGGTTGAGAAAAAATGTTTGGTCTCAGACACAGATGCAGTGATTAGTTTAGTAATGTCTGCTGAGGCAGAGGTGGGGGCTGCAGCACATGAGGGATAGATGCCACCTCACCCTCTAGATGTCCTAGACCAGCCCCCCAAATTCAATCAAGCAGAAGACAGGTCACAGGCTCTGGAACAGCAAATACTTTGATTTAGTTAAAGCAGCAACATACCCTGGGAGGGGGTGTGGCAGAAAGATGCGCATGCATCTACTCTGGGTGACCTCAATTTCTCTGCACCTGTTTCCTCTTCTTAACACAACAGCTCCTCACAGGAAGCTGCTCTCTGAGGCCTCTACCCAAAGGCCTATGGCTGGTTTTTCTTTCTCTCTTTTCCTGGTTAGTTCCTAACTCATAAGAGTTGGAGTGTTTTAAACCTTACATGCAAAGTCTCATCAACTCATGAAAATCACAGCAATCAATTAAGGCTAATTTTCTAATTTTCACATTTGAAGCATAGCTATAAGCCCTATTCTAAATGTGTAGGGTGTGCACTGAATTTTGTAGAGATGGTAATGACAGATGGTGACTTAGCTTGATATTTAAAAAAAAAATGTCCCCACCCCCAACCAAAATGTACTGTAACTGTTTATACAGCTTTATGTATAATAGAAATAACACAAATAGTCAATAACAGGGATTTGGCTAAAGTATAAAACATGTTGACAGGCTGCAACTATTGAAAATTATATATAAAAATATTTAATTACATGGGAAAAACCATTGAATAAAAGTTTATCCAGGGCTTACTCCTTAGTTATGAGTCGTGTATGCTTATTCAAGCCGTGTATGCTTGAATAGAAAAAAAGACAATGTTAATAGTGGTTATTTTGGGCTGTGGGTTTACTATTTCCAAGGCCCAAGTGAATGAATAAAATGGAAGGGCTGAGACAGTAGTGGGGACTGTGAACTGAAGCACTCATGCCCTTTCAACAGCATTCAATAAAAACTTTTAACACTATGAAGGCCAAACAAAACAATTAGCTACTTTAATAATTCCTGGACTTGGGGGCATTTGCTTCCTTGTGTTTTTGTACAATATTTTGTACATTTTCTACAGTAATTATGAATATGCTTATATGCGTAATTATTTTAAAATGGGAAGGTAGCCTTATCAGTAAAATTCAGAAAAAGATCTTTATATTTCATTGATGGCAAAATGTTTTGGAAATCTTTTTTAGCCAGCATGTAAACAGGAGTGATTTTGACAAATTTGTAGTATTAACAATGAAAATCTGAGTCTCACAAATCATGGAGTCAAGGTAGAAAAGATCAGCCTCTTCTTTAGAAATGTGTACAGTAAGGTTATTCCAAGGTCGTACTGCAGAAGAGTGGAGGTGGCCCCAAGGGCTCGTAACACAATGCTGACAGAAATCTGGCCGGTGCTTTCTAAGGCGCAGATCTGAAGTGTGGAGGCCTAAGTAGTCTTGGTATCCGAAGTAGATGCATTCAAGGGATGAAAGCCCAACAAAATCTTAGCTGACAGGGCAGGGGAGGCTACACAGGTGGGAACACCGCTCACAGAATGGGGGGAGACGTCAGAGGTGAGGCACGAGCCAGGCAGGCCGGGTCCTGGCTGTTGTTAAGGCTCATGGCAGTAACATGAAAACAGAACAGCCAGCAGCTGGGCAGGCTTATTCAGGGCTGAGATGACCTGTGCTGCCAAAAGCCACCTTTTAACGAGCTGCTTTTGGGGACATCTCTGATCCATCCTGCTGACAGGTACTAGAAGGTGTCCTGCGAGTGCCTACAAGGCACTCAACGCTTTCGTCCATCTTTATGTCCATGTGAGGTGGACAATCTTTTCCCCACTTTATAAACTAGTAAAGAAATGTTACACAGACCCAGGCCCCACTGACTTCAAAGCCTGAGCAGGAGTCACGTCCTTCCTTGAATCCAATCTCCAAGCCTGACAAGCAACAGGCCCACTCACCTTTTCAGCAGCCTGGGCGGGCACACCAGACCACAGGAGACAGAGACACCTTCCCCAGGGCTGGATGTGTCGTTAAGTAACCCTTTAGCCAGGTCAGTCAGAACAGCCGAGCGTTCCCCACTTCTCACACAGGGCCATTCTAACAGAAACTTTCAGGCATCACAAGATGTACCCTAACCTTAGAGAGCTCCACAAATAATTAACACCCCTAATTCATAAGACAGTGTTATCAAGTAGCCAAACATAACACATATCAGTTGACTGAAAAAAATTAGAACAAGTGCTGTTTTACTTTGATGTGCATATCTCTGAAAAGTGTTGACTTACAACAATATAAATTAAGTTCACAATTCATAGTTCAGTCCATCTCAAAGTAGTGGCTTATAGTTATTATATAAGCATTATTTACTGCCATTTTCATCTGTTTTGATCACAGAAGGGACATTTGTGAGTATGAGGTCCATGAACCTTGAGCGCACAACTCCTTTTTTACCCCAACCCATGGAGGCGGTAATAGCTTATGTGTAATATGACCCCCTGATCGGCATCTTATTCCCACAGGAAACATCGAACCTCCCAAAACATAATCTTCATCTATGCAGAGGCCACTTAATTGCCAATGTGCAAAGCAGGCTCACAAGAAATCAAGACAGACAAAATAAATGGTGAATTTTATCTACAAAAACTATATACTTACTTGACCAAACCATCAAAGTTACATTGTATTCCAAAAAATTTATTTGAGGTAATAAAGTATCTAATACACTTTAGAAATATTTCTATCCAACATTAAAAAGCATTAATGTTCAAAAAGATAAGCTTTTGTTAGCTGAAAGCTTTCCTCACAAGTCATGAATGAGAATTCTTCAGGAACACAGAATAAGCCACTTCTATAGAAGATAGATATGGAAACACAAATAACTTTAATGATTTATGGTAAGTAAAAAGGAAGCTTGAATCTACGATTGAAAAATGAAAATAATTACAAGTATATCTATGCAGAAAATACACGTTTCAAGAGCTTAACATCCATCAACTGCTGTCAAAATAAATATTTAAAGAAACCAAAAGATAAAACTGCTTCCCAGTGGGGGACGAAATATGACAAAGAAGGAGGGGGACAGACTAAGTGAAGGAATAAAGGGAAGTGAGCAACAGTCTCCAAGGTGTTTTTATAAACAGGGATCAGAACAGAGGAGCAGACACAAACTTGTCTAGAGATGTGACCAGTGAGCTAATAGGAAGTGATAAAAAGTCAGTTATTAATCAAAAATGACGACCCAACTCCCAAAACATCTTCAATGCTTTCATCCAGACATTATCTAACGCCTCAGATTTGCTTGGTGCCACGGTGCCCATCACTGTCCATGAGAACAAAGCCTGGGACAAACACATGACTTGTAGGCAAGAGTGTTTCAGAGCTAGTTCACCCTCCAAGGTCAGGGTCAGCAGTACATCACTGTGTTCACATAATATATTTCCTGATATGGAAAAGTAACATGTCAAAGAAGAAATTAAAGTAAAATTTATTTTGAAATAATCAGCAGAATCTCAAATTTCAGACTCTTCTCAGAATTCTCTCATCCAGTGGGTATCAAACTGCTCTCTTTGGCCCATGAGGATCCAAACTGGCAGGTCTCCCAGTGTCTTCCTTCCCATGACTTTAATGTTAGAAGAACATTCAATTTCTAGGGAGACTATTAAAGGATTCATCTTCCTAAACTATGCTTTCAAACGATCTACTCCACCTCGCCTATCACCAACGAGAACACTCCGACGCGAGTAACGGCGGGGTCCTCCCGTTCCCAGGTGGTCTCCTGTCCAGACTCTGCAGCCGGGACGCCGTGGAGTTATGAGTAGTCCTGCCCACTTCCACCTCTACTCATTGCTAAGGCCTTTTGTATCATCTGGACAAAAACCTGTTCTAAAGCAAGCAGCCTCCAACGTCTTCTGCCACAGCAATCTAAAAAAACACTTTATGAAGAAATTAAGACCTTTAAAAATAGTATTTTAGCAATGTGTAGCAAAGTCTATCAGAAAAAACCTGCTTCCTAATTTAATATGTTAACATTTGACAACTTGCTAATCTGGTGAGCCCTTCTAAAAAATACTGATACTAAAATTTGTTAGAGAAAATGCTCGAAGTGTACATACATATATTGTAGAGAAATACAGTAGCACATTGATCATCAACAAGAAGCAAGTGTATACAATAAAAATATGTGCCATGAACCCAATGGTGATTTTCACTACAATCATGTTAAGGTTCAAATCATGATTCCCTGATGAGTAGACAAGATAAAAATAAGGGATAAAAATGTAGGTACAGATAGCCAAGTAAATTATAAAAAACTAAAAAAACAGTGTTAAGATGAAGACAACTGTAGATGGCAGAATTTAACACGCGTGGTGACACATGTAGACCAGGTACTATTTTCATTACAATAAAGCCAGAATACATTATTTGCCTATATCCTTTGTTTACTAAAGGATGGCAAAGTATTTTTGCTGGTGGCAGAGTGCATTTTTCATCAAAGAACATTAAAAGGCTGAGGCAGTAATGATACCACTTGTATAATAACCAATAGTTCTAATACCTTATTAATTGTTGATAGCTGATAATTTTGAGTAGAAAAACATGATGAATCAAAGCATATGACAGTTTTAAAAAGAAAATCCTTCAAAGCAATCTCAGGATCTAACTGGTAAACACAGACTAAATTTCTAATCTGGCATTAGGTATTTTTTTAATTCAAGGAAAAAAAATATATACGAATGAGTACTTATTTGTAAAAATGGGAATGATCAACAGAGCGTAATGGCTGGGTTCTCTCACTAAGTTCAAGGTGAAAGGTTCATCTGGTGTGGTGTTCAGTCATCAAGAGGGAGCAACTCAAAGGACATGACACACTGTATGAGCCAGCTGGAAGGAGCCATCCAGACTTTGCCGCGCCGCACCCTCTCTGGGCGACGGCTGGGCAAATCCTCATAGATGATATACTGTGTGCAGAAGCGCTGATCAGAGTCTGGTTTGGCATGGTACGCCACTGTGTTGATGGTCTGAGTCACGTCGCTGTCTGGTTTGGGCTTTCTGCTGAGGATCTGGCCCCCCGCTGCCGTGGCAAGCCTCATCAGGTTGTCCTTCGGATGATGTCTGAAGGTTCCCCCAAAAAAGAAGTAGCATCCATCAAACAGCTTTGGCAACTGCAGTAACGACAACAAAAAAGCTTGTTAAAAGCAGATCAAAGTATTTTAAAACACTGGATGTAAGTGAGGGAATTAAAAATAATAGAAACAAGCAGTAAGCGGTTATCTAAGCAGGGGCTGGAGCAAGTTGCACTTCCAGTAAACTCTTTGAGTCATGAAAACTACTCACGCAGGGGCTTCTGAGGGGCCCAGGAATCCTGAAGCCATGGATTACCCATTATGTCAGCGGCTCTCAACCTTTCACAGGGGTCGCCTAAGACCATCGGAAAACACATATTTTCGATGGTCTTAGGAACCGAGACACCGCTCTTCTATCCGTCTCCAGGCCCACATGCAGATACGCCCACATACGAGTACCTGGCGACCCCTGTGAAAGGGTCATTCGACCCCCAAAGGGGTCGCGACCCACAGATTGAGAACCGCTGCATTATGTGCTTTGAGATATGCTTTAAATGTTTTTTTTCTGGAATCCCTGCAACTACCCTAAAAAGTGAATGCATTGTAGAACAGGCTTGTGTTCTAGACCATCAATGGAACCTACAATTCAAAAGTCAGATATTGTCTTTGCAGAAAATCTTAGTCGACATTTTTATTGTATCCAAAGAAGTGACAATGTGATTGCAAAAAGCCAACTGATTCAAAATCAAATATTTGTAAAAGAGTAACTGGGTTGGGAGGAGACAAAATCCTTACCAATAGTTTATCAGATTTCTTTAAAAACTGTAGTTATGTGACAACGGGTAATGCTTGGTTAGGTGATAATCTATAGACTTCTACAGATTCCAGGTACTACGGATCTACTCCATATGGACTAATAAGAGGATATATCTTCTTTAAGATTTAGCCTCTAGGGTCGGCTGGTTAGCTTAGGTGGCTAGAGCGCAGGCTCATAACACCAAGGTTGCTGGTTGAATTCCCACATGGGCCATGGTGTTGCGCCCTCCACAGCTAGACTGAAGACAACTACCTGAATTGGAGCTGATGGGTCCTGAAAAAACACCCTCCACAACTAGATTGAAACAACTACTTGACTCGGAGCTGATGGATCCTGGAAAACTTACTGTTCCCCAATAAAAAAAATAAAATAAAATTTTTCTAAAAAGAAATGGTTAAGATGGTAAATTAAAAAAAAAAAAAAGATTTGGCCTCTGAGTGATTTTGGATTCCTACATGATAGCCCTAATGGCCACAGATTTTCTGAAGATTAACAAACATTTATTCTTTAGATTTGATTATTGTCTCCTGTTCAAGTGAATTTGTTATTGCCACTGAGACCATGTACTTTCTAATAAACTATTTGCTATTCAAAAAAAAAATCCTCACACATTTAGAGGTTTCCTATTTACAATCTTGTGACTCAGTTACCATCTCAGGTACTTTTTTACTGTCCCCAGGTTTTAGGTGTATTATGCAAACAAAAACTCTTCATCAATCTCTTATCAGAAGGTTTATTCATATCTGGTGGGACTCAGAGCCTCAAGAATTCCTAGGGTATCTGAAATATGCTTCAGGGATACTAAGCTAAACTTAGTTAAAGTGTAAGAGTAGCATCTTTTCACATGGACCTCTATCCAGTCCTGCCCATCCGTATCCAGGTCCCTATATTACCAACCTAAGGTCTCTAGAGCACCCAGGGTGGGAGTGTGGCCTGTTGGTATTCAGAGATGTATTCTTTGTCTAGGGATCCAATTAGCTATGAAACACACTTCTGTGTGCTTTATTTAAAAAAAAAAAAAAATTTCACAATTCTCTTCAATGAAAATTTTTCTTCATAATTTCTAATATACTTATGTATCAATAGGATAATAGAACATTACCCATTAAAGCTGCACTATATAGCAATAAAGACATATGGTAAGTAAATCCGAGCAGCAGCTGTAAGTCTTCTTGCAGGTTACTTCCTGTATGTGTGACTTCCCTCCGATTCTGAAAGGTTTATGGGAATGTTCAAGATGCCAACACCCCATTACCATGTGGAATTATTACCTTCTGAATTTTACTGCTCATAGCCATCATCTCTCAGAATCAAGTGCTTGAAATACGTACAATTAAAATTTTAATCAGTCACCAGTACTTGTGGAAAGGGCAGGAGAAGTTTTTCCTGATGGGGACAAGATTCAGTTATAATGAGAACAATGAAAGTAGCAGCAAGAGAAAAATACCAGCTGTTCTCTGTTGAGCCTGCTTCTCTGTGGTCCTTCAGGAATTTCATACTTTTCTTCCTGCTCACATTCTTTGCTTTGTAGACACGCTTTCACCCCTGATTTAAAAAAAACAAGGAGAAAAGCAAACTAAATATCAAGGAAACATTATTTCTTTCTCATTGAAATTAAACAATTTGTCTAAGTGATTTTTCTTCTTCACAGTTTCATTTCAAAATAGCAATAGGATCTTTATTTATGCCAAAGCAAAATATAATAAAACTGGCTTTCCATATAAAAAAAATACATAAGAATTCTTTTTCAGAGGACTGAGCAATGAACTAGTACCACACTAACAAATTTGATTTTCCTTTCTGAAAAACCCAAATCTATACAATATTTCACAAAGAATAAAAATCTAAATTATTTATAGCCATTATCAAAATGAAGGTGAATAAAAAGTCCCTCATTTAGTTCCGCCCACAATGACCTGAACTTGAGCGCTCATCTGCTCATTGTTCACAGTCATGTCTAATCACCTGTTAGTCTTCATGATCTGACATTAAGGAAGCGGCTTTAGTCCACAGCACCTGGCTCAGCTGGCCACACACCAGGGGCTCCACAGTACTTGTTAAAATAAACAACAAGCGGAGCCGAAGACATGCTTGGGGTTTGACAGGTGCAACACACTGAAGTCACCATTTAAGAGATGACTTGAATATTTCCAATGTTTTAAAGCTGCTTCAACTTAGATCTTCAAAGACGCTGCTTAGCACATAAAAGTGAGAAGGTTTTAACAACTCAATACTCCATCACTCAAAAGGCAGAGCTTTGTCAAGAGACTAAATCTTTTTCTTAACTTGGACTGTTAATGCATATTCAAATTCAACACTCAGCCTTGGGCTATCCATCATTCCCTCTCATGTGATTCTTAATGTGTTAGTTTTGCCTGTGCTTTGGTGTTCCTTTCCCCCAATGATTTTAGTACAAGAATCAGACTTAGCTAAGTTTGCTATACTGAATTTCTAAATCCTATTCTTCTCACTATTTTATCTTAAATATTATGTTCTATAAAAATTGTTGGGTTTGCATGTAATAAAAATATTTTACAAATATTATCATTTTTAATAATTGCTCACTGAGTAAAAAATGATCCAATGAAGCTAGTATTAAAGTATTAACTTTGCTGTGCATTGAAAATGAGACTCAAAATAAAATTTCTGACTAGGTCAAAGTATCTCATCAGACACATTGCCAGTGTGCTCACATCGCATCATACACTGTTTCCACATTAAACACCAACCCCCAAAACATTAGTAATCTAGCTAAATCACTGATGTACCTCAAGCTAATTATTTTACATGTAAACTACTGGGTTGTCGGAAAAATGTCATGATGTATTTTTTCTACGTTTTTTCGTTGCAAAAATGCTTCATGACTTTTCCGACAACCCAGTATTAGCTTGTATCATTTGAGCATTTGTCCCCTTCCTAAATCCCCTTTCCTAATGATATTTGCAGAGCATTCGTACCAGAACATTTAGGTAAATGAAACGTCAGCCTATAAAATCCAAGGGCTTTTTGGATGAACACTCCTATGATATCTACTGTAACAAGTGAATGGTTAATGTCTAATTACAGAAATTACAGAAATAAATAAATGCGTGTGCCTATACTGGCTGATTATCCACTTCATGGGTTTATTTTCTGTCAAAAATCGTATTAACATGGTGCCTATTGTTCCTGGTAATGTGTTGACATTAGTTAGTCAACAAGTGTAGCCTTAGCAGACATCAGAATGGGGTAGGCATGGCATCAAGAGAAATGAGATGGCAGACAAGAGGGCAGCATGGTGCTGCCACAGGAGGATGCCAGTGCTTTTGTAGTGTAATTATGCCTCAAGTCATAAAACTCTCAGCTTTGTAGCAATTGTTCAGTACATTTCTGTAAAGGCAGAAAATCCCATGCTCCAATTACCATCACTAAGCTGAATGAAGGCTGCATTCCTCTGATAGTCTCTTATTCCAGGTAACAATGTGCTAATTCTCTATGCCACATAATAACAACTAAAGAAGAAAAATAAAGTGTGTGTGTGTGTGTGTGTGTGTGTGTTTGTGTGTGGGGGGGGTCCTCCGGAAAATCAAGCAGCAGTTTCCAGGTCAGTAACATGTTTGAAAGGTGACAAAGTGTTCTGTTAGAGTAGCTGTCATGGCACAGAAACCATGGAGAATTTTTTGAAAGCTAGGCGTGACACGTAGTGCAAGGGTGGCAACTCTAATACCTAATACCTCCAAGGGCCAATCAGGCTACATAAACATGGGAGGAACCTGGTGTTAACTGGTAGGAAGTGGTGGAGAATCCAACAAATGGGAAAATGCATATGATACTTAAAGACACAAAAATTAAATGGTTATGCTGGACATAACCACATAAATTTTGTCTGCTTTGGCCCTCTGACTGCCAATTTGAAAATTCCTGATGCTTCATCTAATCAAACTCTCCCTTTCATAGATAAGTCCTAAGAGATTTAAAGCAGCTTGTCCAGTGACACAATTGAAGACATAACTGTTTATACTTTTTTAAAACTGAAAATCCTGTTTTACTTAATACTTTAGTCTTAATAATTATCAGATAAAAATATGAATTTTTTCAGGGAATATCTTTAAGCATCCCAGAATTTTCTTAATTCTCTCATATTTAGGTTGTTCTCCCAATTTCCTGATATTAGAAATAACAATGCAAATAGTTTTTATTCTTTCATCTATATTACTTGCTTAGGGTAAATTCTCAGAAGTGAAACTATTAGATCAAAGGATGTTAATTTTTTTATTATAAAGGATTTCTGTTAGCATTTAAAGTTGCCTAATCAATCTTAGTTGATAGAAATGCTATATTTACTTTCTGATAATTAGCAGTTTGAATAGAAAAAAAATGACATTTAAAAAATTCCACAGCACTCTTAATATCCATTTGAAAGAACAAATTTTAATAGGAAAGTATAAATATGTTAACTTGATGATGAGGTTATTTATAAAATGACAATATAATGATTGTCTTTTAGGTTCCATCCTCCTCAACTAAAGCAAAAAACAAAAAGCAGCCTATATGGCCCTTCCTCACCTCACACACAAGTCTAATGCCAACTGTTTGGCACATCCCCACAGCAACTCCCTTAGGGGCTGAACACTTTCAAAACTTCCACAGGAGCAATTTTATTTAAACTTAAATGAGAGTGGAGAAGAAGGAGAGATTATTAAAGAAAAGAGGACAGCCATCTGCCCTCCCCTTCACAAAAGAGATAAAAAACGAGAAGGCAGAGTTGTTTTTTAAAAGGTTAGATTAGAGAAAATTTTGAAAGCAGTACATTAAAAGAACAAGTCAATAAAAGATATTTTCTCTTACTTAAGGCTAGTTTACATCTTTAAGATGCAGTTCCACCTAATTTGGACTCTAACAGATGAATAAAATGACTTATTTGTCTTCTATTCTTTCATTCTAGTCACCCTCACACAGAGATGATTATAAGTTGCCTGTGAGGAATTAGTGTCAAAACTAGGCTACCAAAGTCTCAGTCACAAATTTACTGTTGAACAAGGAACTTTTCCTATCTGTATCTCCCATTTCTGTAAAACATCTGTAAAATAAATATGATGTGACAGAATGGCTGGTACAATAGTAAAATTATGGCCTACTATCAAAATCTTCATGCTAAGTCCATTTACTATAACACTACAATAGTAAAATTATGGCCTACTATCAAAATCTTCATGCTAAGTCCATTTACTGTAACACTGTAATATATCTTTCATATACAATGTATAAAAACAAGGAATATTAACCAATTAAGACACAACATTTTTAAACAGAAAACTTCCAATGGTTAAATTTGGGTAGTTATTCTTTTTGTTAATTTGTTTAAATTTGTTAAGTGAGTCAATTATCTATAAGAAAGTTTAATTAAAATTTTCTCTTAAATCTACGCGGTTTATGGAAAGTCCCATTAAAAGATATTAAAGTTTCTATATAGTTAAGCCAGTAAAGGTTTTGTTTACCAGCAAGCTAATGAGTATCCTCAAAACATTAGATCTAGGTTTAATAAATCATAAATTTTTACAATTAATTTTGAAAGCTTTGGTCCACCTCATCATTCTTTAATATGGATGGTTTTCAGATAGTTTTGAATAGGTCCGAAGATTTCTTTTTAATCAAACCAGATGCCTAACACTAAGAACAATATAGAAACTGTGAGACATCTGTATTAGGAAAGAAGGTTTTTGAGGGTTCTTGCCTTCTAATTGTCTCAAACTCTGAACCTACTTCTCTGTGGACTCTGTATTAGAAAACATGGGGATATGAACTTCAATAAGAGATTCCATCCATCCTTTCTCACCGATATTAGAATGTGTTATTCACTACTGTGAGAATCACAAAATAGCACACTATCTAGTCAGCTTGAGTCCATCTGTGATTCTGTAAAAATGGCATGGCCACGCCATTAAGTGTACAACTGCCTTAGAGAAGACAGCTTTTATGGACAGGAATCACGTCGAATGGATATGTAACCAAATGCAAGTTCAGCATATTCACAGGAACTATATATTCAAAGTTAAGTGGTAAGTGCCTTACATTCAACATTTCACATGGGTTTTTTATTACTGACAACTTATTATTAGGAAAATCTATTCCTTCCTATAACCACTGGCCAGATTTCTGGCACAGATTCAGTACAAAAGCCTTTATAACCGTGGAACCATTTTAAATCAGTTTTTTAAACATTGAGGCGCAGTGACAGATCTGAAAGGGAAAAGAAGTTTCAAAAATAAGAGACAGAAGGGACAGTTTTGTTCCTATGTAAATGGTCAGTTCAATCACTTATCATGCTTTTAAAACTGGTCACGTATGGGAGAGGCTAACAGCAGACTGGTGAGATGGGACACAG
>NW_017732548.1:60322-62297 GCF_001890085.2 Hipposideros armiger
ACTATAATTTGTCATGAGCAAACTCAGAACTCTGCTCTTCTGACATGTTGTTCTGTCCTAAACTAAGGGCAAAGCTTTAAACTTTACATTTCCTAACCAAAGTAAGCCCATGAGTAGTTTACAACTGTAAAAATATTTTAGATTTATTACAAGATTCAAAGTATATACGTCCTATCTCAGCGGTGTTCTACCAAAGAATTACCAATTTAAAAATTTTCTACCAAAAATAAATCAATAATCCTCACCCGTGCTGTCGAACTCAGCACATTTTTTAGCCTTGAGAATTGCCGCAAGCTCACCGAGCTCTCTCTGCTGCTCTGAAGAAAGCCCGCTGCCTATAAGTACAAGAGGCTGTCCCCTCCGCCGACAAGTGCTCACCTGTCAGTGAGAAAGGAGATGCCACGGTGTGAAAAATATTTAAAACCTTCGCCTTATGTAAGCTTGAATGTCATCACTTAGCTTACTCTATCTAGTACTTCTCAACAATTTCCACTGACTCATCACTCAAAACCTCAATGCATTTGAATACTTACTTTTCTGTTTCTTTGTTTCTCGCAATAAAACATCATCCGGGACGGCTCTCTATACCCAGAGCATCTTGTTTCCTTGATTCTAAATTGGGTCTCTCTAGGGTTTTACAGCTTAATTCTGTCACCAGTAAGCCTTTTTGTTTTTTAAAGTAACACAAAATACCCACTTAAAATTATTAATTCCCTATCTCCCCTCCACTAGCTTATTCCAATAGATTTAAACTCAACTTGGTCTATTTAGTATAAACTGAGATTATATGAAAAATAAAAAAAAACACTAAGACTTCTAGAACAGCAGCGATCTCAAAGACAGAAACAAATTTTTGACATCAAAACGGTTACCTTTCAAAACCAAAACAATGAAAACAGACAAGAGAATTCAAAAGTTAGATCAGATTCACAACTGTAATAAGTCCACGAAGCTCATGTAAAGGAAAGACAGCTCTACTAACAAAGACTAATATTACAAGAGACAAAAAAGACAAAATAAGGAGAAGGCACCAATGGATAGCATTAGAGATTAGAAGTGAACGATTAAAACAAAACAGTGGGATGACTTCAGTAGTAGACAACAGAAATTTAATAAATGGAAATTGGAATGAGTTGGCCAAAGCTACCTGATAAATGAGAAGCAACGATCTAACAATGAAGAAAGAAAAGCTAAATCAACATTACTGCATGAAAGGACACAAAGTCAAACACAATACTGTTATTTACAAATACGAGACACAGGGCCTGCCACCATGTGAGTGTATATGTACACTGGACATTTGGGCTCTCAAAGCTCCAAAGAACATGAGGGAAACCCTGATGATATGATCACCAGTAGGTTCAGCAACTAGATTAGAGAAAGTTAGTATTTAAATAGTCACATATCAGAGTAGTGATCATTTATCCAGTCTGCTGCCCTACAAATTGCACCTAAATTGTTGGCTACATTTATAAACAGATCAATCTCAACAATTCATTTACCTGAAATACATTAAATGAGTCTACTATGTGTGAAGTAAGTATGTATACAAGACATTTTTTCAAAGACTTTTCATAAAAAGTCTTTTTAAATGGTGACATTCAGCACCTAAAAGTTCAGCTTCCTGGATTGACTGACTCCTCTAACGCTCAATTTGCAATGGTTATTTTTACTGGACGTGCTATGCACATCACACACACATCTACATCACATGTCTGCCTATGGATCTTTCATATTCACTAAATTATAAGATGATGTGACCATGTGTACCCTAACACTGTAAACACTGCATATCATGAAAACAGTTCAGTGTACTTTATGGATTATTCAATTACTATACAATGATAATATTAAAAAAAAAGCATTTCAATAATTCTTGTCAGTTATACAAATAAGTGCCCTTAAAATAGCTCTAAATGGAACACATTACTTTCCAATTTATATAACTCCACTCCATCTAAATTAGTTCTATACA
>NW_017732548.1:64251-68036 GCF_001890085.2 Hipposideros armiger
GTGAGCCCACCATCCGTCTCTCTCTCAAACCCCTATTCTCTCCAGCCCACATCACTATTACCACCGTAGCTGCAGCCCTGACATTTCACACTTGGATTCTATGACAACAGCCTCCAAGCCAGTCTTTGGTCTTATCCCACGCTCCCACCTACCCCCTGCACAGTCCCACTCCACTAAAACCACGGTGAGGTGCCCCATTAACTAGGAAAATAAAGCCTGAACTCCTCCTCGGGGAATTCAAGGCCTTGCAGACTGATCCCAGCCCAGCTCTTTACCTTCAACTCTTTAACCCACCTCCTGTTCCTCGCACACTAAACTCCTTTCTCAGGTTTCTAAGGTCCTTTATGCTTCCTTATCTCAGCAGCTGCTCCTCACTTTGGGACTGCCGTCTTCACTCTGTAACCTGACTGCAGTGAGCAATGTTGGTTGTGCACTCAAAACCCACTCCTCACTTCCTACGCAGTAAAAGAATCCCAGGTTTATTCAGATACCGCTCTTCTCGGACTGACCCTACCTTTAACCATGAGGTATGTCAAAACCAATTGTGTGACCAGTCCTGTCCGATAAGAGAGATGGGAAGTCCACCGAAAGGCTTCTGGGAAAGCTTTTAGCCCATTTAACACTGGACACTGTCGCATCTAGGATTGTGGCAATCACCCTGTAACCACTATGGGGGAGATTTTAGGACAAAGCTGCCGAGCTGAGAATGGCAAAGTACAAAGACAGAATTTGGATCTTTGGTGCAGCCACTTAACTGCTGAACTAACCAAGTGGCAAATTATCGTATATTGGGATTATCTTTATATAATACACTGTCTTTAAGCATTTGAATGAAAGTTTTCTGTTATTTGCAACTAATAACATTCTTTTTTTTTTAATTGAGATATAATGGACATATAACATTATATTAGTTTCAGGTGCATAACACAATGATTTGACATCTGTACATTGTAAAATTATCAGAAGTCTAGTTAACATCCATCACCACACACAGTTGCAATTTGTTTTCCTTGAGAACTTTTAACATCTACTCTCTTAACAACTTACAAATATACAATACAGTATTATTAACTGTAGTCACCATGCTGTATGTTATAACCCGTGACTTATTTCATAGCTGGAAGTTGGTGCTTTTTCACCTCTTTCACCCACTTTGCCCCTCCCTCTCCAACCACCTCCCCACACCCCGCCCTCTGGCAAAACCACCAATCTGTTCTCTGTATCCCTGAGCTCAGGGTTTTTGGGGATTTTCTTTTTAGATTCCACAATAAGGGAGATCATACAGTATTTGTCTTTCTCTGTTTGACTTCTTTCACTTAGCGTAATGCCATCAAGAGTCATCCATGTTGACACAAATGGCTTGATTTCCTGTTTTTATGGCTGAAAATTAATCCATTGTGTATATACATATATAATAAAAATACACACACACACACACTCACTCTAAAGAGGCAGGGTACCACATTTGCTTTATCCATTCATCCATTGATGGACATTTAGGCTGCTTCTGTATCTTAGTGTAATAAATAACGCTGCAATGAACATGGGGCAAGGGACACATACGAGTATATCTTTTCAAGTTAGTCTTTTCATTTTCTTTACATAAAAACCCAGAAGTGGAATTGCTGGGTCATATGGTAGTTCTATTTTTAATTTTTGAGGAACCGCCATACTGTTTTCCATAGTGGCTGCACCAATTTACATTCCCACTATCTGTGCATAATAAGGTTTTCCTTTCCTTCACATCCTCGCCAAACACTGGCTATTTCTTGTCTTGTAGGTCACAGCCATTCTGACAGGTGTGATGCTCACTGTGGCTCTGATTTGCATCTCCCTGCTGATGAGGGATGGTGAGCACCTTTCCATGTGCTTGTACACCATGTGTGTATCATCTCTGGAAAACTGTCTATTCAGATTCTCTACCCATTTTTTCATCAGTTTTTTTGTTTTTTGCTTTTGAGTTGCAGGAGTTCTTTATACCAACAGCATTCTTTAGACAACCAACAGCATTTTATTAGACACTCACTAAAGCTTTTACCTTTAAAGGCTTAGACATATTCTTTATCACCTTCTCTGTGAGGCGCTCCCTGATCCCTCTTGAAGTTAGATTCTTCCTTCTGTGTGATTCTACTGTACATTTTATGGCTTCCATTATGAATTTATTACATGTGTAATAAAATGTTTTACATCTATATTCCCTACTAAACTACAGGTTCCTAAGGAATAGGCATTCCTTCCACTTCATCTCAAACTTGTACCTCTCCTCAGCAACAGACTCACATATCCCACTACCCATCCTTTTGATGTCTTAGAGACATAAATTGGCAGAGAACTATTCATTTCCTTCTCCATGGCGGCAAATGGTACTACCATCTACTCCACTGCTGCCATCATAATGACCCTACTTTCCCCCTCACACTTCATCGATAATCTAGTCCANAAAAAAAAAACATAAAGCAAACAACTGCCAAAGCCATATGTCTGACTTGGGGCGGCGGGGTGGTCAATAGTGGTGAGAGTGAAAGTTGGTGGGGCGCATTTGGGTTGAATAAGCAGAGGTCTCAGAACCATGAGGTTCAAACAACATTCAAAAACACATCCCAAGGGTTCAATATCCTAATTTACAGAGATTAGATACTATATAGATTGGCATTTAAAGAATAACCCGATATGAAACATTTTCTTAGATACATTATTCTTAATTAATGAGTTTATAAAAAATAGTGTTTAAAAAATTATGGAGAGGAAAATAAAAAGGATCAACAAGCTGCTCACAGGGTTCCTGGGCAGAAAAGTCACAAAACGCACACAGCAAGCAGATTCTTTAGACTTTAAGCTTAGAGGCTGCTTCTCAAATTTAAAGCAGTGCTTTCCAACAGCCATTCATCTTGACCTGAGACAATCAAAACCTCTACAAGGGAAGCAGAGGAACTCAAACCCCACCTACTCATCACCCTTCCCTTATGCATGGCGCTCCTGGAAGCAGCCCAGCACAGCTCTGAAATCACTGATCTGAAGGATTTCAGACTGAGCTACCAGCACTTGTCCCGGTAGGCATCATGAACGGCCCCCAGTAGACAGTCATGCATTCAGCACATACTTACTGAGCACCCACTATTTGTCAGACACTGTTCTCAGTGCTGGGGCTACTACAGTAAACAGAAGCAGCAAATGCCTGCCTTCATGTAGTTTACTAGATTCTAGCTGGGGGGAAAATCAATAAAATGAAAATGTCAGATGATAAGGCAGGGTCGGGGGGTGAGAAGCACTGGCAGGCTGTGTTTGATGTGCAGGAGGATGGAGGCAGAAGCACCCTGGAGTGGGACCTGAAGGAAACAGCACGCCATGTGGACATCTGGCTCCTTGCATTTGTTCCTGGCAGAGACAAGAGCTAGTGCAAAGGATCTGAAATGGGGCATGTTTGGTGGATTCAAGAAACAGCAGGGCAGCCCACATAGCTGGAAAAGAATGAGTGGAGGGGAGTCTGGTAGTAGCTGGAGGAAGGCAGATCCAAGAGCTTAGATTTTAAGGATCGCACGTAAAGAAAAATCCCTTTTCATTTAGGACTTATTATCACTACCTTTTCTTAGCTAAGTATCTACCACTAAGATAGTAAATAATGATAGCTACAGGCCACATCCATGTGACATGTAAAAAGTATAGGTTTCCTACATTTTATAACAACATAATAGTAATTGGAAAGTTGAACTGAGAGAATAATCACTTTCCTCTTTTCTAAAGGGCATTGCCATCCTCAGACTCCAAGAATACCATAAAGACATCTT
>NW_017732548.1:72461-73843 GCF_001890085.2 Hipposideros armiger
ATACACAATTTTTACTAAAATAAATGGCTCAGGATTCACATAAAGCATTAAGGCTCAAGTGTCACAAGCTGATGAATTCAATGGAAAAAAAGAGGTGAAATTTTGACACCAGATCATTATAGCAGGTATTCTTAATTGAATATATTGTTACTTACACATTAATTTTTTCACAATTCAGTGTTCTTCTATATTCATATTCATATTTGAAAATACTGCTTCATAATTATTAATCACTATGTGTGAGATGCTTTCAAATGCAAATAAAAATCATTTACTGTGGCAATTATAGGCTCTATCATCTATATAAACAAATACAGAAATTAGATAAATTCACAGGATAGGCATTTAGATCCACTAGAAAAAAACTAATGCCACATGACAAAATTTAATAAAGTAGTGAACAGGGCACTGTTAAATTAATGTTAATATGTATGTACACTATAATCTATAATAATCGCAGCCATCACAGAAAAAACTGAAATGGTTTAGAAAACAAGCTGATGTAGGCTGATGTGGGCTTCTCACCATGTACTAATTCACAAGTCACAGAATATCACACTGGAAGAGACTTTAGAGACACAGTGCGACTGGAATTTCATAGATGAGAAAATAGAGAGAAAGGTTCCAGTGACTAGACTTAGGTCGCGTTTCCTTTGTTCGTTACAGTAATAGTCAATGTTGCCCATCATTAGTCTTTTAATTACAAGTAAACTGTTACATCTATACAATTTTGTCTACTATCCCACTACCTTACATGCAGTTTCAAAATGATTTTAATATATTATACTAGAGAACAAAGTTTTCTAAAATGAGCATGGTTTTATGGTTTTTAAGATCATGGTATATCCATATATTGGCCACTAAAGTTCATGTGATAATGCAATGAGTTAAACAGGATATAAAATGATGAATATGGTATTACCAATTTTCAAAATTGTATTGTATGTATAGAAATGGATCTGGAAAGAAACAGCGAAACATTAGGGGGAGAGGAAGGAGGAAGGTGTCAGCTCTGTTTGATGCTGCTCGGAGGGCACAGAGATGAGACACACAGATGAGAGACAGAAACATCTAATGGGTTTAGAGACAAGGTTATTAATGACCTTGGAGAAAGCTGTTTTGATGGTATAGTACGAAAAGAAAGCTAGTAAATTAAGAAAGGAAATGAACCACAGCAAATGTTTCTCTAATGGCTGACATTTTACTATCAGATTCAGTCACTCTTTCTTCTTCAGACAGTGCTGGGTAAACACCGATACATTTGTATTCTCAGATACCCCTTTATGCTCAGGTCCAATAACGGGTAACCTTCTTCTGGCAAACGGTCTTTCTCCAGCCCAGTATAATATAATCAATTCTATTTCAGCTTTTTGATTTACAAC
>NW_017732548.1:76548-80719 GCF_001890085.2 Hipposideros armiger
GTCCTCAGTGCTCAGTAGGACAAAGCAGAGGGAAACAAACAGAAAGGACTCAAAGTCTGGTAAAACTTCCCAGACATGAAAGGAGAAGGAAAAGATGGGTGTACGTATGTGAGAGAGGGAGAGAGAGAGAGAGAGAGAGAGAGAGAGAGAGAGAGAGAGAGAGAGAGAGAGTTTTTCTGGAAGTGTAAGCTGTGGCCAGATTATGTAAGAAGAAAAGGGTGGTGTTAAAGAGTTGGATTTTATGTTAAGGGCAGCAAGAAATCCTGATCAGCTCCCTAAATGGCTGTAAGCAGGAGGGATGGCATTGACATAGCACAGTAGTTAAGAGCTGGGGTTACAGACTCAGACTGTCTGAGTTTAGATTCCAACTCCGTCACTCAGTAGTTGTGTGACTCTGAAGAACTACTTAACCTTTTGTGCCTCTGTTTTCTCATCTGTAAAATGGGGATAATAAAGTAACCTACTTTATAGGATTGCTGTGAGAACCAAATGAATTCATACATCAAAAGTACTTAAAACAGTGCCTGGCAGATAGTGAAAGCTCAATAATTGCTAGCTATTAACATTAGTGGATTTGCATTTTTGGAGGACAGTTACAGAATGAAGATGAGGAACATAAATTAGATCTGCAGCATTGAACTTTATCTTCCTTTTCCCCAATTCTATAATATACTTCATGCATGCTTTGCAATGATAATTTGGAGGTTTACTAAGGAAAAGAATAAAAGCCTGTTTTCTTAACAACATTAAAATAGGAAGAAATTTTCATTTTCCTATATGGTACAATCTAAATAGTATGAACTAGATGACTCTGAAACTCCTTGTCCTCACTCACTAGGATTCGTTTTGATCATTAAGACTGATGAAAACTAAGTACTTATTAAAAGGTAAACTAGTGTTTAACGTGCCAGCATCACCCCAAAGGCAGAGTTTAGAATACAGCATAACCCTTTCGTGTCCTTCTCTCCTCCAGAATGACACAATAGACACCTGCCTACAACTGTGCCTGTGATGAGCTGCACCACTCTTAAAAGGGGGAAGGAGAGATGGGCAAATTTAAACTTGCACTAGGCACATACAGATCACTGAATCCCAAACATATACTCACATAGGCATTTTTACTAATGCTAAACCCATCACGACTGACTGGAGACAGTCCATGAACAACCGTGAAATTGAAGTGCATGAATTTTAATTTTTCAAGTCACTTGGCTTGCTGTGAAGCAGGAAAAAGCACAGAAACTCAAAAGAGCAACATGTTTTTTAAAGCTATAAAATATAAATTAGCTCTGTTGTAGGAGATTCATTTTTTAAAAAATTAAGTAGGGTAGTGGGGCATTAATAGGTCCAGTGGTCTACATAATATTTTCTAATTAAGAATTCTACATCCTCCCAAGGAAAACTCTGTCAATGGTACACCAAGTACCAAATCCTAAACTCCACATATCTGTTAAAAAAAAAAAAAAAAGCATATGACATTCTCCATATATTCAAAATGGTTCTGATATGACTGGAACTTTTCTTAGGTTCACGCTGATGTACAGAAAGCAGTGGAGCGGAGGGACAGCCAATGAAGTTTTGAACAATTATCCATATAAATATTCTCAGGCAACAAAGACGTATAGAAGATATGAACCTTTTTCTCATTATCTAAGGTTAAAATAGAACTAATTTTCCCTCTTGAGTAATGGACTCAGCTCACTGAGGTAAATTTCTCATGCAAAACACAAGTAAGTTCAGAGTTAAATGAATTAAAACTACATTCAAATGCAAGATACACTTAAAAAAATGCCAAATCTGCACAGCAAAAGTCCAAGGTGCATAATAAAGTATTCTAAGTAAAATGTGACTTAAAAAGAAAAAGGTGTTAGAATATTAAAATTAAATCAAAACAAAAGATATTCTCAAGTAGATATATGACCTTCTATTGTATATGTACTTCCTCCATACTGTATACATAAATCATAAAGATTTAGGGCCCAAAAACCTAGCAGCAGGAAAATTTCTTGCTGAAGATCATAGCCTCTATGGGAAAAAACAGGGTTGGGAGACTTCACTGGTGAACCTACAAAAGTCCCTACATTTTTTAAATTAAATAATGAAGATGGCAAACAAAGAATATCAATGTTTAAATTAGTGCTGTGTGTGGTTAATTCCTAGTTATCATGCCTTGCTTATACGGTTTCAAGATGTCCCTCCACCAGTTTCCAATACGATGGTTTTACATTCACTTGGCTTTGTAGTAGTTAATATTCCATTCTTCCTTTTCCAATGCCTGGTCTTCCATAATTATTCAATGCCCTATTACATTACTGAGTTGTTGATTCTCCCACTTCCTGAGCTACAAAATGGCTCTCGGTTATCTTTACATTTTATAATTTACTACTGAAGAGATAGTTCCTGAGTCTTCTTTCCAATATTTAAAGTCACATGGTCTTAGCACTACATCTTAACAACAAAACAGGACACAATGCTTTCTAACATGGGTCCTTTATCTCTCGTACATGCCTTCCTCTCTGCTGAAGACATCCAAGAATAACTCTAAGGCTAGACGGTTTTTGTCTCAGGTTTCCTTCTCTCACCCAAGGCTAAGTTACAAAAATCATTACTCCTATCTACAAGTTTGCTGTACACCCAATGGAAATAATTCAAACTAAAATTCTACAGCAGCAGAAAAAGTACAAAGTATTTAAAAATATACCAAATGCTGAGTAAGAAAACATTTGGCGTGAGGACACAGCTCTTCTATCACACATGCTTTACTAGGAACTCCGTTCACCATGACTTCCCTATGTCTACAGTGCAATGGAAATCAATGGATTTGATGCTGGCCTACAGGCCTACTTGAGCTTACAGGGCCCGGAAGTATGTGGAAACAAAGATAGCATTGTGTAGCATTCAGGACACAGAAACTATCGCAACGCTTGACTAAGAAAATATATAAAGGCAGGCCTGAAGCTTTACGGGTTTGAGGTCCTCTGATACACACGTGGGACATATACGAGGGACAGGGTTTCCTCACAGGCCCTGTCTCACTGGGATGCCCTATGCTAAGCATCAGGAAGCGAGAGGACTTCCTGGGCTTCCTCCAAACCCTCACAGCCTCAGATAAAACTGCAAAACGGATCAACTTTGTTTTTATGGTCCACAGAGACTATTTAAGAATAAACTTAATGACATAACAAAACAGTCCAACTCGTCTTTAGTTCCTGTAATGTACTATTAATACATGAGTATTTCAGAGTGATTGATAACTGCTAGCAACAAAATATGCAAGTTATCAAAAGAGGTAGATGGTGTACCAGGTTGGGGAGAGCAGTTTACTTCTGTAAGATACTATATTCCTGCTGCAGGGTCAGAGAGGGAGGAAAGCATCCTGATGATCTTCAAAAAAGTTATGAGTATAATTTTAATACCAAAATCCAAGGGTAAAAAACTAAAGATAAAACTACGTTCTAACCGTAACATATAATTATAGATGCAAAAGTCTTAAATAGAGCACTAGCAAACTAATGTAAAGCATTTGTTTAAAGAATAACACACTATACCAACTCAAGTTCATCCTAAGACTACAACATGGTTTAATACTTAAAATTTATTAATGACATCAACAGGAAAAAAATCTAAGATGATCTCAGTATAAGCTGAAAATCATTTAATAAAATAGTCTTGTTATAAAATAGTAAAATAACTGGGAGAAAGATCTTTATTTTTAATATTGATTTTAGTATTAATTTTAGATTTGCAGTTAATGGGAATAAACGATGAAAATAAAACAAACACGCCAAGTATCACCAGGAATTTATAATATTGTTCTGGAAACTCTGACAAATGCAGTAAGAAATGAAAGTTAATAAATGAAAATTAGATTCTCAGAATTAGATGTTGACTAGATAAAAGAGAAATGTACTTAAATCAACAGCTTTCCTATGTATCAGAAACAAGTTAATTTATTAACAGAACATTCAGTTCACCAGAGCAAAACAAGAATCACATACCTAGAGTAATCTCAGTAACTAATTTGGTGCATGTGTATACACACACGCATATATAAAACAGATTAAGAACTTTACTGAGGGCCGGCCGAGTGGCGCAATGGTTAAGAACTGGCTTGGGACGCCAGAGGGCCCCGGTTCGGATCCCACATATGAGGGCCAGTGACACTACCCTC
>NW_017732548.1:86976-88822 GCF_001890085.2 Hipposideros armiger
CTTTGCTTACAGACCTTGCGTGAAAAATCAGTTTAAACTATACATAATGAGATTTATTCTTTAAAAAAAAAAAAAAAAAAGTAATACTCGCACATGGAGGAAAAATCACATGTCACATGCACAAGGGACTACTAATGTGAATGTTTATTAATTGAACACAGTGATAAATCAGTTGTTCTCCATCACTACGTAGAGGAAAAAATTTTTTTAGAATAATTGCAACACCATAAACTCAAGATAAACATCAATAATTTCATTTGCTATTTTATTAGATTGGGTTACCAAGGGAATTTATAGAAGGTTTTTTTTTTAATGTTCTTAATATAGCACACGTTCATTTTCTTTACTTTAAGCTAAAGTCTTAACACTTAAACTAGGTATTTTGGAGGGATACATAAGACTTAGAAAATATTGTCCTTGCCCATAATCTTACTGAGCACAAATACTAACACAACGATAAGTATAAAACTAGTAAAGTATAAACCAAAGCACAAATAATGAGCTAAAATGTGAGATGGATGCCAAAGAAGGTAAAAAACACACATTAACAAACAAAATAGCCTTGAACCCAGGATTAGAAACTGGAATTTGGTGGATGAATGAATGTAAGGGGCCTATGGAGGGAATAAAATACACAATGGTTGAAATAGATGGAATTAATGGACGAAATCCTTCTCTCAAGGCTAAAGAGTCTAATCACTCTATGCTCATGTGTAGGAGCTAAATACTATATGGAAAATCGATGAAATACTCAGGCATAAAGCAATGGACATTAGAGACAAAGATAGTATGGAGCTGTGAAAATGGAAACACCAATGTAACAACAATTACTTAGGGCTGTTTTCAGATATAGAAAAATATCACCATCAATACTGCTGCCTCTACACACAGTGCACGACGTGTATTAGTAGCTTCCATATGCCCCGCTTTTGACAGTTCCGTTCTCTCAACGCCCTGCCAAAGGCAGTGTCTTATAATTCAGTGAATTCCAAATGATCACATATGCTTTATCTACACTAAATCCTAAAAACTGTATTTTTCTGGTTAGTGAAACATTTACATGACCTCTAAACAAGAAGATACCTTTCTGATTCTGAATTTTTTTTCCTGTTCCTTTACGACATAGTATGTTGGCAAATTTTAAGTTTTTTTTCTTCTTCTAATGCATTCTTGCTCCATTCCTTTAGCTGTGATTTTAAATATAATTTTGAAAATAGTTTTCATAAAACTTTTAATGATATGACTGAAGATTTTAGGTTTACTTTAAAATCTTGACAGAAGATCTAAGTTTCATAAGTTATTGCTTTCTACTATCAAAAGCTACTAAGAAATACTGGAAGATCAATGCTACTGATAGAGGTTAATAGATTCTACACAAAAAATGAATGTATCATTATGCATGTACACAGCATACATATAGCAAAACTAGCAATAATCATTTAATTTCTATCTTATACACAGAATGAGTATGTGTGTATATACGTAGGGGGAAAGTTACAAACATCATTTGGTAATCAGCTTGGCAAATACTCATTCAACAAGTACCTCTAAGAACTCTTTTAGTCACTAGTGAACCAGTAGCTTAAAGGTAGTTTCTGTCCTCAGTGCTCAGTAGGACAAAGCAGAGGGAAACAAACAGAAAGGACTCAAAGTCTGGTAAAACTTCCCAGACATGAAAGGAGAAGGAAAAGAGGGGAGTACGGAAGAGAGAGAGGGAGAGAGAGAGGGAGAGAGAGAGGGAGAGAGAGAGGGAGAGAGAGAGAGAGAGTTTTTCTGGAAGTGTAAGCTGTGGCCAGATTATGTAAGAAGAAAAGGGTGGTGTTAAAGAGTTGGATTTTATGTTAAG
>NW_017732548.1:93407-106708 GCF_001890085.2 Hipposideros armiger
TGATCTGCCTCACCAGGGAAGAGCGCAATGATGGTGCCAACTTGGGCCAGTGAAGCAACGTCCTCCACAACTAGACTGAAGAACAAAAGGACAGCGACTTGTCTGTTCCTCTTCCCCCACTTCCCCAGCACTGTTCCCATCCCAATTCCCCAATAAAAATCTTTTAAAAAAAGAACTTTTCTGAGATGTACAACAGGAGATTTAAGTAAATGGAGAAATATACCATGGTTCTTAGTGAGAATTCAGTTTTATTAACCCACTACAATCTATATACACTTACCAATTTCAATCAAAATCCTAACAGGATATTTCTGAACCTTACCAAGTAAATCAAACTTCATGTAAAGAAATAAAGTGATAAAAATGGCTAATTCCCCTCTCCACGCCCCACTATGTTACTATTTTAATTCAGGCTCTCTCACTTCTCCCCCAGATTATTGGACACAACTCTTCACTGAGCTCCCTGTCTGGTGTGGAAGAGGAAGTTTTCAATTTAAAACTTCAGCACACAGGCCTTTCACTGTCTCTGCTCACCTTCTCTGGCCTCTGTCTCATCAGACTCCAGCCTTTCACTCCAGTCACGTATCACTAATAGAAGTTTCTGCTGAATAAACAAGCAGTCTGGCCTTAAGTGTGGCGCAGCCCCCAGCACCTCCTCTTTCTGTAAAGCCCACCCCATTCCCCCCTCCTACTCTTCGTTGAAATCCAGTTGGAGTGCGTCTTCTTCCAGAAAGCATCCATGACTTCCCCTGGTCATAGTTACAGCCCCTACTCTACATTTTCATAGAATCTTGGGCACTGAGCTCTGAAGGTGTGCATCGCACTCTTCTATAAGCAGTAATATAACGAGTCTGCTCATTTTTACTAGAATACAGGTAGCAGATAAAACTGAGGAGATGCTGAAGTAAAGGGAGCAAGGGAAAGAGCATGAGAAAACCTACCAGGATTTTACTGGAGACCAGGAAAGGAAGGCATCTCGGTGAAAAGACTCGAGGTAATGAAGAAGCCTGCCAAAATGTCTGTTCTGGAGCTAAGGATACCATTCAGAAATTGACAACAAGCAAAAGGCCCTACCTATCTACAACTTCAATTAGTCAAAGCACCAAGCACTAAAGAGGGGAAGACAGAATAGTTTTTGCCCTTTCTGGTTCTTGCCTTCTTCTAGGGATGGGAAGACCCTAGTCCTGGCTATTGAGAAAAGAGTTCCAGCAAGAGTAAAAGAGATATAATTAGCAGAGAAAATGAAACATGCTTGCTAACCCAGATTCCAGAGCCTGAGATATTAATGGCTTAAAAGGAAGGAGAGCTTCAGGCCAAAAAAGAAGAGCAGTAAGAACCCCTTATAGTCCCCATGGCCCCCTTAAGACATGAAGGAAAGTAGAGGAATGAATGTCATCTACTCTCACCTGTCAGTACTTAACTCGAGAAAGACAATATATAGAACAATGGTGGAAAGACCTTAAAAGTATCGCGGCCAGAGGAATTACTTTGGGTAGCCATGATCCCACAAAGGTTAACATACTATGGACGCCCAACTGGGCAAGACACTAATTTCTGCCAGGGAGCACACAGCATTTACTCTAACATCTACCAGGAACCAGTTCTACCACCTTAGAAAAGGCACCACTTATGGAAACTTGGTTTTAGACATTCTCTTCACACTTACAGTGAAAGTGGGAGCAGAAAGAAGCAAATTCCTATTTTCATCTCATCTGACCCTTTATCAAAAGAGAGGAGAAAGTATACCATCTTTCCAGGCATTCAAACGCCTACTAATTCACTCGACAAATAAATGTGGGTGCGGACTGTGTGAGGCACTTGGCAGGGCCTGGGAGCACCGACATGATCCCTGGCACATACACTGTACAACCTCATGAGACGGTAACAAGAAGCAAAGATACTGCTGACGTTCTAGGACTGGAAGGAAGCTCCACGTACAGACACGGGAATACGGAGAAGGGCCGAAAAGGAAACGATACCGCAGATGAAAAGAAACCCCAAAAGTGAGAAATAGGCCACCAAAAATGAGTACTCCAAACAAAGGGAAAGCTACTACAAAGGCTAGAAGGCAAAGCAGTCTAGAACACTCTAAAGGAATAAAATTTAGAAAGGCTATTGCAGAAAATGCGTGAAGGAAATGGGTCAGGAGCAACTGTGGAAAGCCGAGGCTAAGAGGAAAACAGTGCCAGACCTGCAAGGCCTTACAAACCATGTTCTGACATTTCACTTTCACTTTAAAAACATTAAGAAGCGCCAGTGAAGTGTTTTAAGCAAATAAGTGACCTGGCCAGACTTGTATTTTTGAAAAGCTCTTGAGCTGCGGTATAAAAAGTAATCTGAAAAGAAGGCCGGATAGGAAATGGTGAAGTCCATCAGGTGCACAACAACTACAATGAAATAAAACAGAAAGCAAAAAACACAAGAAAACACTTAAGCATGATGACCAATAGTCTGGAGAAGAAGGAATAACAATGTTTAGAAAACAGCTGCCACGTCATCATACCCTGGATTAAATCAACGCCTGCGTTTGCCCTCTAGTTGCCCCCACACCCTTTATCCAGCATCATTCCCAACCCCAGACCGAACCAACCCTCCTTCCGCGGCGTCCTGACTGTAATAACCAGCAGGGTAGCCACTTGGCACACATGGCTATTACAATTAATTAAAATGAAATACATGTTCAAAGTTAGTTCCTCCAGAGCAATAGGCACGGTCCAGGTGTTCAACAGCAATGTCGGCTCGTGGCTACTGAGGAGCCAGCACAGCCACAGTGCATTTCCCTCAGTGCGAAAGGTGTGCTGCACCGCGCTGGGCTGTAGGGATCCCCAAACCTGCCATTTCACTAGGTGGGCCCACTTAAAACAACACATCTACCTGAGAAGGCACCTGGGAAGCGGGCTCACTCGCTGTCTCCGGCCCACACCTTGTTTATTAATAAGCTTCACAGTGTAGGGAGGAACCGTGGTTACAAACCACAAGACAGGCTCTGTGTTTTGGCTCACTGATCCTCAGTGCGCTCTGAAGAAATAGAAAAGCAGCAGGCATCACCCATGTTTTATAGGTGAGGATACCAAGGCACAGAAATTAACCTGCCTGAGGCTATAAAGTCAATAATGGAGTCACAAATAAAAGCTGGATTCCCTAACGCCTTGACCAGTGCCCCATTCATTAAAGTAGTCATGGCTGATTTAAGAACCCAAGGACAGAAACTATTCAGTTTCGCCTGACCCAAGCAACCATCTGCTTTATCAAACGGCTCGCTACACCCCCAGGAGGGTCATATCTGTTAGGTGTATATATGTACATGGACCTAATGTAACATGTTTGTGTGTGCGCGCGCATGTGCGTGTAACAGCAAGGGGGAAAAATACCAGAATACGTATCCCCTGAGTTTGCCCCAATTATCATATCACATTTGATGGGAAATAAAATATATTAAACACACTTACTGAAACTAACTGCATCAAAGTATAGTACATTCCCGCATTAATTTGTTTTCCAATTATGTTATATAGTTACCTATAAAACATTATAACCCAGAAGCTCTGCATTTGTAATTCTTATTTGCCTCTGTAACCAGAGGAAGCATAACTTTTTGTGGGGTTCCTTCCAAATCTACAGAAGCAATTGCGGGGGGAGGGGGGGCACACAGAGACGATACTTACATATTTATTTCAACTACCTCATTATCTGAAAAAGGGTAAAAATAATATATAAGGAAACATGACCAAGTTATAAATTAAAGATGCAAAATCCATATATAGCACTTGCTTGACACTCTACAATAACAATTTTAAAATGCAGCCACCAGCATTCACGACTGTGTCTGTGTCCTGACACTGCAAAACAGTTTACCCAGAGCTTCGCTTGATTGATATGAAAAATCTAAGAAATAATGCAACAGCCCTTGCCTAGCACCTGAGTCCTTATATTTTAACTGTTGCAATGCTAAATATGCAGAAAAAAGCAGAAAAGGACTGGAATATTTAAAACAACTCTTAAGGTATTGGGAAGCACATACAATAGTTATTTCTGTGCATCTAATTGTTTTCTTATTAATAAGCATGAATCAATCCACTGAATATAAAAACTGAATTTGTCCAGAAGGTCAAATCTTCCAAAATAAATCAGGCAACTATTTCTGAATTAAAAGAGCCGATCTCCCTCAAATACGTAAGCATCATAAAGGCAAGGGGCCTGAATGCTGATTTTCAAATCCAGGATTTCACGGTCACATCTAACTTTAGTTGTGAAAGTCAAGAGAGCCCTCAGAGCCATCGACTTGGACAATAATAAAGTCTTTACTCCACCACAAGTCTTGAGTGAGGAATACAAGTCAATGAAAAGTTTCTCCGTGGAACTACTTACATGGCGTTCCTGGCAGCGCCGTGGGAAAGCAGCAGCTTGACGATGTCCGCGTGCCCGTTCCTGACGGCATCGTGGAGCGGCGAGTCGTTCTGATACCCAGTGGTGTTCACCAACGCCTTGTGCTGCAGCAGCAACTCCACCACCTTCAGGTGCCCATGACTGCAGGCTTCATGCTGATTCAATAAAAAGAAAAGGAGTGAGAAGCGTGATGGGGAAGAGCAATGGATAGCATCATAAAGCCGCACTTTAGAAACACAAATGTGAACCTCGGTGAGTAAACCGGTTCTTACCTAAATACTCATACTGACCATGAGCTGCTGACAGAATCAAAGCCACCATTAATAATCTTGGTAATAAGATACATGTGATCTAGATCTAGACAATTCATGGTTTCATTTGAGCCTTGGGTCAAGTGCTCTTTCAGAAGAAAATGTAGCTTTAAAGCAATTACTGTTCCTAAATTACTCTTCAATAAGAAATTTAAAACAAGAAAAAAACAAAGTATTTAACCAGGTCATGCATAAAATCTGAAATTATCCAACGCTGAAGAGAATCCACTAAATCAGGTGCATAGCCTTAAGTGAACTGGTATCTTAAGATGCTTAACCATAGAGTTGGGAGGACTATGGGTGGAGCTGGGCCCCTTGTTAACTCTATAATCCTGACTTCCTGTTTATCCTCATGGTAATTTCTGGGGGAGGGATCATAATAAAGGGATTAGCCATCTTGGAACCCTGGTCTTTTGCTGCACATGCGTTACTGGGTGGAGCTCCGTGTAGGTGTGCTTTCTTGCACTGTGATGGTGGTCTTGCTTCTTGTTCTTTTCCTGAATAAACCTTTCCTTTTGTGGATTACTTGGAGAGTTATTTTTCACCAGTCAATATTTTGGGGGCTCATCCGGGATCCAGAGAACAACAGAACTCCGATGACTTCTGACCGGTGAGCAAAAAATTATGGCACCTAACTAAGCTGTTTCGGTCGATTCTTTTGCTTCCTGGCTTAGAAGCCTCGGGTGAGTTTTCTCTCCTGGATCTGAACCAACGGGCCTTGCATCTGGCACTCTCCAGACTTTATTTGGGAAATTTTTTTCCCCTTAATATTTTTGTTTTGTTTTGTTTCATTCGTTTGTTGTTGTTGTGTGTGTGAATGCTTTAAGGCCTATTTTGTTTGTCTGTACTCGTAGCAGGTTGGCTTGCTTTCTTTAGAAAGCAGGCTGTGTTTCTCTTTTTGAGACAAAAACTGATCTTTGCCTAATGTCCCTTTAGGATAAGAGGTTATTTTTACGAAATTGGTCGGTTTAGCTGATATTAGATCGTGCTGATTCAGTGACAAGTTAACAGAGTGCCATGCAACTCAGCCAATAACCGAACTCAATGCGAGTTGGTTATTTGCCTGGAACTGGCTCTGATTCGGTCTTCGGTCTAATTCGGTGATCAGACTGTTCCAGAGTGACAGTGAAGCAAACCGAAGATTCCCAGTTTGCTTGAGTTGTGAACTGATTTTGGCCCAGCGCCAGGTCAACCTGTAACTTAAACTCCCTAAGAGTTGGTTATTCGCCTGGAACTGGCTTTTGCCTTTGGCCTGATTCTCAGTGATTAGACCGTTCCAGAATGAGGTGAGCTGAAGACCTGCAGGTTATTCGAATTGTGAATTGTTTTGGGCCCAGCGTTTAAAATAGGATCTCGAATGTCCAAGCCTTCTAAAACTGTCCCTCCTACAGGGTTACCAGCTGAGTACATGTTTACAATCCGCAGAAAATTTTCGTGCACGTAATTAATTAAATAGGCAGATCTGACTAAGAGTAATCCTAGAAATCAGTGGCCACTTTGGGAACTTTTGAGATTTCCAAACTTGAATTTCTTAAAACTAAATTGGATGGTAACAGCGTTGTAACTGAGAGAGAGGAATGGAATGCATTTTTAGAGTGGTATATGGAGGCCCCCAAACAAGACTGCAAATCTAAAGTTGTTGGTTTACAAAACAGTCTCAAAGTTAACAAAAACTGTTAAAAATTCTAAAAGAGACAGAATGGCGTCTGAAACCTCGTGCTCTTTGTCTACAACACTGCCTTGCCCCTCCCCCACTGCTTCTTTGACGCCTCTTCCACCTTCGACAACATCTTGCTCTTCTTCACCTTTTCCACCTTTGACGTTATCTTGCTCTTTTTTGTCGCCTTCCCCATCTTCAACTCAAACCTCAGTCACACCTCCTTTCAAATCCCCTTCTCCCTCTTCTTTCTCAGAACTTATCAGTACTTTTCCATTTAAGATTAAACCCTCTGGAGATCCTAATAAACCCCACATTTCTTACATCCCCTGGACAAAAGCTGAGTTACGAGCCACTATAAAGGAGTTTCCCATAGTAACTGAGGATTCTAATAAGTTTTCTAAGGAATCTGATATTCCTAGTCAAGCTTATCAGCCTGGATTTTCTGATTTTTACCAGCTGATCCATATGTTGGTTGGTGAAGGCCAAGCTAAACATTGGATGAGGATTGCCAGATGGGAACATCCTGAAAGAGATTTAGAAAAGCAAACCTCCAATTATTGGGAGGAGGCCAGGGAACTTGCTCGAAAGCTGCATCAAGCAATTCCCGAGGTTTTTCCAAAGGCTGTTGATTGGAACAAAATTCACACTTGCTCACAAAGGCCTGGCAAATCTGTTCTTGACTACTATGAAAGCTTCCAGGTCATTTTTAAGGAAAATTCCAGTCTTCCTTCAGATGCTGGCCACACATGGACAGTTTTTAATTCCTTGTTTGTCAATGGGCTAAATAAGAACCTTTCCGCCCTGGTTAAGAGATCCAGGATGGGATGGGGAACTACGCCTACCCTAGAATTAGTAAATCTAATGAACTTGCCAGTACCCTAGACGGGCCGCCTAAAAGCAAGGTCTCCAAGACATCTGATTTTCAGCCGTGGCAAACGAGAAGCCTGTGGAAAACCAGAGAATGCCAACTTTTTGACACTACTGCAAGGAGTAAAGACATTGGAAAAGGGGTTGCCATAAGTTTAAGCTTACAAGACGCTCTACGTACTAACCAGTTTCTTTCAGGCTTTCCTAATTCCCCATGACAGGGCTCTGAAGAACGATACGTTTTTTTCTTTTTTTTCCAGTCCTTCCCCTTAATCATCTTGGAAAAATCAGGTTTACATATCTGAATCTATTTCCCTTTTGTCTAGGTCCTTTAAGAGATGAATATTAACATAGTTTTCTCCTTAGTTCTTCTGCCCCTACCCATTTATTAGACAGAGACTTCTTAGCGAAGTAGCGTGCTGGATTTTCTCCCTCCTGAGATTGAGGAAGCCCCTCTTGACTGCCTGACATTAACAGATTACCTTCTGACTCCTCGTGACAATTTGCAGAAAACTTCTCTGGGTAAAGCTGATTTTCTCATAGTTTACCTATGGTTCATACTTAAAGGACGAAAATGGTAAGTACTGTGCTGGTTATGCTGTTGTAACCCCTTACTAGGTACTGCTGACAAACCCCTGTGCTGCTAAAGTACAGGGAGTAGACTCTCGGATACACGTGTCGCACCTGAAGAAGGCCCCAAGCCCTGGCTGGGAAAACACACACTCTGCTGACCTGAAACTAAAGCTGTCAAAATTTAAAGCAGGTGACCCCTATGGAGCTTGAGTTCCTGGTTTATCACCTGCCACACAAGTTAGGATGCTATGTTCTAATTCTATCTTTTAACTTTGATCTGTTTAAGCTCTGCTTTAGATGCAGGTCGACAATGGATGCCAGCCGTTTCCCGATCCGTGCACTCTTCCCATGACATGACAGATGACACTGAGGGACTAGAGGCTAAATAGGCATCAAGGAATAAAAGATTAAAAACCTGAGACTAAAAGATCTGACTGTTGATCAATGATCTTTTAGAAGAAAGATAAAGTGAATGATATAGTGAGCTGGCATCTTAATATGCTTAACCATAGAGTTGGGAGGATTATGGGTGGAGCTGGGCCCCTTGTTAACTCTATAATCCTGACTTCCTGTTTATCCTCATGGTAATTTCTGGGGGAGGGATCATAAAGGGATTAGCCATCTTGGAACCCGGGTCTTTTGCTGCACGTGTGTTACCGATTGGAGCTCCGTGCAGGAGGTGAGCTTTCCGCACTGTGGTGGTGGTCTTGCTTCTTTTTCTTCTCCCGAATAAACTTTCCTTTTGTGGACTATTTTTTTTTTTCCAATCAATCTAAGCTAAGTGCTTCACTGGCATATGAGCATGTATACACAACCGCCCAATAAAGCAAATATCCTAGAGTATTTACAAGACGAACCTCTCTTGTTTGCTGAAACCACAGATTACTGCAAGGCTGGTGTCAATGATAACAGAAACAACACGGAATAAGTATTCAAGACAGCTTACTGAACAAGTGACATAACTGGTAACAATGCAGTGTTCAAAGACGTCTCAGGTGCAAATCTTTCCTTACGTCTAAATGAATTGCTGACAATGCCACTCGGCTGTATTCTAATAAATCTATGGTATATTGTACTTTTAAACACATCTATTCAATGTGTAATAGGTCAGACCACACTAAACGTCAAGAGGTTTATTTCTAGGAGAAAGGAATCCAAATTAAGCATCATGTCCTCTAAATCACTCACCAACTCCCACTGTAATTTGCCTTAGTGGCTTAAAAAAAAAAAAATTAACCTTTCTTTGAAAAGGTCAGTCAGTCCGTAGAGTCCAAACAGCAAAGACTCTGATCTAGACTAAACCCTCCTGCTTACAATTTGGCAAGGAGAACTCATTCTATACAACTTTAAACCTTTTTTTTTTTTTTTTGCACCTGCCCTAATGAGAATCTCCCAATTTATGTGAATTTCCAGCTCACAGGATAAGGGCATCCACTCATGTGTTGACATGTGTATGGCTTCATTGAAATCACATGCCTATTGTCTGATTTAGCCCACAAAGCATATATTCTCATGTATTTGTGCCATTCTGTTTCCAGGCTATTCTTCACACTGCATTTTAGTGATAATAAGCAAAGACTTTTAAAAATGAATGATGAAGCAAAGATTTCTACGTCTACATATTTGCGCTGGATAAGGAATATAAGAGAGGCTGAGACGGACCCTCGGGAAGAATCACTGCCTTGTGAGACATTCCTAATCCAGTTCCTCTGACCGCTCTTTGTTCCACAAAATGTTTGCCATGGCACGCAATGCTGCAGAATGGAGCCTGCTGTCGGCTGTGGCAGTCACCTCTCCACAAACGTGCTAACTTCCGCAACATGGTATAACTGGTTTCCTAAATCTAAAGGCAGTCACTCAAAAGGTAGCTCATCTCATGCCTGTCACAATTGAAAAGCTAGGTGGAAAAACAAAACAAAACAAAAATATGATATACAGACAACGACATAATCATAAACTGTAATAACTATAAAACATAAAGAGAATGGGAATAAAAAGCAAACACGGAAAACTACCAATGGTGTCCATCCGGCATGGTCTTTAACATTTGGGTCACTTCCATTTTGTAAGAGGTATTCCACAGAAGGTATGTCACCCTAGTAAAACAATGAAAAAATTAAAAAGAAATTAAAAATCAAGGAAAAAAAATTAAAACATTGAGATTTTATTAAAGATTCTGTTTCTACAAGATCAAATAAAACAAATATCTTATGTCTATTGCTCATGAATTAAAAAATAATAAGTTACGTATGTTTGAATTGTTCTGAGGCCATGGAAGCCATGTGGTCCATCCTTGAATACAGTGTACAAAAATCTGTTATTAGCAACCTATATCAAAATTAGCATCAAAAGATCAAATAAAGGACACAGGCAAAAGATCATCTGATCATAATGAAGTTTTTAAAGTCATCATTTCATTTGTGAAAAACATCCTTTTTGAACATACATGAAAACGATTTCTGAGTATTGTTTAAAACAAAATTAAAGCCAAGAGGTCTGCTCAGTGAAGCCAATGTTAAAACTGCCAAACACTGCTGTCTTACGGGCTGTGACCATTTATCCTCAATACATTAGATTACATTCACCTTATTTGCTCAAAGATATTTTTCTAAGCAGAAGCAAGGCTTATTTTTTCCAAAAATAGCTAACAGAGCTTTCTTTGAAAAAGGCTGAATAAAAAAAGTTACCTCTGACAAAAGTACTTCTGACAATGTTGTGTTTTGTGAAGCGCTTCTTCAAGGAGAAGGAACGCTCCTCCCACTCCCAGCCCGGATACACTTTTGAAATGAGATTTTTCCTCTACTGGCTGATCATGTAGAAGTCATTAAGTCCCCTTAATACAGTTAACATTTGCTTTTATTTGGATTGTTTTGGGCCACCTTTCAAATACTGAGTATCTTAAGATGGTAGATTAGTTTCCTAAAAAACAAATCTGCATACTCGTATGACATGTTTTTTATGTTCCTAAATTAACAAAATGACCTTAAATATTCAATGGTCTAAAAAATAAGCACTATATATGTTTCAAATCAAATACTCCAGTTCGAATAAAAAACATTTCCCTTAGTTCCTGAGGGGTGCAAATTCTACACCTCTAGTGCAAGTTAACATGTATTTAGCAACTTTTGTTCTATATTCAAGCCAGTTCCAAATAACCTCAGGAACATCTGTCAAGACACAATTTTGAGTTTTTTAAAACAATCCCATGAATGAACTGCCAAAACCACACACATTCCCAGTCTTCAACTGGAAAATAAACAAAAAAGTACACAAAAAACCCTCTTAAAAATTCCCTCATTCTAATGTTACATGCACACAAAATGGTGTCCACTTAAAAGAAGCCCATAAATAATATAAACACCACTGCGGAACAGGAGAGTCACGTGGGAACGAACAGTCACATAGGAATTGAGTGACAATTTAGAGACTAAAAGCAGGATCTCTTATAAGGCTGCTACAGTGATATTTTTCTTTCATGTCACCCCCTCATATAATCAAAGATTCCACCTCTAGACTTCCCTGAAATGTATAGCTGATTTGAAAACTGTTTGCGTTTTATACTCCATCAGCTTTCTCTTCCCTGGTACTTAAAAGTTTGTCATATTTTCATCCTACTTTAAGTAAATTTAATGCCATGCACATAAATAAAATTATGATAATTAGGATCCACAGTAACTGGGTAAGCCTGAACCAATATGAAGTTTCCAGGAAATAAATTAACTTCTGCTTCTCATTTCTTGAAATTACTTTTTTCTGTAACAGAATATTTTCTGAGTAATAAGCACTCACTTTAAGGCTCTTCACAACTTAGAAAAATAATTGAGATTTTTTTTTCTAAACCAAAGCAAGAAAAAAGAAATTATCTAAGGAAAGTATTTACCAAGGCTTATAAGAAATTATAAATGGATTTGGTATTTTAAAGTAATACCTCAAAGGCTGAAAATAAGAAAGCATGTGTGAATTTTCTTATTGTTAAACTTACATTCAAAGGAAAGATTCTTCACACCTTAGTGTACACTATAATATAAATTAACTTTCCAAAAACAAACACACACACACACACTCAAAACTCTTTTTCCTTATAATAAAGGGTAGCCCTTCCAAAATATTATTAAGAAACATCTTTATAAAAATAGCACAGGCTATTACAATCGAGTGCATCTGGAATGGAGCTCTAAAATATATTAAACACTTCCCTGGCTTCTTAGTCAGAGTTTATTGATAAACTAATTTCACAATGATTCTGACAACCTGGTCATCGTGATAGTAAGCTATGGATATTACAAAGGTGGGGAGTGACAGAGAGAAGAGGAATACTGACTCAAAGAGGTGTGCTAGAAATTGAAGTCTTGAAAATACCACAGATGCCAGTTTGCTTTTGAGTCCTTTGCTTCTTTCTCAAGAAGCCAGTATGAAGGACATGGAATCACATGACTTTACGCACAATATAACACGACTGCCTTCAAGTATAATGAATTCCAAAGTCAAACCTTGAAGGAGACTCCTCACAAGGGATTTTCTCTCCACCCAGGAAATCGTCATCACCTTTGTTATGTTAAGCACATCATGCCCTCCTTGTAAGGTGTCTTCAAAATATTACCTATTATGTCTGCATAACAAATACATCATATGACATGCCAACTTCAAGCCATTTTTGTATTTCATAATACGTTCACTGCTGTGGCATGAATTATGAGTAATCATTACCATTTAAAAAATCTGTACTAGAGAACTTTGGGAAGGTTTTTCCCAGCACCTATAAATTCTCCAGCAAAGGTGACATGGAGTAACAAATCAAAATTTTCACTATGTCTAGAGAAATGTCAAATACTAAGGTATTTTTTTCATTAAATCAGAAAAATAAACAATAAAAATGGTTACCTTAATTTCTACTTAGGCATAACGCTTTCTCATAAAATCTCTCATTTATAACACAATGTTCTCAGTCGCATTTTAACCACAGGTGACATTATATTCAAATAGAAACATGGTGAATAAAGAACTAACGGATCTCAACTGATGTTCTGGTTAAATGAGACTGTTCACAACATCCCAGGCATCATATGAATGAATATTCTGCTTGCAATTCTATAGTGAAATAAAAGTATAAATAAGGCACTGAAGAATAATCATGTGTAGAGTTTGCATTCAAATGATGCTGAATGTCCAAAAACTACTTGGCTGGGCTATACGCCCAAGATCCTGAGGGAAAAAGGTTTTGAGAATTGATAGAACACCCAGTATCTGCTGACAATATATAACAAATGTCTACATTCAGGCAGCCTGAATATTGAGGCAGTTTGGATATTTAATAAGAGCCTTCTACTGCCTAGACAAATAAGATAACAGTTGCTTTATATTAACCCCAAATGCCCACTTCCAGGAATTTATCTTAAAAGTATACCTGCTTGTGAGCTCTGAGCAACAGGGTCGCCGGTTTGATTCCCGGCCTGAGCTGAGCTGCCACTGAGCTGCTAGCAGGTGGCAGGATGGCTCAGCTAAAA
>NW_017732548.1:110283-116482 GCF_001890085.2 Hipposideros armiger
AGGTAAGAAAAAGATATAAAAGGAACAGAGATTGTTAAGAGATATAAAACTGTATCTATTCATAGTTGACTTGACTGACTGTACAGAATATCCAAAAAAATTATAAAAAAAATAAAATTAACGAGTGATTTTCACAGGGTCATAAAATACAAGGTCAATATAGCACATTCAATGTCAACTGTATATCTATATACTAGCCATGAAAAAATGTAAACTGAAAAAAAAAATTTTTTTATTTGGTTCCATTATAATAGTACCATAAAGACACAAAACACTTAAATATAAATCTAGCAAAATATGTACAATTTCTATTTGCTAAAAATTACAAAACATTTATGAAAGAAATCCTATGCAAATGGAAAGACATACCATGTTCATGAATTGGAAAACTCAACACTGTTAAAATGTCAATTCTCCGCAATAGATCTACACACTACAACATAATCCCAGTAAGAATTCCGGCAGGTTTTTTGGTAAAAATAGACAAGTTATTCTGAAATTTACATAGAAAAGCAAAGGGACTGTAATGTGTAAAGCAAACCACATAGAATAGCAACAAAATATTGAAGAACAAAGTTGTAGAACTCACACTACCTGACGTCAACTTACTTCAGACAAAATGAATCTAGGGGAGTAAAAGTAACAGTCATGATTCCTTAGGTAATATCTAATATAACCTCAAGCTACGTAAACCAAAAACAAAGGAGAATGAACTATCTAACTACATACCCAACTGTACTGTGGAGCAAAAGCAGCCAGACACAAAAGAGTACATAAAAACAGCTAAAATTAACCTAATGGGTTACGACAGAATAGTAATAATTATCCCTATGGGGATAGGAGACAGTGACTGGAAACGGGCAACGAGAAGGCTTCTAGAGTGTTGTTTATTCTTCGGGGTGAGTTCAGTTTGTGAAAATCCATTAAGCTGTAGAGTTATGAGGTATATAATATTGTTTAAAAAGAAGTTTCTAAAAAAAATACATATTTGTAACTGAGAATTAAAACACAAAGATGCAGTCAAGTTTAAAAAAAAAAAAAAGGAATCACTGCCCCTAATAAGTAGGCATACCATTTTTTTGTGTGTGAGTACTCTTGTGTTTAAACCACCTTGCTTCTGTAGCTATGGCCACCAAGAAAGGCCTTTTCTGAGAAGCTTGCTTTTGAGTTGAGACCTAAATGACAAAAGGAAAGCAGCCTTGTTTAGGAAAGCATTTCCCAAGTAGAAGGAAGAGCAAACTGCCAAGATCCTAGGTTGGAAACGAGTTTAGCATATTCAATGCACAGAAAGCCAGTGTGGCTGGAGCTTGGAGAAGCAGAAAATGGAGGGAAATGAAGTCAGACACATAAGCAGAACCATTCTATAGAGTCCAGTCTCTGGTTTTTTTTCTGCTGGCACCCCTTCTTTCACCAGCCTCTGAAGTGAAAAGGCTTAGGACTCTCTCTGCAGTCACACCCTTGGTAATCGTATGATATGCGCTGTTATCCATATGTATACTAACACTTCCAAATGTTTACGTGCAGCCCACACCTCTACCCTGAACTCCAGATTCCAATATTCAACTGCCTACTTGACAACTCTACTTGCAAGTCTATTCCTAATACTTTTTCACATTGAGCATGACCAAAACTAAGTTCCTGACCCACATTCTCCAATATCTGCTCCTCCAACAAGTTTTCCCATTTCAGTAAACGGAACATCCATCAGCCCAGGTGCTTATGAGAAATACCTTCAAGTCAAACTTGCCTCTGCTCTCTCTCACACCCCCTTGATTCAAAATGCAAGTTCTACCAGTTCTACCTGCAAAATACATCCAAAATCTGACTTCTTACTCCCTCCACTCCTGCTATCCTGGTGTAAGACACCATCATCTCTCTTAGATCAGCAGTTCTCAACCTGTGGGTCACGACCCTTTTGGGGGTCAAACGACCCTTTCACAGGGGTCACCTAAGACCATCAGAAAACAAAAAGATATTTACATCATGATTCATAACAGTAGCAAAATTACAGTTATAGAGTAGCAACGAAAATAATTTTATGGTTGGAGGTCACCACAACACGAGGAACTGTATTAAGGGGTCAGGGCATTAGGAAGGTTGAGAACCGCTGCATTAGATGATGACAATGGCCTCCTAAGTCATCTCCTTGATAATGTCCTGCCTCATCCCCCAGAAGTCTATTCTCAACACTGCAGCCAATTATCCTTCTATAAATGGCCAGAGCAGGTCACTACAACCCTCCAGTCACAAAAAACTTTCCAACCTGATGTTGAATAAAAACCAAATTGCTTAGTAGTTGCCCAGAAGGCCAGAAACAACCCGGTCCTCCATTAATTAGCTTCCTGACCGCATCGCCTGTTCTCTCCTTACTCAGCTTTCCAGCCACTGAGCCTGTTATTCCTCAAACACACCAAGCGCGCCTCTACCTCAGGACCTTCGCACTTGCTGACCCTCTGCCTGGAGAACTCTTCCCCAAATAACTGTATGACGCACCCTTTTGCCAACTCAGGTCACTGTTCAAATGTCACATTTTTTTTGTGAGACCATCCCTGACAACACTATTTAAAACCTACAAACCCTCACCTCCTGTTTATTTTCCTTACGTTTTTGTATCTAGTCTGTCTCTTCCCATCAGAACATAAGCTCACTGGATCTCACTAGACTCAATTAAGGGAAGGGGAATAATGTCTTATACAAAAATGGCTGCTATGTAGAAGAACTTTAGAAGGAAAAAAAGAGACACAGCTACTAATTACGTGGCTATCATCCATGTAAGATTAAGATCATAGATTCAGATCATAGTGGCTTTCGCAAGTTTTGTAGCAGTAGAAATGGTAAAAAGTATCAGATACAGAATCTAAAAGACTATTAATGAANCTGTGAGGTTACTACTCCTATTTTGAAATGAAATTTTAAATGAGGAATATACTCCGGATAACAACAAACTAATTGAGGAGTCATATAATAAACAGAAAGCTAAATGAATATAAGTGCAAACAAAATAATGTCACCATCGAGAAGAAACTCCAGGCATTCTGAAAAAGACGCATTAAGAAGGTAGGATGTGAGCTAGATTTTGAAGGTTAGGTACAAAGGGCCAGAAGGGAAAAGAGAAGGATGCAGAGGAAAGGATTAAGAGGCTGAGAAAAGAACACATGGAAGTATTGGCAGCATTAACGATTGTATCTGAATAATTCATAAGGTGAAAGTTCCTGTCTTAAGCTGCTGCTGTGGCTTTTTTCCACGGCCTAAACCAAGGGTAGGCAAACTACGGCCTGTGGGCCAGACACCTGATTTTCCAGTTTTATTGGTTTACATATTGTCTACGGCTGCTTTTGCACTAGGACAACAGAGTTGAATAGCCGTTATAGAGAATATTTGGCCTGCAAAGCTGAAAATATTTACTCTAATTTCCCTAAGCATCAGCCAAACCATGACCTAGAGTCTGGGTCTTAGAGATCCGCATTAATGAAGATAAATTATTCTTATCGTTAAAAGAAAAATTCTCTATCCGTGTTAAGTGGATGCTTACCTGGTTGTTTCAAAAGAATTCTCAGAAAGCAAAGCGTAGACACTAAAGCAGCCTACGTTTTCATATATTAATCAGAAAAATTAACAAAAATATTATTATGCTAGCTACTTATGTCTATAAAGCACTAATAACATTATGTTAACTTATAATAGCTTGTGTGTATATATAATACATATATGTATACATCATATACAACAAAGGAGACAAAAAATACAGTCTGATTTTTAAATCATGCTTTGCAAAAATCAAACTAAAATGTAACCAGAGCCTACTGGGAAATTAAGGTTGTTAAAAGGATACGGAATCCCTAGCATGTAGTCAGGTTGCAGGTTCCCCGCTCACTTACATCAGATATAGAGTATGCTACATTCATCGTTTATTGGAAGATTAAGCAAAGAAACAAATAAAACGCTAACACTTGGGAGAAACTCATTTGTGTGCTCTTCTTTTTCTCCACACAAAAATGCAGGGATCCCTGGACCTGGCATCTGTTCCATTTATTCCCAGATGTTTTATGTTGCTCACCAGCGTCATATTTGGGGGCCTCAAAGGGGTTCCTTCCAGACCTCTCAAAGTTCTCTATTCATGCAAAAGACCCAAGGATTTCCCAGTGAAGTCACTGAGAGGTCATAAAAGTTATCCTAATTTAGTACCAAGCTCTCCCATGTCAAATTTTCCTAACACTTGCAGGAATTACATATCAGTGCATAAAGCTATGGTTCCAGCGTGCAGTGCCCGTATCACTTTCAAAGAGGAAACCGCTGCAAGCACACCTCAGGCTCCACAAACCAGTCAGGTTCCAACAAACAAGCACTGCCATACCCTAGGTGTTGAGGCAACAAAGAGGATTAACTTCACTGAACAGGCCAGTGAAAGGAACGCTGGCTGCAGGGCAGACATGCCCCAGTGTGGGGAACCACAGGAGCCCGTTCTGACAGTCGGATTTCTGACAGCACTGGAGAGACAGACAGATCCCATCTTTCAGCCTTCCCAGTTCTGGCCATGCCCCTAAGGAGTGCCATACACACAGAAGCTCGCCACCTCTCACATCGCCCCCAGCTCTTTGCTACGTAAAGCCATGTTGCCAGCAGTAACCTGGCAATTGTTTATATTCATAAAGCATGAGAATGGATAAACTGAACAATGGATAAAATGGTGAAAACTGAACGAACCATTATGGACTAGACAAAAAAGAGGCACTTGCCAAAACAGAAACTAAAATACTGGTTTTCTCCTGCAAGGTCAAGTTCCCCCGGCCCCGGGGCCACTGCTGTAACTGAGGGATGCAATCCCTATGAATTTTGCTTCTCTGGTTCCATCTTTAAACTACCACACCTGTGCTAGGTTAACTGTCCCTGTAATCTCATTTTTCACAAACCCCGAGGAACTTGTGTGACACTCACTCCGGAACTATATTTCAGAGTAAGCTCGGTACCTTAATTGAAGCGACGTGCAGCAAAGTCTCTCCTCTGTGATTCCTTTTCACGGCCGTGAGGCTCCCGGGCGAGAGCGTTACTGCTGAGGAGCTGGGCATCATCCGTCTGTAGCTTGGGCTCCTCAGTGTAGGAGGAGGTGCACCTGGTGACGGGCTAAAGCATTCATCTGACACATCACTGTTTTTCCTCCTTAATGCGCTACCAGCTCTAGGTTTGCTTGATGGTGGTGAAGAACAGCCAGGCAATGGCGTGTTTTCTGAGAGCACTGTTTGCTTAACCCAATTGCCGCTGGGGCTGGGGCTGGGGCTGGGGCTGGGGCTGCTGCTTCTACATCTCTTGGACGTGGGACTGAAAAGTCTCCTGCCTCGCCCACGTTTTCCGTTAGCACCTTCGGGCACAGATTTCTTAGGTGTAAGACCATTTTCATGGCGATTCTTTTCAGGAGCCACTACTTTATTCCTGCTCTCAATTTCTGGAGACTCTATTTGCTCAGCCAATGGTAAAGAGGCTTCGGTTAAGCTTCCAAAACATTCCAATTCTTCTACAGAGCCGCTCGCTAGTATGTCTACTTCACCATTTAGCTGGGGACTAGCAACATCAGATGATTGGCTAAAGAAAGATACCAGCTTTTTCTTACATTCTTTGGAGTCAAGTTTACCATCTTTTTTGTCTGCCTCTAAATTCCATTCTCGGTTCACTTCAGCTAACGTTTTCTTTTTCTTTTTTTTTCTCCCAGATCTTGCAGAAGCCTTTTTAGCCCTCGCAGAATCCTCCACTGGGGGACTTGCAGAAGAAGCGTATTCATACACTGAGGCCTGCTGAGCGTTTCCATCGTTTATCATTTGAGGCTGGGTTTGCACTGAAACTTTACTCACAATGTATCTGACCTTCTTACTTCGAGGACTAAACCACATTTTTATTGAATTCTTCTTATTTTCGGCATCATTAAATAAACTTTTCTTAGATGTATCTTCTTTTAAATCTGATAGAAAAAAGGAACAGAAATCTGTTATATGAACTTAATCTCTCCCATCTTGAGCTTCCAAAGAATTTTGTTTATAGTTCTGAAGTGGATCACCTTTCATTTGTGTACTTTTCTCTCCCCTCCCATGCTATGAACTCTGTGAGCGCAGATACTCATTCAACAAATATTTACAGAATCCTACTTTAGTCCCGACTTTGTTTTAGGAACTGGAGGTACAGCAGCGAGCAGGGAACTTATATTCCACTG
>NW_017732548.1:117927-119864 GCF_001890085.2 Hipposideros armiger
CATCAGAACATAAGCTCACTGGATCTCACTAGACTCAATTAAGGGAAGGGGAATAATGTCTTATACAAAAATGGCTGCTATGTAGAAGAACTTTAGAAGGAAAAAAAGAGACACAGTTACTAATTACGTGGCTATCATCCATGTAAGATTAAGATCATAGATTCAGATCATAGTGGCTTTCGCAAGTTTTGTAGCAGTAGAAATGGTAAAAAGTATCAGATACAGAATCTAAAAGACTATTAATGAACTAAACCAAGAGATAGGGGAGAAACAATAAAATGGTTGAAGACCCAGTAGCAAGAGGGCATAGAGCACATTAATATATTTAAGGAGCTAAAAGACAGCCAGCATACCTGCCTTGCAGACCAAGGAAGAAAGTGGTGTACAGATGAGACTAAAAATATGTCACGGCCAGACCATGAAAACTCATGCTGGCAGCGATAATAAAGACTTTGATACCTATGCTAAGAGCAATGGAAAACCAATACAATGTTTTACGTAAGTCGAGTGGCATGACTACATCTGTCTTTTTAAAATCTCACTTTTGGCTGGAGTGTGGAAAAACAGATTGGAAGGCAGGAGTGGGTACAAGAGTAAGAGTTAGAAGCCCAAAGTAGGAGTCTGCATAGAAGACAACAACTGGGGAGGTGGTGTTAGAAAGAGTTACATGAAAAGTATCTCGGAGATAAAATTCACAGGACTTGATGTAATAAATACAAGGAGGAGATGACAAGGAGGTTCACGTTTCTGGCGTTCGCCCTGAATGTGCCTGGAGAATAAACACTGATGCCGGGACAGCCAATGCGCGCCAGGGGTCCTGAGCAGCGCTGTGTGATCCTGCATGCTGTGCCAGGAAGGCTAGGCCCTCGCTGCTCTTTACCCAGACCATTTCTCACATCTGTGTCTGCAGCAAGCAATTCTGACAGATGCGGTAGTGTCTCCCTGTGGAAAAAAAAAGCAGGCCTATTTCTGCTTACTACAGAAACAGTCAATTCCCCAAGCTAGAGTCCGTTTCCTATAATCACAGCCCACTGTGTGTGCAGGAATCTATGATGGGCCCTTTGCCAATTATGATCAAAGATGCAAAACTGCTAAAAAAAAATGAGCAAATCAAATCCAGGTATTTCAAAGACAATGTGATAAAATATTTGCAGAGTTTAAATGTATATACCCTTTCACAAAGCAACTGCGCCTCTAGTAATCTATCTTACAAAATATTCATGCATGTGCCTGCAAACATAAGTGTGTACGAATGTTAATCACAGTCATGTTTGTAGTTGCATAAATTAGGAAAAAAGTCAGTGTCCATCAAGTGGGGATCAGTTAACTATGGAGCATTAATACTACAAAATCTTATGTAGCAATTATATATATATATATATATATATATATATATATGTGTGTGTGTGTATCTCAACAAGACAAGATCTTCAAGACACTTTTTTTTAATTTACTTTTTATTATTATTAGTTTCAGGTGTACAAAACAATGCAATAGTTATCCTTTTCGCCCCTCACAAAGTAACAACTCCCCTTCCCCATCTACTGCCCTCCCACCCCCGATATCATATTTATCTATTACAATTCCATTGACTCCATTCCCACACTCTACTCCACATCCTGTGACTATATGTATATATAACTATAGTTGACATACAGTATTATTCAACATCAGCTTCAGACACACAGTGCAGTGGTCAGGCCTCCACACCATCTATGAAGTGGTCTCCCTAACAAGACAAGAGTCCATCCGGCCTCCTAAAAAATATTTACATTATTGTTTATATTCCCCAGACTGTCTTTTCTATCCCTGAGGCCATATTGTACTTATCAATTTGTATTGTCTCATCCCTTCCCCTTCTCCTTCATCCCCACCCCCTCCCAACTAGCAGCCCTGTTTTTCCTCTGTGTCTCTGAGACTATTTCTGCTTACATTTC
>NW_017732548.1:121336-153914 GCF_001890085.2 Hipposideros armiger
AAATTCATAAAAGAAAGGTGGAAAGGTTAAACAATGAAAACAATACTTCTGAAAACCATAGGGATCTTGAGCTTTTTGGTTGAGGGAAAAGGGTAGAGGGAGACTTTCACGTTTTACTCCACACACTTTTATACTGCTTCATCGGCTGCAAAAATGTTCTCTTAAATTTATGAAAATTAAACAAATAGAAAACAAAAGTTGTGTAAGGTTATATATCTAATTGCTGATAGAGATGGCATTTGAACTCGTATCTGTTTTCACTAAGTCAACATTAAACTTTTCATTAAGTACAGACTATACGTGATACTGTGATTTATAAGAAATATATATTTGGTTTTTGTCCACTGTTCCTGGCACATAGCTACTAAAACCTTTGTAATTTCCCCTATGAGAACCATAAGGGCATCCTTTGTTATATTTGTGTTCCCAGTTCCTGAAATAGCTCCAGAGTAATAAAGGTGAAATGGCTGGCCTTTTGTTGTTCATCACAAGCCTCTTTCAACCATACCTGAGTCTATGTTAATTCAGTAACTTTGGGAGAGCCCCAAAGGATGAGTTGGTTGCCAGAGGAAGCAACTGTGATTAGAGGGTTAGAACTTTCAGACCCACCCCCTGACCTCCCAGAGGGGAGTGCTGTTAGAGGTTGAATCAGTCACCAATGGCCAATGACTTAATCAAGTGTGCCTACATATTGAAGCCTCTGCCGAAACCCCAAAGAACAAACAGAGCTCAGAGAGTGTCTGAGCTGGTGAACACAGGCAGCTGCTGGGAGAGCGGGACGCCCACAGAGAGCATGGAAGCTCCAGGCCCCTCCCCACATACCATGCCCTATGCATCGCTTCCATCTCCTGTTCCTAAATTATATCCTTTTATAATGAACCAGTAATCTAGTAAGTAAAATGTTTTCCTGAGTTCTGTGAGCCACTCAAATTACTCAAACTTGAGAAGGTCATGGGAACCTCCAATGCAGAGCCAACCTGTCAGAATCACAACCTGGACTTGAGATTGGCATCTAAAGGGGGGTGCGGTGGGCGAAGCTCTTAACCTGTGAGAGCTGGTACTATCTCCAAGCAGACAATGTAACAATTCAGGTAAATTATTATACACAGATCTGCCCAAGTAAAAGACAGCACTTTAAACAGGTAAGAAAAAATGAAAAATAGTGGATTTTGAGAAACAAATAATTAGTATTTATCTCAGTAGAAATTTCAGAGACATGATCCCTGCCTAAGCAAAGGAATTCAGTCAAAACTCCACTCCTGTCCAAAGAAGCTATCCCTCCCCGCTAGTGGCAATGGAAATACTACACTTGACAGTAAACTGATAAACCCAGCTGCAAGCAGGAGCGTGTATCTGAATAAGGGGTGAATCTCTGACACCCTTCTTATGTCCTAGATGAATGTCACGTGGCCCACAAAGTACTAGGACAGGATCTTGGAAATCAAAACAAACAGAATGAGCTGTCCATTCACACAGAGACTTTATGTCTCAATTCAATAAGGTCTTTCCCCTGCAGTGGTAAGTAGGTTTCAAATCCAAGTCATTTCTGATATAATCTCAAGTCTAGAGGAAAGGTCAAAATGAAATGTTACCAGGATTACTTTTTAAGAAAGACTCCGGATTACAAAGGCTAAAGATTAATCCTTTGGTAGTCTGTAGAAACTTGTATTTGATTTTTAAAATTTATTTTAAACATAGTTGATGACATTTTCAACTAAAAACAAGTCAAATCCTGAAGTCCTCAATGCTTATAAAACTTACAAAAAGTGGAATTAGGCGTTTAAAGGAAAATCAAGTTGATTAAAAAAATCTAAATCTAAAAAAAAAAAAAAGCAAATTTCACACTCAAATGTACATACTTCTTAACTTATAAAGCAGTAAACGAAGAAAGCACATATTCATGTAATTTATATGTACGTAATAATTTTACTAATTGACCAGTAAAATTAAATTCACTAAAGAATATTTTGTATACCTTGTCCTAAGCAAGCACCGCAACAACAAACGTGATTGGAAGCTCCGGATTTTACGCAGCATACCTATTGGGTTGTTGGAAAAGTCATGACGTATTTTGTCTATGTTTTTCAAAGGTAATTTATTTATACATAGAACAAACATCAATCAATGATATATTGCCCATTTTGTTCAATAACCTTTTGCCATCTTTCAGTGAGCTTCATAATTCTTTGTTCATAGAAGGGCCTTTATTTATTTGTGAAAAACTGAACAAGGTGCTGATTTACAGCCTCATCTGAATTGAACGTTATACCACCGCAAGGAGTTTTGAAGAGAGAGAAACAAGTGAAAATCTGACGGCGCAAGGTCAGGCGAGAATGGTGGGTGTGGCCACACATCCCATCCAAGCTCCAGTAATTTTTGACGGGTGATCAAACTTGTGTGTGGTCTCGCGTTGTAGCGATGGAACACAACTCCTTTACTATTAACAAGCAATGGATGTTTCTGGATGATGGATTCATTCAAACTGTCCAATTGCTGACAGTACACATTCAAATTGATTGTTTGGTTTGTTGGTAGGAGCTTGAAAAACATATCACCTTTAAAATCCCACCACACTGAGAGCATAACCTTCCTCTGATGAATGTCTATTTTTGATGTCTTTTGAGGCAAATCATCAAGTCGGGACCAAGACCGTTAGCACACCACATTGTTGTAAAAAATCCACTTCTCATCACCAGTTATCAGTCGCTTCAAAAAAGGATTGTTTTCCTCTCATTTAATGAGCATACTGCAGATGTTTATAAGCGCCGTCAAATGAACTTCTTTGAGTTCACGTGGAACCCAAATATCGAGCTTGCTTATGTATCCCGGCTTCTTCCGGTGGTCGTGAACACTTGAATGATGGATGTTCAATGTTTCTGCAATCTTTTGTGTCATGTAACGTGGGTTTGTCTCAACCAATGCCTTTATTTTGTCGTCATCAACCTCAGTGGGCCTCCCTGACTGAGGAGCGTTGTTGAGATCAAAATCACCAGCACAGAGTTCCGTGAACCATTGTTGGCACTGACGTTCCTGTAGAGCATTGTCACCATAAACTTTATGCAACTTTTCACAAGCTTGATGCGCATTCTTCCCTTTATGGAAGTAAAACAGTAAAATATGGCAAAAACGCAGTTTTGTCATCCATCTTCAACTTGTTGTAAAATCTCTAAAACTCAACCAAATTGCTCAATTTTTTTTAGAACGAAGCTAGAACTGTCAGCTGTCAAATGACATAGCAATCACATAGATGTGCATCACTCTAGTACATCCAAAAATGAAGCAGTGCCATCTGTCGCAAACATGTGTCATGACTTTTCCAACAACCCAGTAAGTTAAGAATATAAAAAGCAAAGCCACCACCACTTCTGGAACATAAATCATACTATTAACGTAGAGCTACAACAGTTTTTTATGGGTGAATGCTCCTACACATGATAAATTATATTAATTTCATGAAGCAAAATACTGGTCCTTCCTCCACATAGTAAATTTCTTAATGATGACACTTAAAAGAATTCTATTCTCTGAATTTAAATACTTCTGAATACACCACAAACTATCCAGGAACAGTGATGCACAAGAAGCCAAGGAGCTGCTTAGCCAAGTTTTTTCTTAAAATTTAATAATAAACTGTAGAAAAAGGAGGCAATTAGAAAATGTGATTTAGCTATCATTAATCTACATCAAAGGGTTATAATGATGTACATTGTGTGCCTTTCAAATCATCCTGTATTATAGGTTTCACAACAGAAGTCAAAAAATCCCTTTGACAAACTAGTCCCTTATTAAAAATCAAAGGAAAATACTTTGCTACCATCTGTGCAACATTAACGCCTTCACTAAAGAATGATTATTTTGTAAGTTAAGAACTATTCAGTTCTATCTGAAAAAAACCAACAGCAACACAGCTATTCAAACGCTCATCTTCATCTATTATTAAAAAAATCATAGCATATATGGAACACTATATAATTCACCACAGAAAAACCAGACTCTCTCCTGAAACCAGAAAACAAGGAACTGTGATCTTATGAAAGCATAATCAAAGCACTTTTTTAATGTCACCAACACCAACATGTGTTTCACAGAACTTGACCACCACCTGCGAGGTATGATTTAACATCATGGGGGACAAGAGAAAATAAAAACTTTTAAATGTAACTCCATTAGTAAAAAGCAGATTATGTTATAAAGAATAAGGCAAAATTATCCAGACATGGCTGTCAGAAAAATTTATGACAATCTCTTCTCTTTAAAGTACACTGAACCAAGAAAAATCTGTTCAAGTATTTAGAAACTCAATTTAGAAAGTATTACTATAAATCAGGCTTCTTTATCTCCAGTATATACCTTATACTATGTCCACGACTTTACAAGTTCTTCCTAATTGCCCACCTTAATTACAGTAATTATATATTTTATAGTAAATGCAAGTAACAGGTTCATTTGAAAGATAAATTGTGCACTACAGATTTTTAAAAAATAGAGAAAATGTGGGAGATGTCCAACCACTGGACTTAATTCATCATCTTCAACACCTGACTATTTAACTGTATGATTCTGGAGTTAGACTTTAGGAATCACATAATCTTATATCCTTATTTCATAATGAGATCATTTTCCAATTTCCTCCTTCTAAAGAGGATCAGCCGTTATTTGTCCCAGCCATCAGTTCCCTCCACCTACTCACCTCACTCACATTATACCACGTTAGCTTTAGAAGTATCTGTTAGATAAACTACCATAAAAATACTGCATAAAATAATTAAATAGATAAACTACAAAGAAATACAGGGAAATACTCTAAAAAAATTCAAATGTTCTTCAAGGCTAGTTTGTTTTAGTGGACATCGGGAGGAAAAGGTGATGACAATGAAACTTATTATAAGTAAAACAAGTTCCACACCATGGAAATTACAGATCTTGATAGAAATTTATATTGCAGAATTTGTATTTCAGATAGAATTTATATTTATCATCTTCTATAAAAGCAGCAAAGAAGGATGTTGCTATTATACAATGAATGTTGAAACCAACCTAAGAATTTCTTTATTTTAATTGTTTTAATTAAGTTTAATCTCTGGGATATGAATTAAGTCTTAGCACTGACCGTTTTTCTCCAACTCAATTCAATAAACATAATGAAAATCTTACGTCTAAAAAAGCCATGTGCTAAATGAAAAAACAAAAGGCAAGAAACTTACACTATGGCTGCCCAGCTTAACCAAGGTCCTCAATTTCCTCATCTGCAGAATAAAGGGATTAACAAGACCTTGAGCTCCTAAAATTCTGACTATATGTTATCCAAGCTGTGAAATTTCAATTCATCTTAAAACAAGCAATGTTAAAGCCAGAACTACTAAAGTCTGATAAGGACTAACGTAATTATTACTCATTATAATAAGAAAAACAAACACAAAATGGCCTTCAGAAAATTAATCACCATAATTCCGCAAACTCCAGCTCTACTCTTACCGTATTTGCCGGCGTATAAGACGACTGGGCGTATAAGACGACCCCCTAACATTTCCACTGAAAATACAGAGTTTGTTATATGGTCGGCTGTGTGCGATTTTGCGAGTGTGGTAAAATCACATAACAGCAAAATCGCATAACAGCCGAGCATACACCCAGCAGCGCTGCTGATGCCTGAACGGTATGTGGAATGAAGTGGGCGGGCATCGGGAGGCCACTATGGCACGGGGCAAGCACTATGGGCAGTCTATCTGAAGTGTACCTGGCGTATAAGACGACCCCCCACTTGGAGGCATATTTTTCAGGGCCAAAAAATCGTCTTATACGCCGGCAAATACGGTAGATAAAAAAAGACAGCATTCTAAAAGGCCTTAGGTCCCATACAAAAACTTGTTCTAAATGCAATAATTTCCCTAAATATCTTTTTTAATGATGAAATAGTAAGGCATTTCAACAGTCATATATTTCACAAAATATGAAAACCATGCTGATGATTCAAATACATCACTAACCACAGTAAAATTTCCTGAGAAGTCATCTATCTTATTCTTTGCATCCCATCATACCTACCTGGTATCCCGGTCTACCACAGTTGACAGTGCAGCAAGGGTTACTCTGTTCCCCTTTTATCACCATTAAAAATTTCACATTGCTTGTTATGGGTTAAACTGCTTCCCTCCTAAAATTCATATATTGAAGTCCGGCAACCAGTATCTCTGGATATGACCTTATTTGGAAATAGCATCATTACAGTGTAATTCGTAAAAATGAGGACAGGACTCCAATGCAATATGCCTGGTATCTTGATAAAAAGGGGAACTCTGACACAAATATGCCTACAGTAAGAACACCATGTGAACATGAAGACCCCGTCTACAAGCCAAGGAGAGAGGCCTGGAACACAACCTTCCCTCACAGACTCTGAAGGAACCAACCTTACCAACACCTTGATTTAGGACTTGTAGCCTCCAGAACCATGAGACAATAAATTTCTGTTATTTGAGCCACTCAGTTTGTGGTATGTACTGTTACAGGAGCCCTAGCAAGCTAATATATTACTACACAGCAACTGGAGAAGAATCAAATCAAAACATGACAGACACAAATCTCAGAGGACCACCCCAAATTTCAGTGCATGGCCAATATTCCCAATAGACCACACACCTTGAAGATTCTGACGAAAGCCACTTTCACACAGATATGAACATTTTTCATCTTATACATTTAATTCGAGGCTCCTAATCCCCCCTCCACCCCCAACACTGCCAAAGATGCATGGACTCTTAAGAACTCCTGCTTTAGCCAATGGTATCCGTGGGAGGAGCCAGATCGTGCACTCATTTTTTGAATTAGAAAATAAACACTATCAGCAATGTCTGAATAACAATGAAAATAATAGATGAACTAATCACAAAATTTTTCCTCATTGTGTTCTAAAGAGATTTACCACACAATATTACATTTTTCAAAAAGGTGAGTACTTTTTAAAATGTGTATTGCGTAACTGCATCTGAAAGTAAAATTTTATCACTACAGTACATTTTATCATAAAAGAATGGAGTCTAATATTATAATCAAATAACTAGATGAAGACAACTTTTCATAGGTAACTGTGATTTAAAATTTTTTTCTTAAAAATATGCACCTGGTCAATAAGACTAAGCTTTTACCCTGTTTCTTTATTTTGTCCAATCACTTCACCTTTAATAGCTGACAGTGACACATGGTTTTGGAAAACTAAGATCAAAAGGTTTAAAAGCAGAAATCCAACCATTTTATATGAGTATTATCAATCACCACGGCATCCTGCCAGTCAAGAAAAGGTTCTCCTATAAAGAAATACAGGTTAAAACGACGTGATCTGGTCAATAAAAAGACAATTCCAGTAACTAATTATGAAGATTCAAAACACTTTCTTTCCACAGCTAATTAGTTCTCAGCAGAAAGCACAACAGGAAGATACATAGTTAATACACAGAGTCTAAGAACAATTTGAAAAACATTAACCCCATTTAAATAGAAAAAAATGAATATTAGATTTTTGCTCTTTCAAAATGTGTTCATCTAATTAATTCAGCCTAGAAAAGTGATTCATGGAAGAAGGTTGTAGTCTATCTTATAAAACTACTTTAAGTGAGATTAAGGACAAAATCACTAATGTTGAGGACAAAATCACTATTCCATGTATATTATACAGAAATTAATTATCACAACTTCAAAAGCAGGCAGTAAAGGTGGTGAATAAGTCCCTGGACTGACAGTCAGAAGAGACGGGCTGTATTTCTCCTGCTTTTGGTACTAACTACATGTGTTAATTCAGGCAAGGTCATTTCACCTCTTTGGACCTTGGTTTCTCATCTACAAAAAAAGGGAGTCACACTTAATTATCTCAAGGGAATTTGTCACTCACAGTGATTCTAAACACTATAAATCTTAAAATCTGAAATACGCTCTTCAGAATTCTTGCTAGATCTTTTACATACTTTATGTGATCAATATGAATTCATCAGTTATTTAACTAAGAGAGACAGTGATATTTCTCACCTGAAAGCTCATTCTCATGTAGCAAATTTCGAAGGTTACTACAGAGCTGGATCATGTTGTCTAGTTGTCTATTTATCTTCACATCTTGTATCCAGGCTGGGGTATAACACACTGGACATTCAGTTCCTACGCAGTCACTCACACAGTTACTTCAAAAGAATTAAAATATACATATAATTATCAACGCATTCAGTAAAATCTGAATTCCATAAAATAAACAAACATAATTTGAACAGAAATGTAATAAATGAAGAAAAGCTTGTTCTACTAAGTAATTGGCAATTATAAAATATTTGTTAAAATTGTTTTTGAAAGTGTGTGATACACATGCACACAAAATCCAAGTCTAAAGTTGCTTAGGTAATTTACATCGAAGGGACTTTACTTAGACATGAATCTGTATAATTTTTCTCTGAAAATAAATAATATAGCTTCTAAAAGGCAAAAGTGCAGAGGGAGACATAAACAAACATATTAGTACCTACTGCATAGCAGCCATGCACCTCTACCTTTCCTATTCTAACCCTTAACGCTACGCTTCATGGAAATACTTAAATTACCACAGCGAGACTGGGAAAGATATTTTTTGTTTTGTGTTTGAACAAGAGTCTACGGCTTTAAAGCAATTTTGCGAAAAGATATTTAGCTCTTTCAGGAACTTTTATAACCTGTAAATTCAATTAAATTACCTTGGGTTATCTGTCCAGGATTTATAGTCTCATAGAAGAGTTTTCCTAACTTTGGGGGTTACAAAAGCCTTTACAAATCTGATAAAATCTTGTAAAAAAATGGAGGTTCAGAATCTCCCCTGAGGCCTATCTATGAATTCCGATCTAGAAACCTATAAGCCCACTCCTTCCTTGTCTCACCCGATGGACTCGAGCAGGACTGGGGAATGTAACAGTCATAAAAGCCACATCTGCCGGAACACTACGTTCATTTCCATGTGACCCACTCATTTGTAGCCACACAGGGTTCTGATTATATGAGCTCCCTTCAGAAAGGACCTGTGGCATTTCTAATCTTTGTATCTCAGGTCCTAGCATGATCCCTGAATCTAAGTAACTCAGTGAATGTGGTAAACTGAATCCATAAACCACACTGGAGCTGGAAGAGACCTTCTAGATCACCACATCCAATACACGTAAATTTTCTTTAGCAAAGAAAGGAACTTCTTCGAGTTTGTTTGCTTGTAGCTAGGAACCCCAACATATAAAATAGGCAAACTGATTCCTTAGGGGATTTAAATCAATTGTTGTGCAATACTTAACTATTTGAGGAACACTAGTGAAATATAGTCAAAATCCACTCATTAAAAACCACTATCTCATTTTCAGGCAAAGAAATTGAAATCCAGGTAGTTAAGACACTTAACCAGCACCACACTAGTATCCACATCAGGCTATTTTATATATTCTATGTCTGTCTTACAAGTATAACTGTTCTCAAATTATTTTGTATACATTAATCCAGAATTCTGGGGAAATGTCATTTCTCAATAAATCTGCATAACTCAGTAAGCCAATATTTCCCAAATATATAATGCATGATGTCATAAAATCATGCTGGGTAAAAAGATCCATTCAAACTACAAGATTTAATCAGTGAAATTTAATGTAATGAAGTACAAAAAGCTCACTGACACAGTTTTAGATTCCACACTGTAACAAATTCAGAAAACTATCACTTGCCAAGTAGTGATGTAGTATCAAAAGAGAATATCCATCATTACCTAAAATACTCCTTTCTCCAACTAAAGATACATATGTAAGACCAGGTTTTCTTCACATACATCAATCAAAACAATAGATCACAACACACTGAATACATAAGCAGATATGATCATCTAGTATTCAGCAAGACAATAAAGAGATTTGCAATAATGTAAAACAGTACCATTCCTATTTTTTCTTCGGTTTGTAAAATAGTTATTTATCCTTAAAAAATGTTTTTGTGTTAGTATGTAACAGGTTTATTGTTGTTCTTAAGTGAATTAGCATTTTTAAAATGTCTTTTATATGGCAAATACACACACTCACACATGCGCACACTCACACATGCGCACACATGCTTTACGTATAATTTCATGGAGTTTGTTATGCTCCAGCAGCTTTGTCACTAATCTAGTAGACACAGTAGGTGCATCAGCTGAAACAAATTAAGTCCGCTTGCTACAGAGTGGCAACAGGGAATGGGTACCATTTCATAAGGAGATTACGGGAGGCCTTTTGGAGGTGTCATTTAAGATGAAATATAACTGATGAAAAGTGAGCCTCAAAAAATCCAGCAGCAATACATTCCAGATGAAAGGAATAACAGGTGCAAAAGTTTTGATGCAAGAGTGAGTTTGGGAAGTTTCGTGTACTAAAAGGAGAAGGTGGTTGGAACCGTGTGAGCCAGAGGGAAGTGCAGTCCGAGGGGCAGGCTGAAACGAGGCCCTGTACGGGGTCTTGTAGACGCTGGGGCAGAGTCTGGGTTTCATTCTAACTGTACAGGAAGTCACTGAAGGATTTTAAGGAGGGTAGTAATATGGATGTCATTTACATTTTTAAAAGATCACTGACAAGGAGGTGACCGGTTAGCTCAGTTGGTTAGAGCGCGGTGCTGATAACACCAAGGTTGCCGGTTCCATCCCCGCATGGGCCACTGAGCTGCACCCTCCCTAAAAAAGAGTCAACTATGCCATTGTAGCATGAAAGCAATGTGTAACCAATGATCATAGCTGTTCACCAATAAAAAAAAAAATTTTATAAAAAATTAAAAAAAATCATTGACAAGAATGTAGAAAATGAGGAAGGGACCAGTTATGAACTTATTTCAATAATCTAAGGAGAGATAATATGATGGTAGCTTGGACCAAAATATAACAATAGAAAATACAGAGAAAAGTGGAAAAAGTCAAGATTCAGGGCACATTTTGAGGTGGGACTGACAGAAGTTAATGATGTGGGAAAAGGAAGAAAAAGGGAGATGAGGTATGACTTGTGGTTTCTGCTGAGCAAATGCAGTTCGTGGTACCACTTATTGCTGTGAAGGTCAAGGAGGCGGGAACAGGCTGAAGGGGATGATACGCAACAGATCTGCCCTGAACGTCTGAAATCCCTTTTCATCACTCGAATGCAGATATCAGGTAGGCAACAGGTATGATTTCCTACCTCATCCTCCTGCCAAGGAGGCCCCATGTAACAGATATATGTTTCTAGAAAACAAAATCAGGACCCCAAACATAGCTGCCTCCCATATCCCCAGCCCACTGAAGTCATAGTCAATTATTTTCACGTGCTTACATTTCATATTGCAGTTTGCTCATGCCAAATACTTTCACAGTCACAATTTGAAATAATTAAAAGATTGATTCATAGGAGGCTGTATTAACCCTGTCTCACAGACAATTAAACTAAGATATTCAGTCCTTAAATTGACTTCTCCTGAATAACAAATAGGATGAAATAAAAATCTAATATACTGGGCCGGCCGAGTGGCGCGATGGTTAAGAGCTGGCTTGGGATGCCAGAGGGCCCCAGGTCAGATCCCACATATGAGGGCCAGTGACACTGCCCTCTACAGCTAAGATGCTGAACAACAGCTCAACCTGGAGCTGGGCTGCTGTGAGTCGCCGGCGACAGCGTAGGCTGCAGCCCCTGTGGCAGTGGGTTGCCATAAGCTACCATGTGTAGCCAGCAGCCAGCGTGAGCGGCCAGCAGCCACAGTGAGCGGCCGTCCAGAAGCCAGCGACTGATCTGCCTTGCCCGGGAAGAGTGTAATGATGGTGCCAGCTTGGGCCAGTGAAGCAATGTCCTCCACAACTAGACTGAAGAACAAAACGACAGCAACTTGTCTGTTCCCCTTCCCCCAATTCCCCAGTACTGTTCCAATCCCCCCAATTCCCCAATAAAAATCTAAAAAAAAAAAAATCTAATATACTAACCTATAAGCCAGGGCGTTCCCATAACATTGGTATAATTTCACAATCACTTTCATGGCTTGAATTGTGTTTCCTGAACAGATGTTGAAGTCTTAACCCCTCGTATTGGTGAATGGGATCTTATTTGAAAATAGGGTCTTTGCAGATAATCAAGTTAAGATGAGATCATCAGGGTGAGTCCTAATCCCATGTAACTGGTATTCTTATAAAAAGGGGAAACTTGGACAGAGAGACAAACATGCCTGCAAGGGAGAAAGCCACGTGAACATGAAGGCTAAGACCAGAGTGATGCAGCTACAAGCCAAGGAATGCCAACGATTGCCAGAAGCCAGACACTCCACCAGAAGGCAGGACAGAAGTGTGGCATCGATTCTCCCTCACAGCCCTAAGGAGGAGCCCGCCCTGCCAGGACCTCCGCTCGGACTTCGGCCTCCAGAACTGAGAGACGATAAATTTCTATTGTACTAAGCCACCCAGCTTTGGGTGCTTTGTTATGGCAAGAAACTAATACAATAACTCTAAGAACTAGACTTTCATGATTTAAATTCAAAACTAAATGAAAGAAAAAAAGAGACATTTGAATTATATAATAAATGTTAATTTTTCCCCCAAGCTTAGCAAAGCTACTATTAAGCTTTTTAACTTTGGACAAGTCATCCTCTGAACTTTTTCTTATTAGTAAAATAAGACAGTTATTAAGGGTCAAAATGAGATACTGTATAGTAAGTTACTCTGCAATCTATTCAAGTTATACAAACATAAGGGAGTAATATGATTACATGACTGTTACTAGTAAAAAACAGTTACTACACAGGAGTAGTGTCTGCATATATATATATATATTTATGTATTTTTTTTCAAGCCATAGCTACTTACCTACAGAAGATGTGTTCGCATCCTCCTAAACACACAGGCTCCCTCAGAATATGAGTGCTGTTGAAGAAAGGAAAACAATCAAGACTTGGTTACTGATAAACATTTTTTACCCAACATGTCATAAGCCCAAACCCAACACTACCATATTTCTCTTTCTCAAAGCAGAAGATATTAAGGATGTATTCATCCTGGTTAAATATTGTATCATATAACTGCTCAATTCAAATAGCAGCTACCGAACTCAGTACAAATTGTAACACTTTGTATAACATATACTGGGAAGTCACAGAACGGAATAGCTTTGTTCAAGCATCTCTAAACCTTTTACAACAGGCAAAATCAACCACTGGCTGCTGCTTTCAACTACTAAGATGCATCTTCACTTAATGATCCAAAGCACAGATCACCAATCTCAAAATGAGACCCATAAGTAGAATGACCATATAATGAACCGTCCAAATGAGAGCATTTCTGAGAGTGAAGAGGAACGATAACTGGATAGGACGCTGGGGCAGCAGATTTAATCCGGGACTGTCCAGGAAAATCAGGACATCTGGTCACCTTGCCTGTAAGAACTCCAGGTTCCCACTAGAAAACACTGGTTCCTGGCCATTGTTAGGTAGCCATCTACGTTTCACAGATGCCTTGTCAAAAAGACAGCCATGCTTTCAGTTCACAGGAAGCCAAATGTTTTGTTCTTAGGCAAGTGCAAATAGGAATCACCAGGCTGGCAATCTGCAGACGGAATCAGATTCATAGCATCGGGGGAAGAGAGACAGAAACACAATTATGCCTAATGTTGTCCATCCAAATACCTGGTATATTTGATAATCCTAAGGTAATGGCGCTTACTAATAAACAAACACTAAGTCATATTCAGGGGGCATGATGTAGCAAGAGCAAATGGAAGTAAAGTTTTTAAAGGGTAAACACATTTTTGTGCTTGGTTTATTACACTAATCCTATAACCTTTAGGTATTTACACTATTATTATCCAATTACCTCTGCACACATACCACGTATCAATAAAGTTTTCCACATTTCTTGAAAGATCAAAAGTATCACACTTCACATTTTGCTGTGAACTTAAAGTGAAATTGAGCTTTCAGAAAGTGTTAAACACAGAGTATGCACCCACATGTTATTCTAAAGATACCGAAAATGGTGCTCACTGACATTATAAAACGCATTACTTTTTAAAAACTCACAATACCTGATTTCTCTATCATACTATGTAGAACACAGTGATAAAGTTATGACTTGTGATGTGCCAGCCACTTTTGTGACTCTGGCCATTAAGATTATCTCTGTTAAGATGTTCTTGCTGTTTCTATAATTTTTGCTCATTATTTGACCTCCCAAACCTAATCTCTTCCCTCCCAATCAAGTGTGTAGAATTCTACTTCATTATGAACTGCCTGTGAGATTTCAAAAGTGGTGTTAATCTCACCTCCTCCTATCATTAATATCCTCTTTCTTTCCATTACCCTGACCAAACCTCCACCTTCAAGTCTTTCTCGAGGTGACAGGACGTCCTTCAGTCCCTTAGCTCCCTGGACCCCCTATCCAGCCTATGCCACCCGGTTAACCACTTCAGGGCCATCTTTACCGCCACCTACTGCCACTGACCCCTAGACACTCGTGATGCAAATCTATAATGCTAGATAAGCCCACAGTCATGCCTTCCACTCCTGCTCTCAGGCTTTGAATAACCACTGTAAAAAGAAAGATAAAAAAAATGTCTCCATAAATTTATTTGGTAGCTTTTTCACTTTGTACCTCTATCAAAGTGATGGAGCAGGTGTTCTGTGAATAAACAAACAAATGAATAGATAGCTATTCAAAACAATCTCCATGCTCCTAAATCCCCATTAACCTTACAGGAGCCAAATGGTCTGAGCTTTCCACCACAGACTCATTCCTGCCTCTTCAGCCATAATTTTACACCCCCACCCCCACTCTAGGCAGAGAAAAAGATCTTCGGTCCTTTTCCTTCTTGAAATGTGCTGCTGTTTGTCGCTAGACCCCCATATCTTCTCTGTCTCCTAATGTATTCTATTCTCATCATTACAGTCGCCTTCTTCCGTCTGCATCTAAACATGCAGATAATCTCTCTCTGGACCCGAGAAAATACTCTTTAGATCCTGCCTCCCACTCTATCTCCTGCCCAGCGCTCCCCTTCCTTGCACATGGAAGACCTGGCATAAGTGCTCTATTTCAGCTACATCCACCTTCTTACCTAGCTGGTGTGGACGGAAAAGGGGCCACGTGTTATAAAAAGGAGGGGACAAGCTCAGGAGACTGAAAATAACCACTGAGGATGGTGTGAACGTAAAAACTCCTAACTAAGGTGGGCCATGGCGGAAGGCACATCTCATCTCCAGCTTCCTCATTAAATTAATCTGTGCCTTTTCAGTGGGCCTGTTCTTTGTCTTTTTGTACCTAAAATAACATCTTTAATCCTTTTTCCAGACCAGAGCTGGAAACTGCAAAATTCCTCATTATCATGCTTATCTCCTGATTACCATCTCTATGTGCTGTAAAGGGCGAATTGTTAGCTATCCTGCACCCACCTGTGTGGGAGGAGCACCTGTCTCTCCAATGTGCTTTTATCCAATCCCAAAGGTCCCCCCCATCCCCCCTATCCCCCCCTTTGCTTTCTCCCACCCACTTAATCTACAACCAATGGATTTCATGTAAACTTCCTCCTTTGATTTTCTGTATAAAATAAACTGCAAACCGCCATTTTGCAGAGCATTTTCTCAATCCGTTGAGATTTTGCTTCCCGGCAATTGTCGACAGTTTGGCTCAAATAAACTCTTGTAAATTTTCTTTTAGGCTGGATATTTTTCATCAACACTGGTTTACCTAGCTCCCACTGCTGAAACTGCCCTCCAGGGCATTTTTGGTCCTCATTCACCCTGACCACTCTATAAAACAACACTGGCATCACCTTCTTTCCTGAAACCTTTCCTTCCATTGAGTTTTGTTTTTCTTATTTATCTGCCTATTTCAGCATTTCCTAAGCTGCTTCTCTTCCTGTCAATGTAAGCCTGCGCCCCACAACGCAGTCCACAGCATTCTGGCTTCCTCTGACAAAGCTCGACTCAGTGCCTTAGTTCTTCCATCTGTAAACTTAAATTTCCTTCCTAAAATGACCCTGAGTCCTTTATCTATACAGTTTGTATCTTGCACCCTAGCAATAAGATGTTATAGTGTAATTAGCAATAAATCTAACATCTATGAATAACTGATCAGATGCACTAATTCTTCTAATTACTAAACTAGAATATATATATTTTTGTTGCTATTAATAGATAAGGAAAGACACTGGAAGAGTGAATGAAAAGTATGGGCACGTGTGTATTGGGGGAAGGAGCAGGGATGGGAGTGTTAGAGCCAAAGAGAGGAGAGGGTGGTGCCAATTTCAAAAGAATGCTAATGAAGAGCTTGAGGGAGACCAAAGCTTTGCCATCCCAAAATATGCCTCTAGGGATATTGATTTTAAGCTGGTTATTAAGAAACAAAAGACCCAGAAAGAACCTTTGACTCTCTCCCTTACCTGCCTAAAGGGATTCAGATTAAAAAAAAAAAAAAAAAAAAAACCCAAAAACCAAAACAAAACAAAAAAGCCTGCTGAAAGGAAGAGAAATCACATTAGTATAGTAATATAAACTAAACGTGGCAGGCAGGGAGGAATCTAGCAAAGTCTGTTTGTTGAACTTCCTTCTTGTTGTCCCATTTTTTTCTGGGTGGCCCACAGGAGTCTATTTAACACGTTTGCTCTTTCTCATCCACCTGTGAATTGTCTACTTCCCCTTTGAAATCCCAGGCCCCTGTCCCCTCTCCTTTGTCCAAAAAGGCACATAAACCTAATGCGCCTTTTTTAGGGTCTCATGGCTTATGGCATCCTGCCCATCCATCTGTAATAAATTCTGGACACACGCTGATGTTAATCTGTCTCATGTCAATCTGATTATTAGCCACGCTAGAATTTAGAAGGCGGGAGGAAAATTATTTTGTATGCTCCTCAGAAGCTCAAAGGGGAGATACACTCTACACTGAGGGTGGCACTGATCTGTGTCAAAGCCAGGCTCTGACAATGTCTAGAGCTTAGCTGACAATATGTAAGAACTTTATTACAACCAGGCAATATCTATCAAAATTGCAAATGCATCCAACTTTAACTCAGCTATTCCACTGCCAGGAACTTATCCTTGAGATACACTTGGATGCTTGCAAAACTGCAAATTCAAAACATCAAGGTACCTACACAAGATGTCAAAGCTTCCAGAGTTAAGAACTAATTAAAAATGTCATATATATATATATATATATATATATATATATATATAATTTTTTTAAAGGAGTCAGAATAGCATAAGAATCTCAAGGGTAACAAGGGATGTTTGACCATCAAAATAATAATTGAAAAATATTTTGTACTTCTAACTCTGCAAAGGTGACAGCATACTTTTAAGGATTTAGCAATCTAGCTTGGTTTACTGAATTATAGTTTGATTTACTTTATTTTGTAGTTTATTTCTTTTTTCTCTTCTTTGTTTTTCTCCCTCACTGCCAGATTTGATTGCTCTGTTTTCCCAAGGCTATGTGCATACCTCGTTAATCCAGTTAATCAGCAGAACACTAACTTGCAAGAAACTGAGTCAGCCCTCAGTTATCCAGGCACTGGCAACCAGGCTGCAATTCTGAACTGCCATTTTCTGTCAGATGACATACGAGTCACCCCTAAGACTGGATCTGAGATAACCAGTGCAAAACAAACCAAACCCCAGGGATGTTCTCCCAGACAAATCACATAGCTCACCGCCCTCTTTCTTTGTTCTACTTCTTGTGTACCTAAAAACCTTCTGACCATTCTGAGAAGAAGGTGGCCTTTGAGACAGGAGTCCACCATCTTCCTGGAATGCTGGCGTTTTGAATAACCTGCTTTTCTTTCCACCAACCCTTGTCTCTCGATCTTCGGCTCACGAGCAGCAAGCAGCCAAACCTTGGCTTGGTAACAACTCTATATCTAGTCATCTTCCACAGTAGAAAGTTGATATATAATAAGAAGAAAACTCATCTTTCAGAGTAGGAAGTTAATAAATGCTATCTGAAAAGGAAAAAAAAAAAAGAAATAGCAATAAAATATCTGGAAATGTAGACTACTTGAATTTAAAAAGATGAAAGAGGTTGTGTCTGGAGTGTAGAATTCAAGGGTGATGAGGAATGAAGCAAAAGAATGTTTTCATTATCATCTCTGTCCTATTTACAACTATGTTCATGTATAATTTTAATCAAAAATGTTTAAATGTAAAGGCACATGGAAAAGAATATTCATGCCAGCATTGCTTATTACAGCAACACTAGGAATAATCTAAATTTCTACCAACAAGGAAATGGTTATATAAATCATGACATGTCTATCTGATATATAGTATCCTCTCATCTGAGGTATATAATGCCTATATGAACCCAGAGAACCTCTTAAAAGATACACAAGAAATAGTGGATTCTTAAAGAAGATTCAGACCTACTTGTCACTCATTTAACAAATATTTAATGATCATGCACTATATTACTTTAATTATTTGGCATATGCATGTATTACTTTTAATTTTTTAAAACTTAATATTAAAAAGTTCTTCACAGGGCCAGCTGAGTGGCTCAGGTGGTTAAGAGCGTGAGCTCTAAGCAACTGGGTCACCAGTTCGATTCCTACATGGGCCAGTGAGCTGCGCCCAAACTGAGCTGCCGCTGAGGATCCAACAGGTGGCAGGATGGCTCAGCTGGTGAGAGCACGTGCTCCTAACAACAAGGTTGCCAGTTTGACTCCCGCATGGGATGGTGCGTTATGCCCACCTGCAACTAAGATTGAACACGGCACCTCGAGCTGAGCAGGCAGCCGCATGATGACTGGACTTGGAGCCGAGCTAGCTACGCCCTCCACAACTAAGGATGAAGGACAACAACTTGGCTGATCCCCTTCCCCAATAAAATTAAAAAAGTTCTTCACCATCTGTAACTCCAAAGTCAAACAACCGTGGGGATGCAAAAAATAACTTTGCTCCCACCTTCTAAGTTCTTCTATCTGGGCTAATAATCAAATTAACATGGGACAGATTGACAGAGAAAATGTCCAAATTTCATGAGGAATATTAGTACATACAGGGGTGACATGAGACTCGAAAATAGGAACACTGGGCAGTTGAGGTTTATATGCCTTTTGGACAAAGGAGAAGGGGGGGCAGGGATCTGGGATTTCAAAGGGAAAGCGGGCCATTTCCAGGGAGCTGAGGAAGAGCAAACGTGGTAAACGAGTTTTCGCTGGGCCACTCAGAAGCAATGGGACACAAAACTTGTTCAACACACAGGCTTTGCTGGATTTCGTCCTGTCTGCCATACTTAATTCATATGTGCTAAGGAGACTATGCTAAAGCTCCCTTCTTGAAACAGGTTTTTCTGAGTTCCTTTAGGCAGGTAAGTGGGGAGGGTAAAATGTTCATTCTGAGTCTTTTGTTTCTTAATAACCAGCTTAAAAGGTACATTTTGGGGTAGCAAAACTTTGGTCCCCCTCACAACCTCTTCTCTCACTGCTCAACAAAAACTGCTCTCATCAGGTCAGTGTCTATAGCATTTCTCAAATATCATACGTCCAATTCTAACCCCTAACTTCTCAGGCTTTCTGTTCTCCCTCCCTGCCCCCCACCAAAATACACTTCCTCCTCCCCCAAAACTATTCAGACTCAATGCATTATCCAAATACTGTCCTGGATGGTAAAATAAAATGTCACTAAGTAAAGCAGCACAGGGTTTTAGTTCCCGTGCTATCACACGAAATCTATACCCTGCACCAGACGTGTAAAGAATACTGTTAAACAAAAATCTTAACTCCCGTGGCTTAAAGTCTTTTAAAAAGAATGGGTTTATTAGGCCACTCCTTGCCAAAAAAGACTGGTCTTGAGGCATGGAATCTAAACCACCAGCAGTGCAGCGAGGGAGAAAAGACAGTCATGTCCGCCGTCCGGGGTTTTACAAGTGTTTCCATTCATCAAGTATGGGGGAGAAAGACGTAAGCCCTTCTGAAAGAATTCACATTAGCTGTAGACAGAGGGGAAGGGAGACGGTGCCGCGGGGCTGGTTCTGGAACAAGGTGCATGCAGCACAGTCCTGAACGCTCATGTGGAAACCAGGAGCAGAGGCTCCTGGGAGTCCACAGTGCCTGGCCATTCCCTCTGCTCAGATAATGTTGCAAACAGCCACCTGCAAATTAATAATTCCAACATACACTAAGGCGTGTGAGCGGTCTTTTGTTGGTTTTGCAGTGCAGTTGTTAACTGACTGACCCCTTTTTGTCTCTCCTTCAGCCCTCTGGCCTGCTGTAATTTAATTTCTCTGTATTTTCTCCTTTTCAATACAAAGTTGATGGCTTCCACTCTTTCCTAAGGGCAGTTTTATAAGCCAGGTCACCACTGGACTTGAGAGGTACAGAAGGCTCTGAAGTTCCAGAGAGGTCACACCTCGTTGACACTCTGGAAATCAATGTTGAAAACAAAATATTTTGTATTTTATCTGCCCGATTCCACCCCCCCCAAACACTCACTTTTTTGGTCTCAAAATGGGGTTGTAGCCCCAGGCAAGAGATCTTGGCTTTCATTTTTGCTGAGCTCCCCAACACACTACTGCCTACATAGCACGGCACTATATGAACAGCAGGATTTCAGGGACTCCTTAGTGAAAGAACCAGATGGAAGACTATACACACAAATGCATTTATATTAACAATGCTATTTGATCCTTCCCCCATTTTTTGTCTGATATACATATATATTAGATAGAAAAAATCCAGGATAAGAGGCGGCATTTGCATGGTAACAGGATTTCTGTACCTTGAAAATGCAGCTATTCTACTTTTTCCCATCCGCAGTCATACTTCTGTTACTTTAAATGGAGTTGATTTGGAAAGATCAGTGCAGTCGGAGGATTATAACTTGGGGAAGAACTAAGTAGTGAGAACAAACATTTAAAAAAAGAAAGGTCCTACTGATAGAAAACTTTCTTTGCAAAGAAAAAACAGGAAAGTATATTCAGGTGAGATTATAAGGCAGACCTATTTCTTAACTGAATGGCTCCCTAAGCTTCCATAAGATATCAACTGCTATTTAATATTAGGCAAGATAGCTACCACGGTGCGCTTACATTTTAGAAAATTTCCAAGGTATTTTTCACTGTGGAACAACATATTTAACACTGAAAGGCACAGGCTCTCCAGGCCAATTAAACAATGTGTTGTTTATCTCTAGGAGAATAAACAAAATTGTTAACAAGTAAGGGATATGAATAATGAAAGCTTCTTATTTTGTATAGTTATTTTAGATGCCAGATTCAAGCAAATTACATGGTAAAAATAAGAAATCATATCTAATTGTTTAGTGTCAATAACTATTACATAAATCAATAAGTTAAATATCCCAAAAGTCAAGTGGACAATCAAATTCTTTCTATTAATGACTAATTATAATAGAATCTATCATGAGGCAGATAAGCCACAGATAATATCATGTATACCCAGCTCGAACAGTTTGCTCTTCCATCTTCTATTCCCTTTTCTCCAAAGCAAAACAATATCTCAGTAACTGCTGATAGTCCTGTCCTGAGGAATTCACCTCTGCCACCAGATGCTCAAATGTTGCGTTCATTTCAAGGCTCAGACCTGGGCATTTGTCTTTATACTCTCCTCCCTGTTCACTTTCAAAAGGATGCCTTCAATTACCATCTATATGAAGATGACTCAAATTTCTGTCCCCAGCCTAAAATCCCTCTGAGTCCCAGACCTGGAGACTTCACTGGCAAGACCATTCTCCATGTTATGGGGGCAGTATTAAAGGGTGCTCAATGTGTCTGGGAAGTTCTTCTGGCGGTCACAAGCCCTATAGAACACCAGGTATGTGCAGCTAGTAATGGGGCTGTTCCCTTGGTGGTCCTAGCTCTAAATCCCAGGGGGAAAGACCTGTACCGTCTCCATCTGCCCTGAGACCTCAGTCACTGTTTACTATGGAACAGTAACCTCAGGAACCTATGGAGCCTTCCCAGTGATCTAAGTGAATGAACCAGGTCCTCTTGAGTATTTCCACTTGCAAAAGTCCCTTAGATAGGATCCTAACTTAACCTAAATTCTTTCATGTGATAATGTAATAAACACTGAGAAACTAGGTGACTGGCACTGTGGCTGCAAATGTGAACCTGTCTTTATGAACTGTGTAGTATAACTGAAGACGGGCATCAAAGAATCAAAATACCGCACAAGTAAATTTGAATTTGAATTTGAAGGGGTACGATACAGACTCAACAACAATTTGTGCCCTTTTCCGTTAGTAGGTTAAACTTCAATAAAATGTTTTAAACGTTTTGCATCCAATGGACACTAACACCAATAATTACGGAATCCACAAACCAGTGGGAGCCTTAAAAATCAGTTTGTCCGTTGTCCTCCTTTTATATAGATGAGGACACCAGTCTCAGGAAAGTTACATAAATTGCTTTTTTAGGAATTAACTATTGGGTTGTCGGAAAAGTCATGAAGCATTTTTTGCAATGAAAAACATAGAAAACAATACGTCATGACTTTTCCGACAACCCAATACAAGCAAGCATATCTCGGAGATATTGCAGGTTTGGTTCCGGACTACCACAATAAACTTAGTATCACAATAAAATAAGTTGTAATCTTTTTGCTGATAGACTGCCTTGCCTGCAATTTGTGAAAAAAAAGCAACAAGCAACATCTGTGGAGTGCAATAAAGTGAGGTTCCAAATGAATAAGTAGTCTGTTGTTAGGCTACTAATCACTCTATGATTTGACCCTGTCTTAATTCTCTGCCCACCTGACTCTCTCCACCTTTATTCAATACTTTTTAGCATATTATTTGCTAATAATCCCCCACATACATTCACCTATAAAAATCTGCCGAAGGCCCAATTCAAAAGCCCATGAAGCTTTCCTCCACTGGCTTCATCCAAGTAACTCTTCTCTGCATCCCATGGGCCTTCACCATAATTTACCCTAAACTGTGTGTACATTTTATCCCTTATAATTAAGCATGTGCTCCTTAAAGGTAGAAAAGAAATGTCTCACCTTATCACCACTAACATGGTGCCTCAGGATTGCTTGATGAATAACGAACAACCGGTACCAGGGCAACCGAAGAGAATAATCCCACTTGAGGACCACTGGCCTACACCAATGCCTCTGAACACTCGAAACTCCTGAAGAAAAGCAAAGCTTCATGCTGGAGTCAGGAAATCTACCCTTAACACATTAAGCACCAAGCCTGTTTTGTCTTCCTTTCGGTTTAGCCCGTGATATCCGATTTCACCGATATGCTTTCTCTTCAGTCAGTTGTCTGTGGTTCGTGTTCCAGTGCAGTTTAAAAAAATTTTTTTTACCCGTAACAGTGACAATGTCAGTAGAAGAAACGTGTGAAAGCGATTCAAGTGAAATTAGTTTTCCTAATAGAAGAATATAATTTTTTAAATTGTATATCGTCAGTCACCGGTGACTGATGCGGTCCAAACGGAAAGTATGGTGTCAGTCACCGGTGACTGACATGGCACTTAACGTGTTAAGTTACAAACACTCACATAGCACTTAGACCCTAACAGGCACTGTTCTAAGTACCTGATAAATATTAACTCATTTAATTCCCATAACAACCTTATAGAGGAGAAACTAATTCATTTTGCAGATGAAGAAAAAGAAGCATACAAAAATCAAATAATTTGCCCAAACTCAATGAGTCAGGATTTGAAGCCTGGATCCAAACATCCATGCTCTTACCACTAAGCTATGTATGCGGCCTCAAAACCTGATTGCCTATTAAATGACAAGACAGAATTCAGAATAATAAAATCACCTATTCGAAAAAAATCACAAGATTACTAGTGACTTTTTCCTAAAAGTTGATTTAAAAGGTGCTGAGGACTCCCAAGTAACAGTTGTCATAGATGCCAACCCTCCCCCCAAAAAAGTATGTAGAGGTACTTAATTATTTTAATTCACAAAATAGTACCGTATGACACCTGGGCTTTTACAACGCAGCTCCTATTAGCACTTCCTGCTTCCTTTAGAAACACATTATTACTATGCTTTCTGTCAGCCTCTCAAATGATACAGTCTTCCTGTCTGTTCTACCAAATCTTTAAATAGCTTCTGTCTGGTCGTGAGGCTTGGGCCTAACACAAATGTCACATCTGGCCTCTTGAACAATTTCATCAGCCTCACCTCGGAGCCATTCTTATGTTAAAGGTCAAGAAAGGATGCCCTGTAATGTAGCCAATCCACCCTCACCCGCAAGTAATGCTTGCTGCAAAATAGATCCAATGTGCTACACGAGACAGGTGACAGCTGGGAACACGAGATAGATGACAGCTGCAAGCTGAATGTGAGGGTAATCGGGGTAATCACTAGCCCAATGAGTAGAACTCTGAAACTCTGTAAAAGGACATACGACATACAATCTCCAATAATATGACACTGCTTTCAATGGTGGGTAGCAAAAGCAAGAAGCAGACAGGCCATGCTGAGTTGCTCCTTTCCACCAATGATGTCAGGCAGCTGCGAGGCATAGGCAGGGGTGAGAAGAATGTTTTTTTCATCATGGGAAAAGGAGCAACTTGGCCATGCTTTATTCACTAGTCAGTGCCAAACATGCAGAGACCAAGAGAGTACACAAAATCATTTCTAAATATTAAACCCCATGTGATACAAAATTTTACACCAAAAAGGATTTTTAAACTTGAGACATTTTACCTCTTAAAACAGAGTGGCTAACTATTGTCTAAGCACCAAATCAAGCCAGGAGGCTGCTTTTGTACAGCCCGTGGAACTAAAAATGTTTTGTTTTTTGTTGTTGTTGATTTTTAATTTTATTGGGGAACAGTGTGTTTTTCCAGGACCCATCAGCTCCACGTCAAGTAGTTGTTTCAATCAATCTAGTTGTGGAGGGCGCAACTCAGTGGCCCATGTGGGGATCGAACTGGCAACCTTGGTGTTATGAGCACTGTGCTCTAACCAACTGACCTAACCAACCGCCTTGTTTTTTTTTTTTTATATTGTTAAAGAGCTGTGGCGAACAAAGCCTAAAATATTTACAATATGATCCCTTACAGCAGCGGTTTCCAACCTTTCACAGGGATCGCCTAAGACCATAGGAAAACACATATTTTCGATGGTCTTAGGAACCGAGACACCGTTCCTCTACCCGCCTCCAGGCCCACATGCTGATATGCCCACATACGAGTATCCGGCGACCCCTGTGAACAGGTCATTAGACCCCCAAAAGGGTCGCGACCCACAGGTTGAGAACCGCTGCCTTACAGGAAAAGTTTGCAGAGCCCTATGTTAAAATATGTAAAGAAACAGCTGAGGTTTAGTTAATCCATCAGTGATTCATTATTAATTTTTCAAAAAAAAATCCCTGGAGTTCAGCATCATTCACCAGCCAAGGGATGAGCTGTATTACAAGTCTAGCTAGACCTAACTACTGATGTCCACTCTCAGTCCTCTGGCTCTCATTTTCTACTCACTTTGGTTAGAAACCAGAAAACTCTTTGGTAGGGGATACACAGTGAAACTGGCTTTATTAGATTTCAGGACAACCTACAGATTATTCATAGAAACCACCTATATTGTCTCCCCAAAGCCATTCAGCAAGCAGACTATGCTGCTTTGCATTTTTATAAGACACCTATTACTTATCACTTCTATACTAACAACCACCACGCTTAACACTTTACATAATTTCACTTAGTTTCTTCCCTCCCATGGAATTTTACATGCATAAGGGTTGTTGTTTTTTTTTTATTTCATTTTGTTCACTAATGAATCCCAAAAGCTTAGGACAGTGAGTGTCTGGCACTTTGTAGGTGCTCAATTAAATTTCAAGTATCTTAAATTATTTTTAATTATTTAATTAATAATTTAATTATTATTGAGCACTATCATAACTCAGATGGGAAAACTGAGGCACAGTAAGATTGAATGACTTAAGCCATTCGGTAGTGTCAAAGCTGCAGCCTGAAATCAGGCAGCCTAACTCTAAGTGAAGCGCTACACAGCTGCCTTAGTGCCTTCCATGCAGGAATGTCCCTTCCATACAGAAATGTCCCATCTGCATGTCTAACTTTTGTTGAATTGACTATTCAGGTATGACTACAATTGTTCCAATATAGCAACTAGCAGAGCTAGTTTTAAATTCCTTATTCTCAGATGGACGACCCCTGTGCTACCGGAAACATACACATAACTCAGCACATACTCATCCTGACGAAAGTGCCACTTTTCTAAGGGTGCAATGATGTCATTTTGTCACAGGTTTTAAAGTTTTTGCAAAAACAAAATATAAGTGCAAAACTCTGTAACAGTTAAGTCCTTTTCATTTTTAAATAAAAAAACTGCTTTGCTACTTAATACTTTGTGTATAACCAAGTTCTGCAAGTTGGAAATTGGGGGGGGGGGGGGATCAAAACAAAGTCCAAAGAAGAAAAATGGTGGGGACAGCTACAAGCAGAGAAAAACCTGCCAGAGTGATACTAAAGCAAAAATCATGAGCTGTGCACACAGTATGTGCTCAATAAATGCTTTTGGAAGAAATGAAAACTGAGACAAGCCCTAGTTGGGTTTTAAAAACCTCCTCGGTTTCTATACTAGGAAGAGCTATTGGCAAAGGAGAAGCAAGGAGTACCAGTCTGGAAAATGGTATCTTCAGAGGGAATGAAAACCTTGAACTCAGGTGACTCACATGGTGAAACAGCATAAAGGAAAATAAGAACCCAAAAATCATAATAAGTAGCATCTCCAAGAGACGGAACCTCAAGCCATATACAGTCTTTTGACCAAACCAAGGAAATGAGAAACTGAATGGCAGTGTCCATCACACTGCCATCTTCAAACTACCTCCAGTAAGGATCCCCAAAACTACCCTCGACCAAAAAAAACAAAAAGCTAACACAGACACAAACGGTCAAAGAGGCCACTTAAGCAAAGAGTAACAGCAGCTTCCAACTTAGCAGCCCTCGGCGTTAAGATTCTGTCCGGAATAAGCTTGTCACAAGGATCCGGGGACCTGTAAAAAGTGCAGATCGCTTAGCCCCTCCCCGGCCCAACAGATTCAAACTCTGGAGGCGGGGCCAGAGATCCGAATAGTTTAGCCACACCTTTAGACGACTCATGTCCGCTCAAGTTCGAGAACTACCATCTTAGTTGGGACTGGTGAAAGAAAAGGCTAGGAAGCTACCCAGAAAGGATGTCAATGGGGGTCAGGGAGGGGATAACACACCACATCCCTGGGCAGGTACTAACTCTGCTCGCCCGCCGACTGCAGGGCGGAAACAGGAGACCTGAGGTTTGAAATGATCCCCCGCAACCCCGAGACTGGGGAGACCCCTGCCCTGGCCGCTGCCCTCGCGGCAACCCCCTTGGAGGTCCATCTTTACCAACGCGAGCAGCGCAGCAGGTTCTCCAGCCTGTCGAGCGCGGCGCGGCTGTGGGCCCAGGCCCCGCCACTCGCCGGCTCCATGGCGGGTGCGGGGCGAGGCTCGTTCCCGGATCGGACCCTCGGCTGACGGTTCCCCGGCATCGCCCAGCCTTCGCGGGAAAGGCTCCTCGGAGAGCGGGCGACAGAGTGGGCTCAGACAACGACCGAGACGCCGCAGGCCTGCAACCCGACCCCCAGCCCCGGGTCCCAGTGATTCCCGCGTCTCCGGCGGCAGGACGCCTGGGGGGCGGGGCTCGGGGGGGGGCGGGGCAGGGCCAATGAAACGCGCCCAAAGCCCCAGCGCGCGGGACCGGGAGGGGTGGAGCCGCAAGTGCCCGCCCATAGTCCGGTAGGCGGGGCCTCTGAAAGGTGTGCGGTGGGGGAACGCGTCCAAAAAACGCCCCCTTATTCCCAGATAAAAGCCGGACCGAAAACATAAGTCCTTGCTTTCCTGGAACAAAGTCGGGACCTTCAGCCCAGCTTAACCAATGAAAAGTCACAAACCGAGGAGTGCTGTTTTGACTACTGTTGAGCTTAGAAAAGTTTCGCTTGTGACACTGAAAGTGGCACACTCTTTATTCCTAAGAAAGTAATTTTTCCTCCCCCACCCCAGCTTTTTCTCTTGTAAAGAGCGTGTCTATCCTCAAGAGGTTCTTTTATTGATCGCCATACTTTATAGATAACATCTGTTGAGCTCCCCTTCACTCTCCCACATCAATCCACTGCTAAATACTTGATTTTTTTCCCCTGAACTTACTCTCAAATCTACCCACTTCCCTTTATAGTCACTCCACAACACCCAGCTGTCTATTCGTCACATGGATTGTTCCCATAGCTTTCCAGCTGGTATCCCTGTGTCCACCCAAGTCCCCTCCAGTCTTTCAGGCTGCACGATAGCCGTGGGAAACATTTCCAAATAAATATTTGGTTAATAGAAGCAGAATGAGTGAAACTAAATAAGATCATACAATATTTTGACTAACCAATGATAGCACACTAAACTAACCAAATATATATATTTAAACTCAGAGATAGCCAAGAAGTTAAACCTTGATTATTAATTCATTTAAGTCATTGCTTACTCTTTGCAAAGCCTCAGAGAAATCAAACTCTAGAAAATTTAAAATGTTAAACTTGGAGAGATGCTATGATGTGTAATGGAGTAAATTGAGAATTTCAGGAACCACAGAGTCCCACTTCTAATTGCACTTTCTCCACTAAATATTATAATTGTTTGATTTAAAGACTGAGGCTTGGCTTTACTGGAGATGGGATGTGTGTGTTTGAACCAACCTTCATTCTCAGCCCTGGATCCTGAATTTGAAGAGCCATTTCTTTCTCCTGCGTACATACATGTGTGCAGGTAAAAGACGGGCAGCCTATCCAGGATAAGGCACATCTCCAATGTGTAAAATCCTGGAACTCTGGTCCCAGAGAAAAACTTCCCGGGGGAAATCGAGTCCGTCTACGGGGTCTTGGTAAAGCCATAGCTTAGGATATTAACAATGTCCTCTCTCCACTTTACAAAGGGCTTAATGGTATGTTATTGCCCTTTTTGTTTCCTTGCAAGGCCCTCCTGGGTTAATCAAAGTTTAGTTTTGTTGCTCCATTTCAATCCTGCTCTTCCAATTAAACAATATTTCCAAGTACCTTAGGCTCTTTCCCAATAGTTCATCCTACTCCAGTGTAGGACATACAGATTGGCTTGCTTTCGTGTGTCTACACATCCTTCTCTCTCCATGCCCTCTATCTCATTGCTTTGATTACAATACCCCCAAGGCATCTGTGGCCTGGTTCTCTTTCCTAATCTTCAGGCTCAACATAATGGTTTGTTGGAAACAGTCTAAATGCTACTTCTCCCCTCCCCCACTTCTGTTGTGAAATGTTTTGCAAAGTAGTAAATCTTCCTCATATTTACTTAGATAAACGTATATTACAAGCAAAATGGGACAAACATAAAACACAGATTCTCCTCCCACGAAATGTGAAGCTTTCTCACAAAGTTCAACATGCACACAATTCTTCTCTTTTAATTATGATGTAATACAAGGGGATCGACCACTTGGACTCTTTTTGAGTACATTGTCTTTGTCAGATGTAAACTTTGCAAGGATCTCTTGCCAGAAACCTAGAGTTCCCCCAAAAAACTTCAGCTTGAAAATAATTGATAAAGAGCAATCAAATGTAGTAACTGATGGAGTGGAACAAACCTCCACAGCATCTAGGAGTGTGGTGACTGCTCTCTACATTTGACTGAGCTAGCCATTCTATGTGACAACGCCATTGGCTTCAGTTAAAATCAAGCTCTGCTATTTTTTTTCTGAAAGCCAGTGTGGCATAATGATTAAATACATAGAGCTCTGGCGTCAAGGAGAGCTGGATTATAAACCAAGCCCTGCTGTTTCCTATGACTGCGTCCATAGGTCTGTTGTTTATCTTGGAACTTAGTTTCATCTTTTGTAAATTTAGGATTATTGTATACCAACCTCCTCCTCTTAGGGCTGTTGTGAAAGGAATGACAAATTATGAAACTATCCTAAATATACAGCACAACAGTGGAAATCCCTTCACAATGGATTATTCTGAACTTTAATACATACATTAAAGCTTAACTCACAATAAACGCTCAATACCTTTTCCCATTTTTAGTGCTGGTTTTAGCACTGCTGAATTGCATTAAGCCAGGTTTATTTGCTTTAAAATTCTTTTAATAAAGAGCACGTGTTCTGAGCAGGAAAGAGCCACCTGTTCTGTAACTATTGGAGCAGACATACTTGCTGTAGCAATTCCTTTGCAAATATGATGCAATAACTCTGAAAGGAAGCTTGAATTCTGTTTAATGATCATAATCTCTTTTTAATATCATCTCAAATAAAATACTTCCTGGATTCCTAACACCATCATTGGCACAATGTTACGACCTGATAATGCAAATCTTTATAGATTTTGTTCAAATAATTTGGAGACTTTTTATGTATAACATTTTGTTCCTCCTTTAAGAGCAAAAAAACCCTCGGCAACTAAAAACAGTAATTTTGTCCTGTGTGCTATAGACCGCTTATATGAAACAAAATAAGAGTAGGGCCAAACTAATCAGTACCCACCACCTATGGATGCCACAGTGATGAATGTGGATCCCTTCTTAATCAGTACAGTTGTGCATGTATGTATTGACGAGTTATTGGCAGCAATGGACTGTACTGAAATGTTTTGACAGGCTGCAGTCTCTTTGACTTGCACATAAAGACAGTCTCAATGTCATGTAGACCTTGGCATTTACTGGAAAAATTACCCAAGTTCTAGAAACATCTAGATACTTTGAGATGGTTTTTGAAAGGATGTTAACTCCATTCTTGTGGGCACCTGCCAAATTTCTGTCACAGGATTAAAAGTATCCAATCTAAGGATATAGTTACATTAATATGTCCCTACAGCAGTGGCTTTAATGTTTTTGGTATCTTCTGTATTTCCTGGTCATTTATCAAATTCAGTCTGACACAGATATTTCACTGGTCGTTGTTTTTTGTTCAGAGGACTTCAGAGTTCAGCCCATTCTGCTGCCTTTTATTGCTTGCTATTTTTAAGGAGACACCTCAGTAGAAACCCCCTTTTTCTGTACAGTGTAATTACTGAAGCACATAAAGTGGTTATAGCAGGAATTTATCACTTTCAGGTGAAACTACTTCCAGCCAAATAAAAGATAGAGTAGGAATGCCAGAAGCAATTTATAACAGGCTCACTGACATTTTGTGTTGAGAAACTCTACCACTGAATAAGCATCAAGTCATAAATCTCTGTAAACGTGATTAAAGCAAGCAAGTTGTTCTTGGAGGGGACACTGTAATAAAAAGAATACTGTAATGCAAAGCAGGAAAATTCTGTTGACAAAAATCACCAAAAACAGCTGTCAGTGAAATTTACAAACAGCTTGTTTTAAATTCTGTTGAATTCCAGCAGCTGTTTGTTTGCACATAAAATATTCATTTAGGAAATGAGCATTGGCCCTAGTTTGAGTTCCATTGTGTTTCAAAATTTTGTAATCAGTTTAATCAAAATTCATGCAATAATTCAACTTTCTTTCAAAGGACAAATGAGAGGTAACCAGTCTACCATCCTAGGCTGCATAGCAGTATTTCGGTCAAAGATGGACCGTATACACGACGGTGGTCCTGTAAGATTATAATGGAGCTGAAACACTGCTATCTCCTAGAGATGCCATAGCTATTGTGAAGTCATAGTGCAACCCATTACTAACGTATTTGTGGTGACAGCAGTGTAAACAAACCTACTGCACTGCCAGTAGCGTAAGAGTATCTTACGTACAATTATGTACAGTACATAATACTTGATAATGATAAGAAACAGCTCTGTCACTGGCTTATGTATTTACTATATTGCACTTTTTATCATTATCTTAGAGTGTACTCTTTCTACCTATAAAAACACTGTTATAAAACAGGATGCCGTGTTATGCTGGCAATAGCTGCATACATCTCACGTTTATCACATCACTTGATTGCATCATTTTCTCTTGTGCTTGATTTAATCTCATGTTGTTCTGTGAATTTAATGGAGCCTAAGTGTACAGAGTTTTTAAAGTCTACAGCAGTGTGCAGTAATGTCCCAGGCCTTCACATTCATGCTCCACCCACTCACTGAGCTGCCTGAGCAACTTCCAGTTCTGCAGGCTCCATTCATGATAAATGCCTTATACAGGTGTGCCATTTTGTATCTTTTATACCATATTTTTACTGTACCTTTTCTATGTTTAGATATGTTTAGATACATGAATATTTACCATTGTGTTACAATTGCCTACAGTATTCATTACAGTAACATGCTGTATAGGCTTGTAGCCTAGGAGCCATAGGCTACACCATACAACCTAGGTGTGTAGTAGGTTATACCAACTAGGCTTGTGTGTGTGCACTCTATGATGCTCATACAATGACATAATTGCCTAATGATGGATTTCTCAGAATGTATTTCCATCACTAAGGGGTTCATGACTGTATTTAAGTATGCCTTGTATACCATATGTGTTTAATAAACAGGGAAACAAAATGAAAAAAAAAACTATTGCATTGGTTTTAAATTTCTAGAAGAGTCTGTAAAAATCCAGATTTCTGGGGCCTGCCGAGTGGCACGATGGTTAAGAACTGGCTTGGAATGCCAGAGGGCCCCGGTTCGGATCCCACATATGAGGGCCAGTGACACTGCC
>NW_017732548.1:154081-210000 GCF_001890085.2 Hipposideros armiger
TGCCAACTTGGGCCAGTGAAGCAACCTCCTCCACAACTAGACTGAAGAACAAAACGACAGCAACTTGTCTGTTCCCCTTCCCCCAACTCCCCAATAAAAATCTTTAAAAAAAAATAAAAATCCAGATTTCTCATATAATCCCAACAATCACCCAATGGTACAGAGCCATCATCTCTCCATTTGACAGAAGAGGAAAAGGGCTTCAGTTTGTTTAGTAACTACCCCCAAGCACACACAGTTCATAAATTATAAATGCAGAGCAAACAAATAGATCCAGTTCTGCCTGACTTCAAAACCCAAGTTTTAAGCACCTACGTAACCTAATTTTAATTAATGTCAACATCGAACAACATTGCTTAAGGCCAAATCAGTTGAAATACCAGCATGCACACTGATTTTCAGCACAAGTATGCATTGTAAGGTTACAGAAGAAGTTTAAGTTAAGGTCTCTCCCCTCAGAGAATTTACTGTCTGATTATAGATAAGACTAATGCAAGAAACAATACGAATAATATGAGACCAATTATAATCAAGTGTTCAATTGTGTGGCACAGATATAAGTATCACAAAAGGCCAGGGGAGAGAATGCTTAAAATTGCTTGATGAAGATTAGAATGATCATGGATTTCTTTGTAGGAGAGGCAAAAGTGGGATTTAAGTCTTGGAGGATAGAGAGTTTTGAAGGGAGGAGAAAGATTATTTAAGATGGGCAAAATCATATGAACACAGAGATATAAATGATAGGGAATGTTGGCACCACTCTGACTAGAGCAAAGATATTAAATTGAAGATATTAGATATTAGACTGAAATTACTGTTTTTGTAGGTCAAAAGTTGTTGGATAACAGCAATTTCATCTGGCTCAACCTGATACGCATTAGATAGTAGTTGTCATAGACAGTGCATAGCCGAATGCAATAAGGAACTCCTAGAATTTGGGGAGGAATCAGGGAAAAGCCACCTTCTGAGAGGGAAGCTAGCAGAATTCAACAAAGAATGTCTGAAATGATTATCTGCTCATCTCTGCATCCTAAGAGAGATTTGGAAATATGTTGCTTAAATATTCAAAAAAACTCCAGATGAATCAAAGCAAATAGTAAAATCAAAGGACTAAAGTATTAGAAAACAACAGCAAAACTTGCCTTTTTTCAGGGTACTTTGAGCCTGATAATAAAAATTAAGTCACTATTAATAGTAACAACACACACTTATGTAGCTTTGGCATCTACCAGTGGTGTGTGGTAGCTGACTTGTACAGGCTCACAAGAGCCACTATTAAAACTGTAGGCACTTTACTAGCTGTTAAACATAGTCATTATTAAAACACATTATTTAAACTTAGAATTAAGGAAATTATTTCTTAAAGAAAAAGTAATTAATATCCAAAACTCATCACTTCCTAAATATTTTACTACATTTTCTTATCTATCCTCTTGATGTGATTTATTTTTTTTAATTTTTTCCCTCTGTGGTGGAAATACTATAGTATATAACAGTGTGTGCTCTTGAACTTTTCTTGTCAACTCCATGTTCCGTGATATCACCCAGGTAGCTTGAAATCAGCCATGGTAAGAGTATTTACACAGTGGATATTGGCCGAAGCTACAAGTCAGTACTTCGTATATCGTTTTGTTGGTTGTTTATTCTAGACTTAGATGGAGATGTTAATAATACACATACATATGTCATGTCTGTAGCTCTTGTATTGCAAACAGGCACAAAAAATTGATGTTTTATTCAGTATTCAAAGCTGATTCAGCAAACAATTCACTCATGTCATTGAACAAATTTTACTTTTGTCTTACTCATTAACTTGAATATCAATCAACATGTGTGTCAGAATCATATTCAGAAGGCCAGTTGTTTAACATGTCCTAGCCCATCAGTGCATCTACTCATTGTGCCAGACCGGCTGTCTCCCCCGCCCACCCCACTGTGGAAGTCCTCAGGCCGCATTTCACACTGACTCACAAGCGCAGTGCTATGGAGTATAACATGGCATCCTGATTCCCCTTCCTCTCAGGCTCTGATTCGGAGCCCACAGTGATTCCTGCTGTCTGGACTCAGAAGCCCGGCAGGCCCTGAGCTGTTGAGATCCGCACTCCTTTGGCCCCACCGCCTTTCCCATCCAGAATCCTCTCTAGCTACTACTGCCTTTGGAAGGTACTCCATGTCAACACTGCTCTACTCTAATGGGGAGAATTTCTTTTCCTCAATTTCGTTCCTATTCAGAACTAAAAAATTGAGTGTTCCAGTATGCTTTCAGTATCTCTCAGAAATGTTGCATGAGACTGGTTCTTTTGGTTTTGTTGTGCTTTTTACACTCGTATTACAAGTTCATGAGGGGCTGGTTTGAAGCAATATTTTCTACCCTACTTTATCGTCTTCATGTTTTTCTAGCAAATATCACTGGCTAACACATTGTGTATTTAACTTATTTATCTAATGTATTAGATATATTTATGGGATGTATGCTCCAAGAGACTAGGATTTTTGTCTATTTGTTGCTCTATCCCCAGGACCCAGAACGGCACAAGCGGTGTAGTAGGTATACCCATGAATGAATGAATGAATGGGGACAAAGTGATAGATATTATAGTGTTGTCAGAATCAGCTTGACCTTTTCATGCTAGGGACATCATTTCTGGACTAAATATGCTCTGCATTCTCTTTGCTTAGGACAAGTTATTTTCCTGGAGATTTCTAAATCATTTGCACCTTATAAGTTTTCTAACTATGACGAAATTCTTCTCCTTGGTGGGTACTGCTTCGATTTCCCTACCCACACTATGCCCTAAAGCTATGTAACTGGTTATAGGGACAAATATATTTCATGTCTGAACAGGTAGGTCTCTTATGTGCAAGTGAAGTAACTGCACACAATATTGTTTACTGATTAGGGCCAGAGCATACCATCATGTGGCCAAAAAAAAAACGGTAGGGTGGGGCTGGGAGTCCAGGACTCTGAGCTCATTAGGAAAGAATGAAATTGTTAGCAAAGATGATAAGGGTTCAGATGTGTGAGATTGGTTTGAAATCTGATTCTTTGTTTGACCTCAGTAGGGCTGGGTAAGAAAGCCTTCAGGAGTTTTTGCTTTGTTTTATTTTAATATCAGATACTTCCTGCCCCCCCCCGGGTGGGGGAGGGGATGTTTTGCTATCAGAACAAGATGGGCAAAGGCTGCGGTGCTAGAAGGTGTTTCCAGCTTCTATTGTCTCACTCTCAAACCGCCCAAACGGCCCATGAAATGCAGGCTCATCCTTCCAGAGGCAAGAAATGACAGTCCTTGTGGGTAAAATATATCACCTGAAATTTTTTCTGATCATATTATCTTCTCAATAGAGTTCTATTTTCACACTCAGTGACTTGATGTCAAAGATTTTCACATCTTTCTGGCTTATTGCTTTAGGTGAATGGGGATACTGTGATAGCAGTAATTATCAAAACCGAGGAAGAACAGGAAAAGGAAAAATGCTCTTCGTTTTCCAACTATTTTTAGTGCTTAAGAATATTTAAAACTAATAGAAGAAATATACAGTATACATATTTTTTTAAGAATTCATTAGCACTTATTGTTTTTGGAAGGAAGCAGAAAAGGAAAAATAGGGGGATGGCATAACCACTAATAAATAGGCAAAAATAAATAAATAAATAAATAAATAAATAAATAAATAAATAAATAAATAAATAAATAAAAGCCAAAAAGCCAGGGCTATAAGATATTTGTTTAAACCTTGAAACAAAGAACTTGCTAGTTCTCTGACCCCAGGTAAGCCATTTAATGCATGCTTCCAGTTGTTCTCATGCATCAAATGGTTCTTGAGAGCTTATCATATTCCAGTCACTATCTTAAGTGCTGGAAATACAGGTGAATAAGACCAACCCAAGCCTTTCCTCATAGAGTTTGCAATCTGTGCTTCCCTTTCATTAACCCTAAAATGGGGAAAATGATCATTGCCTTGTCATAGTGTTGCTGTGAGGATCAAGTGAGAATACCTTATGTAAAAGCGGTTTGCAAATCTTAGACGTGAGAGATTATTATTATACTTCTCTTTGTCCAAACTCAAACTAAGAGGTACTCAGCCAACCCAACATTTGTTAAAATTAAAACAAAATTATTAACTTCAATTGCCCCCCGGAGAAGAAAATACCTTCTTTAAAAAACCTATCAAGGTTTTGTGCAAGGCCCATTATCATCAATAGACAATGTGGCTTGTTTTGAATTTCCTCCTCTGCATTTCATTTCCAAGTAGGAATTAAATTTCTTTTCTTGAATGATAGGGTGGCAGAATTAAAGGGTTCACGCATTAGGTGAGAATCAGAAAATCTAACTCATTCTGTCCTGGTACATGAACCACAGACAAAAACAAAAACAAAAACACTCCCTGTAATTAAAATAGAGATATTCTCTGATTTGAGGTAATTTTTTTTATTATACACCATCAGTATAACATACTAAAAAAAAATCCATTTCTAAAGATAATTTTTTAAAATACTGAATCTGCTCACTCACAGAATAAATTTAATATTAAATCAAACAGAAACATAGCCCTATATCCTCTCTTATTCTCACTTACATACTATATCTCTTTAAGTAAAATTACAGAACTAACATGTTCACAGATCAAACAATCTTGACAAGTTCAGCTCTGCTAAGTGTTTTATAATTATTCAAAAATGATTAAATATTAGTTGAAATTAGTATTTATGTTTTAAGTATTATTAATTGACAAGTATACCAGTTTTGAAATAGTGGTGATATGAATTTCAAGCAGTATTTTATCCATTGGTCTTCTCAATAAAGTTGCCATTAACCTTTCAAAACAAAGGATATCAATATAGACCTCATAAGATAATAAAATGGAAAAATACAGCATCTTCTTTTCCATAAACTGAAATATGTGTGCAGTCTTTGTCCATAAATCAGTATGTGTATGCATGTCTCTGTGTGCCTTACTTAAATTTACAACCATGTCAGCATAGCTAAACCACTACATATCACAACTAAGATCAAATATATATGAACATAATAGTACATACAAATATATTATTGTAGTAGGATATAAGATTAAATTGACTCACTCTTAAATTCATAAAGTTAAAGAGTTACAGATTCTAGAAATATAAGGGAAGAGGTTTTTCTGCAGTAAATTATTTTCTGCAGTAAATTGGACATTCTGAAGTATAAACAACTTGGTTCATGCAAGCATGAAGAATAAACACTAAATTTGGTTTATGCCGTGGTTAAGCACAGGCAATGCAGTTGTTGCCTTTATAAGGCAAATGTATTTTAAAATCAATTTGTAATGTGACAGAAAGCCAGTAAAATGGTTTCAATAGTGGTATGATATACTGTGATAGTTTAGTTCTATGTAAACATGAATCAAGACTTCCATATCCTGTCATGCAGCAAAGACTCCAACTGTGCTAAGAGACTAATATGAATTCCAAACAATGCACTTCTTAAAAAGAAACTTAGGGTGCAAAATGGCATCACGCTTTGGGAAGAGACGGACAATCATACTCCACGTAGATTATACTGCAGCCTCTATGTTTTAAAGTAGCTTCGCATGTTATATTTGGAGCTATATCACTGATGAAATTTTCTTGAAAATCTATTAAGATCAATTGTAGGATATCTGAAGAATATAATTTGCAAATGGATAGCCCCTTATCAAACTCAATCTAAAATGTATGCCTAATCCTCACTTCTAATATGCATCTATGCTAAAAATAGGGGAGAACAAAAGACCAAGTACTAATTACCTATAATTCATTAGGATGGACTGGAAGGTTACATACCAGTATTTCTTATTCCTCACTTTGTATGGAAGGTCTAGACTAAATCATAATGAGCAAGACAGTTGAGTCATATACCCTTTTTCAATTACTCAAACTGGGCAGAGATTGAAATTTTATGCTGGCACTGGTGTTCTCTGATACGTAGAATTAACAAAGGAACCCATTGACTAGGAAGAGAATCAGTTTCAAATCCAGAGCAAAAAGGAAGGATGTGAGAGATTTGTTTTCACACACTACAGAATAATAATAAAATACTAATGGCCCCCTGAGATTTCACATAGTGTACCTGTTCATTTGTTAAAACTTGATTTTCATATAGGAAAAAAATTTGGTCAAAAAGTATTTAGAAAAATCTCTAAAAGGTAGCTATTTACCAGGCGGTTAAAAAAAAAATTCAAAAGCATGATTCCTCTCAGTGGTGAGCACACAATGTAATATATAGATGACGTGTTATAGAAATGTACACTTGGAACCTATGTAATTTTACTAACCATTGTCACCCTAATAAATTTAAAAAAAAAGAAAAATCCCTGATTTTCAGGACATTCAGGGAGAAAGTATTGAGGAAAAGACTGACAATCACCTTATGGAATGACAACATTTAGAAATCAGGAGAAGCAAGGCAATCCAGGAGTTTAAAAGAAAAAAAAAATTAAGGCATAGAGGTAAACATTATTTAAGCTTGAAAAACCTTATTTTAAAGAAAAGTTTGGGATTCTAAATGAATAAGGTGGGTGAGGGGAAGAAGAAACTGAAAAATACTCCTGGTCACATTCTTCTCTTTGAAGGACTTCTCCAGTGCTAGGAGAAGTCAGGGGCTGAGAACTGGAAAAAGGCCATACGATTTGGATATCCTATCCCAAAAAGATGATGGCATTCCAGATCAAGTATTATTACTTCTGTCCCAAAGGTGGCTGCTCTTTCATCTTTTGTAGAATATTGAGATTTGAAATGGCTTGGGCTTATTACTTTTTTAGTTTTTCTCCAGAAGGTTCTCATGACTTGACAGTATTTGGTCCTGGCAAAAGTCCACTTAAGGTGGATCCTCTTAACCCTGGTGCCAAAATTTTATAATATTTACTGAAGAAAGAGAATGAAAAAAAAAGAGGAAAGAATGACAAGGAGGGAAAAGAAGAACAGGAGATGAAAGATATTTGATAGATCTTCAACTTGAAAAATGAAATAACAATTGTGAAAATAAATGATCATACTTAACATTTAGGTTGTAACTGCCATTATGTGTTCATTTTGAGAATAAATAAAGAGTTAGCCAAAAATATATTGGTTTGCAGTGTTGCATAGAAATGTTTTTGACAGGCTTGATATCCCCAATCCACATTTTCCCAAGAGCCTCTCTTAATCCTTTGATAATTCTAATAATTCTCTTTTGAAAGCTTAGATGGATCTTGTCATCATGCCGGTTGCTTTTCTCTTCTCCAGTGGTTGAATGGTTTGATTCTCATTTGCCTGTGATTTTAGCAGTTCTCCATTATCACGTTTGGTAACTTCAAGAAAATTTGCATCTTGTGCAATATTTGTATTTTCACTTTGAATTTGACTTGCATTGTATTTTATATCATTATAATCCAGATGCTGATTCTTTAAGAATGGGGAGTATAGAGGCTAGGGTTAGACATAGAGAATTCTGTGTTATTTGAATTCTGTATTATTTTATAAATGGCCAGTTCTGTATTATGTATTTGTAAGTATTTTGTGTTTTGCTTTCCTATACAATCTTCCATAAGTCCAGGAATTTGATTATGAAAACTCAGAAGAAAGGCTTCTCTGATCTCTGAATAATCAAGAATGACTTGTCTTTCCAAACACCCTTTAAGTGACTAAAATTTTATATAAAAGAAACATAATCATTGAGAAATATGTTTTTATTACACCCTCAAAATCTTGTTTTGCTGTTCTTAAGTGATAATAATGTATTTTTGGAATGTATGTGTAGTCTTTAGCAAGTCAATCATTCATCTCAAAGTTTAACTACAAAAAATAAAGCAGAAAAAAAATTGCTTACTCATTGTCTAGGTATGGCTGGTAAGTTGTCTACAAAGAAAAGAGTCTTTGCTTTCCTCTATGGTAATTTAAATTGTAAAAAGTATTAATCAGTTTGTCAAGTGTGACTTTAACTTTGTTGTTTGTATATGTAAGAAAAAAATAACTAAAAGTTATGAAAATTTGAAATGCAATCATAATCTTATAATACAATGCACATCCACAGTCAGAAAAAACTATAATTGGCACGAATCTTGTTGCTATGAAATAAAGCTATCTTTACTGGCTAGTACTTCTAGAAATTTTCTTTTTTTTTTTTTTAAAGATTTTTATTGGGGAATCGGGGGGATGGGAACAGTGCTGGGGAATTGAGGGAAGGAGAACAGACAAGTTGCTGTCATTTTGTTCTTCAGTCTAGTTGTGGAGGACATTGCTTCACTGGCCCAAGTTGGCACCATCATTGCGTTCTTCCCGGGCGAGGCACATCAGTCGCAGGCTTCTGCACGGCTGCTCACTGCAGCTGCTGACCACTCTCGCTGGATGCCGGCCACATACGGTAGCCCATGGCAACCCACTGCCACAGGGGCTGCAGCCTACGCCGTCGCTGGTGACTCAAGGCAGCCCAGCTCCTGGTTGAGCTGTTGTTCAGCATCTTAGCGGTGGAGGGCAGTGTCACTGGCCCTCATATGTGGGATCCAAACCGGGGCCCTCTGGCATCCCAAGCCAGCTCTTAACCATTGCGCCACTTGGCCGGCCCATCTAGAAATTTTCTGTTAAAGAAATGTATCGATTCATTTTCAAAGTTTATCTGGATTAATTTGAACTTTTAAATCATGTTGATATAATAAATTAAAATGATAAAAAATTAAGTCAAACTTAAGTTTATCTAATGCTTTTTAAAAAATAATTAAAATGAGCAATCTGGAAAACTCCACTTATAATTTTAAATCACATTCTATTTTTACTATTGATGTAGGAAAAATCATTATAATGTATTATAAAATTCATGTGTTTGGCTTTACAAAAAAGGCTTGCTTTTGGAAAAAGCATCTTCATAGCCCAAAGCGCTTTGCATTTGGTTGCATTAGAAGCCAAGCCATTATTAGCCAACAAGTAATCAGTAAATGAAGGGAAACAGATGAAGAGGCAGCTCCTTTCTGCCATTTTTATTGCTTTCCCATTCTAGTAATTTGATCCATATTATTGTCTTTTTTAGTCGTTTCTTTGTTTAGAATTCTGTGGACTTTCTTATTGTTTTTAACAGTGGGGACCACTTTTGACAACAGGCTTGTTGATCCCACTTTTCCCCAATTGTCAGCCACAGGCATCTTCTAGCAATTATTAGAAGTGGCTAACCAATTTCCCTAGGACAGTGGCTGTAACAATTTTTTACATAGTGGTCCAGGCAGGGGCAAATATGCTCTATGTCTGATATACACTATTTCTCTCACTTTTCAACTAATGAGCTACAAAGAAGTGTCGTTGTATAAGGACAGGTCATGAAAATAATGTAAACAACAATGTTGTCTTAAGATGATTCTCAATTATTGTTAGCCTTGCTTTGAATTAAATTCTTCAATAAACTCAACTACATAGCAGTTTTAGTTTATACATATCAAAATACTGCAAGTTCCTAGAGACTTAGCAGTACATAAAAATTACCAAATAAGTTAAAATTTCCCAAGGAGGTTTAAAAATTATATATTACTGTGAGAGGTGTACAAAAAAAAAAAAAGGAAAGATTATGAAAATGCTGGACCATGGTAATTGCTGTGTCTTTCTTTCAAATAACCTCTATAGAGACTGCAAACATCATGTGTCATTTTACCCTACCTTTCTGAAGCTTTCAAATTCATGACAATATAAATCACAGACACCAAATTATGGTAGAAGAACTCTGAAATGTGGGTCTGGAGGCTGAAGTTTTTAACTAGGCTCCCGCTCACTAGAGAAGTCACAATATTCATACATTTAAGTTTATATTTGATCCCCTCATCTTTTTTGCTCCAACTTAATTTGTCTGCTTAAGTCTGACAAATTGCAACTTGGTCTTTTCTATGTGATTCTCTCATTTTACTTGCTTTTGCATTTATTCCTACACCCAAAGTAGCTTTCCCTTCCTTTCTTCCAAAGAGAAGAACCTTTCTTCATGCAAGAAAATCAATAAAGAGATACTAACAACTCACGGACAGCTTTCCCAAGCTGAATCCACCTTCCTCTTTACCCTAAGCACTTAGCAATCATTTTACCATTGTATGTAGCTATAAGTGATAACAACAAAGATTTGATGAAGTTTGGCATGCTCCCTTGGATTTATCACATTTTCTCAATTGTAGCTTTTTAGTGACCCTCATTATTCCGTAGGCTCATAGAATCATGGAATGTTCTTTTTGTAAAGAAACTATGCAATTAAACTCACCGTTAGGCTACTCACCTCTGAGAAACTGCCTACTATGTCCAGAGCTCCCTTTTGAAAGAAGCTTCTGTAGGAAATGCTTTATGCATAACTGGACCTGCTGATGCTTATCCTGTGGCTGTGAGACCAGGGCTGGGCAGCCTGACACAAAAGCTCTGTCCAATGGAGAGGACCTATAGAAATACTGCCCGGCCAACCAATCAGATCCTTCCTGTGGGAGAAATCAAAACTCAGGCTGGGAGGAGTTAAATCACCATGATGATGGGCAAACAGACCAGGCTGATATTGTGTGCTGAAAAAAATGTGATAGTCTGAAAAAACAAACAAACAAACAAAAAAACACCAATACATACACAAATCACTGTGTGATAGTCTAAGTTGAGGAGTATCTGTAAACATGCGTTGTTTAAGCCACCAAGTTGTGGTAAATTGCATTAGCCATAGGAAAATAATATGGAGATGGATGTATATATTCCAACTTGTATGCAGTAAATAGAGTAGGAGATACACCTTAAGTATTTTTTTTTTCTTTCCCTCTGATCAATAACTGGATTTATGTACCTATTTAGTGTAAATTTTAACAAATTGTCAATAAAGGGTTGCTCTTGGCAAAATTTTGATTAAGTACAAGGTCTGATTCTTTTCAGCTAGCAAGCAAATACTTGAAATTATTAGTACTAATGTGAATTGGGATTGTCTGTATTAGTATTATGGAGGTTAAAAATGCATATGTAAATATAAAACCTGATTGAGTCTATATCTTTCAAATCATTCTGTTATTCAGTTTTACCAAAATCATAGAACATATCATAGTAAGTCAGTGTTTTTAACTTAAATTGTCTTTGTTTTATATTTAACCTGCAAATTTGTTGATTTTATTTTTTATTTATATATTTAGTTTAGTTTATAAGAGCTAACAGGCAAAGGAGTTTAGGCTTAGTCTTACATTTGTTCATTCTTAAGTCAACATTAGAGTTTGAAACAAGTTTTTCCTTTCAAAGCTGCTAAATTGAAACCTACTTTAAAAGCTGCTAGATTGAGAAACATTATTCAAAGTCTTTGTGAGGCTTAGCTAGGCAATGGCTTTCTATTCCTCCATAATGCTAAAAGATAAACTGAGGCATATTAAACATTTTAAGAGTTTATTTGAGCAAAAATTGATTCCAATCAAGCAGTGCCAAATTGGAAGTGGTTTGCAAATGCTCCATCGATGGGAACCAGGGGAAAGACATACAGAGAAGGTGCGGAAGCAAAGGAAGGGAATTATTTGATTGGCTATGGTGTAAAGACTAGTTGGCTGTTTATGACAGGTTGTCCTTAGTATTTAGATTTCATAACCTCAAGGCATTTACAGGCTTAGCTTTTGCTTACATAGGACACCATGGCATTTAGAGCCACTTCAATCTAATGGCCTCCTTGCATAATTAATTTAACAATACTTTCTCAATAAACTTCCAGTCATAGAATACCTTTCGAAGCCTAAGAAACCTTACAACACTCATACTCATGTACACGTTATCACTAAAGGTATTCCCAGAAACCTTTGCCCTGGGATGTAATTTGATAAATTCAACCTTTACAATGAATTCACCCACTGGATGAGTTAGGCACAGTTTTCAGAGTAACTGCATGCCCACTCAAGTTTAGAACTCTTGGAGTTTCAATATGCAAACTTTCAGTTAAGACAATATTGGTCCTTAGGTTGACAGTTTACACAATATAAATTTAATAAGTAACAAACAATGGACGATTAATCTATGGTGGTGATAAATGTTAGAAATGTAAACTCCTTAAGTCTTACCCATCTCTGAAAACTCAGCTGCTTTGTCATTTCTGCCAGGAAGGCTTTCTGGCCCCTCTATGGTCACTAGTGAGCATGGTGCTGTTTCTTTATATTCTCAGGGTTCCTGTCCTTGCTTGCTGTTTCTCCAACACATAGCAGGGAGAGGCCAGGGATAGCTGTTTGTTTGTGTTTAATTTCTGTATCTCGACTGTCTCAAAGGCAGGGACTCATGTTCCCTCATCCTAGCACACCCAGGATGTAGAGGGCACTCAACCAATGTTTGTTGAATGACTCTGTTCCAGGAGAAGGGGCACTTTTAATAAGAGGGCTCCTCTGTCTAAGGGGCTATTCAGCAAACTGTTGCCTAGAAAGATCTGACACTGGCAACATTAACCTTTAGAAACCATATTAGCATTTACTTGAAGGCTATGCTTTGCAATGAATAGCAGCTACATCTAACGTCTAGTAACCTGTACTCTGATAACACAGGTTTAATAAAAATGCAAAACGGATTGAGAAATTATCATCAACCATAAACTCCCAGCTTATTACTCTATAGCAAAGAACATATTCTCGAGTTATCTTGCATTTCTCAGTGATGTATGGACACTTAATCATCTCCAGAACCCAGTCAAATCCATTATAGCATTAGATTTTATAGCTTTCAGACAGGAATAACCTCCATCTAAGCAAATCCTCATGTTTCCCTGTGAATCCAGGTTTCATTGCATCACCAGGTGAGAGCTGATTTTTAAAATGACATGTTCTTTGAACGAGTTTCTCTATTTGAACAAAGTGGAAAATGGGGGCTTTGAAATCAGTGACAGTACAATTGAACTTAATCTCTGTCTATAAAGACTTTACCTGTGCTCACCACTTTGATAAACGCGATGGGGCTTATAAAAGAGAGGCAAAACACCAAACTTTATGCAGCCCTATGGCACAGTCATACGAACTATTGAGCAACATTAAAAAGCACGGTTTGATTAGGTGTCAAGGTGAGATACAGTTAGGAAGTGCTTTTGAAGTTCTGCTGAAAGAGAAAGTCCTCAGCAGGGGTCTAAGAGAGTCCACCTAAAGCAGGTTGAGGAAATAGACTTCTACTGTGAACAACAGATTCGAGTACAGGACAGCTGTGGAGAACGCTGAGCAACAAAAGTGGCATAAGCGCAGTGGGGAGGAGAGGGAGAGGAATAACCAATGAGAAGAAAATGAGACGAGAAAGGAAAGGTGTAAAGACATGGGAGACACACTGCCTCCAGCTCACAACTACTCTTGCTTTTGTCCTTGGTACTGAATTATATGTATAAGTTACTATTACTCATGTTACAATTTACTATTGTTATGTATTTATTTATTTCTCAAGGAGTTTTAGGTAGATTGCCCAAAATGCTGGCAATACAATAGAAAACTAAAATTAAAAGATAAATAAAGAATCTATAGTTCCAAAAACCAGAAGAAATTTTAGGTCAGAACCAAGGAGGAAAAGCAAACAGAAAAGTCGACATTAGAAGATTTTATACAATTGTATTTGAGCCACAGAGCTGGTTCTGAGCTTCCTGGCAGTTAAAGAAGAAAGATACATCATTATAATATTTTAATTGTCGCATTTGTTTAAGGCGGGGATTCTTAAATGGGGTCTATGAAATCTTTAATAGTTCACAACCTTCATGGGGGCCCATGAACATCCTAAAATTTTATGCAAAGTATCATTTATATGGAGAGTTTTGTGAGGAAAATAAGTATAATTTTATCAGATTCTTAAAAGAGTTTGTGACCTAAAATGTTAAGAACTATTTTTATAAATGGTATTATTAAGTACAAAGTCAAAATTAAGAGTCCAAGAGCCAAATTTGGCCCATTGATATGCTTTGTTTGGCTCACACAATATTTTCTAAAAAATGGAATTGCCAATGCTTAAGTCTGAAAAATGGAAAAACCTGGCAATATGGGACTGTCATTCCAGTATGATAGAACTATGTCCTATAGCTCAGAAGTGGCTACTCCTTGGAACCAAGCAATTTTTCTCCAGTTTATTATCACCACTCCCAATAGTTCTGGACTCCCTTTTCATTTATTTCCTTCCTAGATGATGTAGATGCTTATGTTTGAGAGCTCCGAATTAAATAATTTTTGCAGGAACTGGTAACTGGATCTAGTTTTGGTTTCCATTCAAAAAGGAGTCTACTATCACAGTAGTTCTCAAATTCTATGCCTGCTGGAAAACCCTGCTGTTATGTGTTCACCTTTGCTTTTTTTATATCATTTGTCTAACAAGCAAGTGTCAATAGAAATACGAGAATCTATAAGTAGTTTATGAGCATCTATAAGTGGTTTATAAGTAGCTCCTTTTTTCATGAGTACATGGGCTCATAATTATTTTACATTTTATACATATATACATTGATTCAGCAAATATTTCTTGAGCACATGCTATATACCAGACACTTTTCTAGCTCTATAACATGCATATTTTTGCTAACAAAATATTTCTACCTGATATGGTGAAGTTAAATATATCAGTGTTTTATAATGTTCTGTAAAAAGTGCTGTGAATCCATATGTTCTGCATGTAAGCAAAATCACTGCCCTCCCCCAAATGATAGTCCATTAAATTACTTGTGTCTATTTGTGAGTCTTTTATGCATAAAAAAGATAACTCTAGAAGAACCATGTTTTTTCTTTCTTACTTGCAGTTCAACCAACACTGATCGATATATTATTTTCTCCAACCTGGTAGATATATTATCCCGGTATGCTACTTTCTCCTACCTAAGTATTCTTCATAGAACGCTTGATTTTCTATCAAAAACTTATCCCCCCTTGCTTTCCGATTTCAGAGAATGGCACAGCCATCAACACAGTGCCTCAGTTCAAAAATTTAGGAGATATCTTTCATTTCACTCACCTCCTCTTCAATATCAAATTTAATATTTTGATAACTGTTGGCTTTACCTTCAAATGAATCACAAATTCATTAACTTATCTCCATCACCTCTGCTCTTACCCTGGTCCACACAATTTCTCACCCAGTCTACTACAAATAACTCTTCTATTAGTTTTCCTATTTCTATGCTTGTAATTCTACAATTCATCCTCCACATAGCAGCCAGAGTTATACTGTAAATGTAAACAGACCCTGTTACTCCACTGCTTAAAACTCCATTATGGCTTTTTCTTCCCCTGAGAGTAAAACTCAAACCCCTGACTGGTCTTCATGTGCTTCATGATGTAGCCCCTACTTCCATCTCTAATTTCATGTTTTACCACCCTCCCCTCTGCTCCCTAAATTGCAACCACACTGGCTTCTTGCAGAAATACTGAGAAGGCCAAGTCTCTTTCTGCTTTAGGACCTTTGGATCCCTGTTCCCTGGGCCAGGAGCAGCCTTCCCTTGGTTCTTTGTTTTCATGGCTCCCTCTTATTTTTAGATCTTCAAACAAATTTCATGTCCTCGGAGAGGCCTTCCTGGCCATCTCATCTAAATGAGTCACCGTCCCTTCCTATGCCAATCAGTCTCCCTCATTGCCTGGCTTCATGACTTGTTTTAAAAATGTGTTTATTGCCTGTTTCTACCTACTTGACTATAATCTCCTTGAAAGCAGGGAATCGTGTCTCTCTTACCCATCTGAACGCCAGGATCAGGCACTTGTTCACTAAATGGGTGCCTGGCACATAGGTGGCCAAAAATATTTGTTGAATGAATGAGTGAATTAAAAATGAAAAAAATAAATGAAAAAAAAAGAAAGATCAACACTTTGAGTTAAATGTGCTGCCTCATGACATGCAGTTCACTTTTCTGACACCCATGGTGTAGGTAGTTGAATTTGAGGATGGATGGATTTATGTGTTTGTCCGCTGTGCTGAGTGAATGCATCAGTGTGAGATTGGCTCGGTGGCTCATTTGGTTTTGGTTGAGAGGGCATGGCCTCTGACCTCGCCATATGAGCAGTCGTACTCTTATCTTGTATCTATCACTTTAACAGACAATAAACTAACAGATTCTGTTATTTCTTTTTTTCCCAGCATAATCCACTACCTGATTTCTGAAACTATTTTCTGGCTTCAGGGAAAAGTAGATTCACAAAGACTACCAACAGGAACACTTAAACTGCTTGGGAATCTTTAAACAAACTTTCAATATGGGTAGACAATGATCATTTTTAATCATGCAAGTTCACAACATTTGACAAAAGGATGCCATAATGCCTTAGTAATATACAGGAAATATGAAACGCATGCTATTGTTTAAACTGTACATGTTGGTTATGGCAGAAAAAAATAGTTTTTTAAAAGGTAAGGTTCTGTGTAATTCACGTGGAAGACATAAAAAATGAATTTTTCCTGATTAATTAGAAGGTAATGGAGGATCTGATCAATTTTTATTAACAATGAAGGAATGAATTATTTTAATAAATATCAAAGTTTAGCTCTTGGATCAGACAGAAAAAAATATTTCAAGTTATATACAAAAATAAAATATTCTTCTAGGACAAGAATAAGGAAGTCTCAGAAGATGCCCATTGAGGCAACAGAAAAAATTCAAAAAGATTTTTTAAAAAGTCATTGTAAGACAAATGGGTCGTTTTATTGTTAAAGAAAAATACTTTCTTGCTTTATAAAAATATTCAGAACATGTCCCTAAATCTACATGGAATTCCAGCCTATATGGCACTCAGAACAGAATGTGGCAACTTCGACTGAAAGGCCTGGGGATTATGAATAAGGAACCTCCAGCTTTGCCTTGAATGCCAATGAAGATGAAGTTTGTAAAACTTACTAACGAATAGCACTAACATCTGTGTCACACTTTATATTTTATATTTTACAGACACTTTCAGATACAGTATCTCATTTGGTTTTCAAAATAGCCCTTGGGAACATCAGAATACATTTAGTGCTGTTTTACTGATAAGGAGAGGTGAGGGCAGACCCAAAGTCACTCAGTACTGCACTGAAATAAATAAAGTCCTCCCTGCCGCTTCGCATCACTCTACTTGGGAACAAAGCCTCTCCTTCTACAGAGTACCTAGTTTACCTGCAAAAGTCCTGGGAGACTTAACACGTCAGTTTACCTTTCCGCTAAGATGCAAATGAGTGATTGCAGATCCTTCGTCAGTGGGAAGACTTTGGGAAGGGGTGAAGGGACAGGGCAAGGAGAAGCAGGTTTTGAAGGGGTGGCTGTCCTTTGGGGGAGACTGCAGGAAGGATGTAGGCGTCATCACAAGAAAACCTGGTCTATTCGTAGATCTTCTGAGCCACCTCGTCCTCACTCTAAGCTATGGTAGTGAACTTCATATATGAAAGTAGACCTATGTTCTTGAAAGTTTTAATCTGAGTTTATTGTTTAAAAGAATGAATCAAGACGCAGTTTAAATTTGCTAAGTGATTTTTAAACTAGATATGAAGAGTGAGTAGGAGATAGCCTGGTAAGTAGGAAAGAAAAGCAGCATATTCTAGGCAAAGGAAGTAGCATGTGTGCAGGTCAGAGGCAAAAGATGGCATGGCCCATCTTACTACTATATATGGCAGAATAATTCATTGTGATATTAATCTATGTTTTCTTTGCACTGCTGAAGATGGATCAGAGACACAAGAACTGTTTTTTGTTTTGTTTTATTTTTTCCCTTATGTTCTTCTCAGTCCCAGCAAAGCTTTCAGTTGAATTGAGACCTGGGCTTGTTTTGCAGAGTTAAGAAAATTTTGTTTTGTAAAAGACAATCCAACAAAGGAAATGGACTCTGAGACATCAGGAACTGGACATGACAAAAACTCAAGGAAGCTTCCAGAAAAGTGGGTGATAGGGGGCTCTGGAAGTAGCTAACCTGCACTATACCCCCTCACTGCATTTCTGGAGGGGCGGGGAGGTTAGCTCCAAGAAGAATGGCTGGACCCAATCACCAAAGCTCCCAGCCTCAGCAAGGATCTCAGTGTTCATGTTATCAAGGAAGCCTCATTACAGAGAAAGTTCAGGCTTGGACAGTAAGTGGTGATCTATGTGGGCCAAAGATAAGACTTGCTCAATCTAAGATGAGGTCAGGTGGACAGAGGGACATGTGTCTTAGTTTTCTCAGAAATGTGCAATTGCTTTAAATACCCATCTAGGGTATGTCAATTGATTATTTTAGACTCAGAGATCTTAAGACTAACCCCTTTTGGAGCCTACGCAGCTCATGTCTACCTTTGTCTCCAGAAATGGTAGGGTTTCTGAACATCTCAGAATCATTTCCTACACATTCATATGTGTAAAATTAGAAGTATTCATTCTCACAATGATTTGATAAGTTCTATATTTTGCACGTGACATAGTCACAAGGAACAGAAACGCATATAAAGGTAAGCCATGAAAAGCTGGAACCTTTCCCAGGTAAACATAAAAATAAGAGGTAACACATGTAGCACCAACTTTTTTCCAAGTACTGTTCTAATGATGTAGCTAGACTAAGTCACGTGATCCTCTTAACAATCCTATATGTAGATTATATTTTTATCCCAGGTGTGACTATTGCCAAGAGAAAGATGGTGGGTGAGGAAATGCAAACACCAAGTCGGCAGCATTTTCTATCAGGAGAAAAGATGACATTGAGGACTGATGAAGTAAGCTAAAGGTAATTCCTGGACCAAATTCAAATGATATCATCAGAGAAAAAAAAATCATTTGTACCAAAGTTAAAACTAGACACAGAATGACTTTTCACCACATAGAGAATGGATAAAATTACATGGGCTTATTTTGCCCTCTACTTTCTGGGAGTCAGTTGCTTTGTGTGTATAAGGCTTTTGGGCATTATCCCTCTTGGGTTCTCAATGAACATCCAGCTTAGTGCCAGATGCCTTCCAGCATTATTATCAGGTGGCTGCATCATTCTGAATCCAGCCATTATTTCCAGGGCATCTAGGGGCTCTCCATGGATTGTAATAAGCCAAACACATTGCAATTGGAAATTTAGGTACCATTGTTCAATAGCATCTACTATCCAATTTATTTTACAGCAAAATCTATCACAAAAGCATTTGTTAAATTAATCTGGCTTGACTGTCAAGATATTCTAGTGCTATTGTATTTTCCCCCCACAAGACACCAAGGGGAGTTCATATTTTTCATATTATTCCCAGTGTTTTATTGTCAATGACATGGCTGACCTAAGGCAAAATTGCAAGGTAGCCAAAGTTCATTTTAAGAGTCCTTCCTTCTTTTCATGCATACCCTCCCCATCTTCTTGAGAAAGCTTGGATTGTCTTTAGCCTCAGGATTGCTTAAATATCTATTGACACTCTGGATTCATGAAATGTTTTGGATTCAAAAATCTGTCATTAGGTTTGAACTGCATTCCCATTGCTAAAGCCACTGACAAATGCTCAGCCTTTATTTGACCTGACTTAGCAGCAGCATTTGATACAGATGATCACTCCCTTCTCCTTAATGTACTCTTTCTTTTTTTTCCCTGTTGGCCTCCTTGACATCCCTTTACCTGTTTTTTTTTTCTTTTATTCCACTGATAGCTTCTTTTCCATTTCTTTTGTTCTTTCTCTTCCCCCAGCTTTTTAACATTGGAGGGATGCAGTGCTCAGGCTTTGGCCCTCTTCTCTTTCTCTGTATATTCAGTCTCTTGGTGATTTCATTGCTTGGAGTATCATCTATATACCAATGACTCCCTTTATATCTCTTCTGTGGACCTTCCCCCAAACTCTAGGCACATGTGTCCAACTGCCTACTTGAAACCTTTCTTGAATATTTATGCAGCATCTCAAAGTTAAGCTGACCACAATTGAGAGCTATATCCTCCCCAGAAAATCTGTTCTGCCTGAAGTCACATCCATCTCACTTAAAAGAAATTCCATCATTCTAGTGAATCCAAGTCAAATCTTTGGAGACATCCTGGAGTCCTCCTTTATCTCATTTCATACATCTAACTTCACACATCTAACTTCAAAATGCATCCAGAATTCAATCACTCCTGATCACACCCAATTACCTCCAGTGCTATCACCCGGATGGAACTATGATTATGTCTTGTGTGGATTACGGCAATAACTCTGGAACTACTTTTCCTGTTCCTACCCTTATGGACTGTCTTGGTTTTGGATCCACCCAACAGCAAATCCTGAGCAAGGATTTGAGTGCACTTAGTCAGGAGGTCTGGGAAGCATTGTAGGGCATGGTGAAGAGAGAAGGGTAAGGAGAAAAAGACAATAAAAGATTTAATGTTAATAAGTAGGTTACTATTGTGGATGACTGGGGCTCAATGCTGATGGGGTTTTCTGAGAGACTAAATGGAACATGTCTCTGAAATTTGCCTCCAAGGAGCAAGGACCCTGAGATCATTAACACAAGTGATAGAATGTCTCCCAAATCCAAGGAGGGCGAAAGTGCTGTGCCTCTTTCTTTGTGGTAGAAGGTATAATAGCTTGTCCTTTAGCATTAAAGGAATGTGCTAGTGTTCTTTAAAACATTGGACCATAAAAATATCGCTGATGCACCATGAATTTTTCTAGGGCTTATCTAATTTCCAGTTCACGTATCACTTGCCAGAACATCCAGAGCATTTTCCACAGTAAACACAAAATGTGTGAGGCTGTTGCTGGCGTAACGTGGAGTACACTTTCACAGCAAAACTTTTTTTTTTTTGTAAGCTGAAAGAGTACATTCTAAAATAACAATAAAAAAGTATAGCTTAGTACATGCATAAACCAGCAACATAGTCACTTATCATCATTATCAAGTATTATGTACTGTACATAGTTGTATGTGCTATGCTTTTATATGACTAGCAGTGCAGTAGGTCTGTTTACACCAGCATCACCACAAACACGTGAGTAATGCGATAAGCTATTACATTATGATGGCTACAATGTCACTAGGTGATAGGAATCTTTTAGTTCCATTATAATCTATGGTACCACTATCATATATATATATATATATATGGTCCACTGCTGACAGAAACGCCATTATGTGTGATACATGACTATACTGGGCATATGTCAGCCCCTCCTTCAGGTTCCTTGTCTCCAGTAAGAAGAAAGAGGACTGAGAAGGTAGGTAAGTCTAACAAGCTAGAATACCTTCCTGCCTTATTTCCTGGTCTCAGTTTCTAGAGGACCAGGGTGGAGTTTGACAGATATACTCTACTTTAAGATGTCTATCTGTCCCATTGGAAAAAAAAACAAAACAAAAACCTGATTGTTTCTCTCAACAAGCTCCCTAGCACCCCTTTTCCCCTTGGAATACCAGGGGACTGGTGCTCAGGTGCTCACACCTATCCTGTCAGTGAATAGGCCTCCTGCCTCCCCTGTGCATTAGTGGGTGGAGTCTAACCAGGGCCTGGAGCTTTCCCGCGCATCCTTCTGCGGAGAACTGGGTTTTCCTCTCCTTGGGAAGTCCTTCTGTGGAGAATTAGGCTGGAGCTGGGGAACTGAATCTAAGTTAGTCTTGTTTCCCAAGTTTCAACTGATGCCTCCCACTGCAAACACCCTTTTTGGTTTACTTGCAACCTGAAAGCAGCCAAATTTCTCCCTTTCTTCCTCTTTCTACGTAAATTACATTCACCAATAGTGAAATTTGGGCAAATTTCTTTCTCACTTTGCTTCTGTCTCTTTGCTACCTGAGCTTCTTCAGAAAAATCTTACTGTAAATTGTTCCTGTAACTACCCACATCAATCGGGGTTCTCTCTCTGCCTTTATCCCAGAGCATTTTGTGTGAAACCATCTAGGCACAGTCTCTCTTAGTCCTGGTACACAGGCTAAGGCCTTGCCTCCCTGTAACTGTGGTCAGAACCAATAGGTCAGCTCTGATAAATCCCTATCTTCCTGAATATCCATATTCCCAGGTACTGACTTGAAGTACAGGAGAAATTTGAGGCCTTGAAGCCTTGAATAATTCTGAATGGCAGACAACGGCATTTTTAGTTTAATACCCAAAACCTCCCCTCGAGTACCTAGCTCTGAGTGCCTTAAAATGCTTACATTTTCTAGTAACATGTAGCTTTCACTGGATAGGCACCTGCTGCATAGCCCTATTTCAGCTGCTGAAGGACAGAAAAGGCCCTGAATTAGCCTGCTTCTCTCTGCCTCAAACCTCTGGTCCTACTCTCAGAACACACTCTCTTTCTAAAAAAATATCTATGGAGAATGAGTTAACCATCAATTTCTAGCCTGCTACTTCATGAGGTTGTATTTTGGACTTAACTTCGAACCATTTACTTATTAATACCACATTTACATGGTTCACAGGTGGACAGGTATAATCTTGAATCTTCATCATTACCCCCAAAACTAGATTGCCAATCTCATTACAGTTTCCACAATTTCTTGCAGAATTTGGAAGAGTGTTCCAAGAACTGACAATCTTCTTCAACTGTGCACTGAAGAGCTTAGAGTGTATCCGGTGAGGGTACACTCCCAGCTCAGTTCCGTGAAAATATCAAGATTCATGCAATAATCAGAGAACAAAAGAACTATATCACAGATACACTCGGTGCCAGCCTTAGCTTTATCACTAATTAAACAGTGTAACTAAAAACAAGCCACTTAACCTCTCGGTGCCTCATTTTCCACATACTCATATATCAAAAGAGAAATAATAATAACTACATTTGTTGCAAGACAAAATTCAATAATGGGAAAGTGCTTTGAAAAATATGAAACTGTACCAGTGTAAAGTCATTTTCTTATTATATAGCCCAAGTTGCTTTGGTCTTCCAATTTCAGTTAAAATTAAACAATTGAACATGAAACATCAATTTTGTAAAGGGACTATAGCACAATGAGCTGTAGTAAAATATCAATTTAATCTAGACTTCATATTTTTATTATGTGAAATCATTTAAAAAGAAATGGTAGTTTTACTCAAAATTTTGCTTTGAGACAGGAAATATATTGGAGCAATTGGAAAGAAGTGAGCCATTCATTTTATTAGATTTTGACATCATTTTAAGTATGCTTCAAGTAGAGGCTATGTTTGTTTCATGCTACCGAAATGGTAAACTCAAGTGATAACACCATAAAACCAAAATTAAAAGGGCCATTATTTTATGTGAAAAAAAAAAAAACTCGTAGGGAGCCCTCTCTGGGAAAAATATTAGTACTACAAATATATCTTAATGACTTTTGCCAGTGAATTTTTTTTAATTTTTTTTTAAGATTTATTTTTTTTTTATTGGGGAATTGGGGGGATGGGAACAGCGCTGGGGAATTGGGGGAAGGGGAACAGACAAGCTGCTGTCGTTCTGTTCCCCAGTCCAGCTGTGGAGGACGTTGCTTCACTGGCCCAAGTTGGCACCATCATTGTGCTCCTCCTGGGCGAGGCACATCAGTCGCCGGCTTCCAGACGGCCGCTCACTGCGGCTACTGGCCGCTCACGCTGGCCCCTGGCTACACACGGTAGCCCATGGCAACCCACTGCCGCAGGGGCTGCAGCCTCCGCCGTCGCTGGAGACCCACAGCTGCCCAGCTCCAGTTTGAGCTGTTGTTCAGCATCTTAGCTGTAGAGGGCAGTGTCACTGGCCCTCATATGTGGGATCCGAACCGGGGTCCTCTGGCATCCCCAGCCAGTTCCCAACCATCGCGCTACTCGGCCAGCCCGCCAGTGAATTATTACAAGTCACAGGAACAGCAACTAATAATTTTTTCACATATAATTCATTATAATTAAATATTTGAAATTAAACTTTGCATTTTTATAATTAGAAATTTCAACAGAGTGTTTAACTTGCTGCCCTCCCCTCCCCCCAGTTACTGTATGCAAGCATATAGTCAAGGTGATTCAGCAGCTCCTCTGTTTGTTTAAAATGATGTGAATTCCATTCACAGTCATCAGGGTGAACAATTGCTGAACAAAGAAATCCCCAAACAATCTTGTCAGGCAGCCTTCCCACTTTAATGCCTTATCTTGCTGGGATTAGAACACCTCCTTGGAGCAGACTGGGCTTATTGTGCTGGTCTGGGCTTTTGAATCAGGCAGGTCTGTTTTCCCAGATGGAATTTAAAGTTGTTTCCAAATCTGGTGTCAAGAGCACTCATCTCTAGAGTGACATAGATTCTATGTATGTATGTGTGTGTGTGTGTGTGTGTGTGTGTATATGTGTGTGTGTGTGTATACATATATATGTACATATATGTGTGTGTATATATATCAGAATGGTTATATTTATTATGCATCCTAAAAAACAGAAGAAATTAAACTTTATCAATAATAAAACACCATTTGACATTGGTGTCCTTACATAATATCCTGTATAAATTCATGTATGTATTTTATAAACTAAAAACCCACAGGAAGGGTGCGTGCTCATATATTTTTCACAGGTAGGATTGGGTTGCCTGTGTATTTGGAGTTCACTTGTTCAGAGCACCAGAAAACTTATTTGATGAATGGTAAAAGTACTTACAGACCTATACTTCTAGTTTCTCCCCTTTTTCCTTTCTTTTCTTTCTGGTTCTCAAAATTCTGAACAATTCAGCTCTGTGTATGAAATTTTCAAAACAGAAGTCCTGTAGATACCTTACTCTACCCACATGAAGAAATAGTTCGGGAGCCATCTCGTTCTTGCATCTTTGGAATCGCATACTCATCTCCAAATGGCAAAGCTATTCAGTCCCCTCTTTGAGGGGTTAAGGTGTAGGTATTTAACATTCTATTGCTAATAATATTTTACCCCTATGTTTCCACTTATAATTACCCTTGATTTGCAAACGTGTTTGAATTTATACTTTTCTCTAATCAGGGTAGAAAAACTTTTTCTCTACACTCTTGGATTCAGTTCTGAGGATATGCACACTTAACTGACAAGAAAAAAACAGATAAACAAGAGAACAGAAACAAACTGATTAATATTTTTACATGCATGGGAGTTCACAGAAAAAAAGTGAAACTCTTAAGAAGTTGTCAGACTCAGGATTTTGTATACCCTTTTTCTCAAAGAAAAGAGGGTTTTGGCTCCCAGGATGATAAATTTTGGGGAAATAACTAGGAAATATGTGGGGGGACCTAATGGAAGATAAGGGTCGTTTAGTAAGCTTTGAGTGTGCAAGCTCATCTTGGTGCTGGCTCTCTGTCCCTGGTGATAAGGGTGATCTCTTCATCCTGGTAGGGATCAGGAGATACATTTATGTCACCTTCACAAAAGGAAATTTATGCCTGCTTTTCGGTAGATAAGGGGAGGGCAGAGGACTCTTCTTGTATTTGTTGATTCTTATTTCTCTTCAGCTCGAAATCATCCTTAGGCCAAAGTAGCATATTTTGGGGTGGCACCTCTAGATCCCCTTCACCGCCACCATCTCTAGTGAATCAGCATCTTCAGCCTTGGTGACAGGCACCCAGGTTGATAATCCCTTGTCATTCCCAAATCCTTTCTCCCTAGGCTTCTTCCATATAAAAGCTAAATACTGCTTCTAGGTTCTTTTCTAGATGGAAGGGTCTTATGACATGAGTTGTGAGCAAAATGACACGCTAGAAATCTTCTCTGACTTTCTTAATACAAGAGACAGAAATGACTTGCCATCCACTTTGCTCGTTACGACTATCCACATGGCTGTACCGTCAGAAGCTGCAGCAGGCATCCTTGTAACCATGAGATGCTAAGCCTGAGAGAAATGCCCAGAGAATTGCACAGACAACTATCCTGACCAATCATCAAGCTTCTGGACCAACATCCAACAGCTTCTTTCCTCCAGAATTGTTATGAGAAAAAGATATTCCTCTGTGAGTTGGATTTCTCTGTTACTTGAAGCCAAATGCATTTCTTAACTATATAGCCTCCTAACTGAACAAGACACTAGTTTGCTTTTGGAATATAGAACACCCTATATTCTTTTTTCATCATTACCCATGGTCAAATTAGCTTATGGTACACATTGTACATCAGCCACTTAGATGTCTTTTGCTTACTTCTGTTAATTGGATATTTTTCTTTCTCTTGCTGGAGTTCAGGAATTCTTTCAGAAAGGAGATATAGCCTTTGGAGCCTTGTATGTCTGAAAAATGTCTTTGTTTTGCTCTCACACTAAATGGACTGGACATGGAATTCTAGATTTCAGCTAATTTTCTCTTAGAGCATTGAAGTGGTTGCTCCACTATTTCCTGGCTTTTATTGTTAGCGATGACAAGGTCGACCAGGATGCTGTATTGAACTCCTGTGAGAAGTACCATCTATATTGCAGTCTTATAAGACTGGCCCCTCAGAAGCACAGTGTGAGCTGTTCCCCTTGGGGATGTAAACTCACAGGGGTCCTGAGTCAGACACTAGTTTGATTTTCATTCCTTCATAGGTACATATATTTTTATTTGCTTTCTGAAAGTCTTTACACATTTTCTCTTTATTCTTAGGGCTGAACTATTTGTAGGATGTGTCTGTATGTGGGTCTTTTTATATCAGACCTGAGGCATCTGCTGGGCCTTTCAGCTCTAGTAAATCACCTTTTCCTCCATGTCCCCTATTGCCACTCCTTACTTTTCTTCTTCTTCCATTGCTCTTCTTCCTCTGTCTCCCCTCTTCTTCTTTTAAAATATAATTTCCTCCCCTTCATTTCCTCTGCTCCTTCTGGAATGCTTGTGGGAACATCTGAATGCATTCTCCAGTGTTATCTTTTCTGTTGGACTTTCTGTCTCTTTCTTCTCTGGAGTTACAGTCTCAGAAAATCTGCTTGGCTCCATTGGCCTTCTCACCAAGTCAGCATTCAGTTGTTTCCAGCCTGCCTGCCCGCTACCTGCCTACCCTTTTATTATAGGGATCATATTTTTAATTTCTATGACCTCTACTTGTTCTTTGCATGGTTGCTTAGTCTTTGTTTCCTCTGTTAACTGTTTCCTTTAATGTGAGTTTTCTATTAAGTTTGGCCTCTCTATTGCACAGTTTTTCCTTAAGTATTCAATGACTTTTTTGTTTCCTTTTTTTTTTTTTTGAGAGGGAGAAAGGCAGAGAGGGAGAGATGGAGAGAGGGAGAGAGAGAGGGAGAAGGAGAGAACGGGAGAGTGGGAGAGAGGCAGAGAGGGAGAGAGGGAGAGAGGGAGAGAGGGAGAGAGGCAGAGAGGGAGAGAGATATAGAGGGAGAGAGTGAGACTTTATTGTTTCTTTATTTAATATTTGAGAATTCTTATTTCTCTAGACCTATGTATCACCTACCACAATTTCATTAGTACCTCTCCCTCAGTTCATACCCATGACTACTTATTGGTTCCTTTATGACTAGCTGATGTAGGAAAAAGAAATTCAATCTTGGCTCATGGATGACTTGAGTTGGTATGTAGGTTCAAACTGCTGTGGATTTCAGCTACACTAGGGTCCCACTTTGGGGTAGCCTGGAAAGACAATAGTGAGAGCAAATGCTCCTAATCAGTAGAATTTGGATGGTGCACTTAGTCGTTACTTTGTATCAAAGGACACATACCCTGAAGCTAGAACATATAAAATTCATGAACAGTACCAAGTAACTTGGCTAACTGGACAGGGACCTGGAAGATCTGGGGTAGAGGCATATGGATGGATACATGCATATGGGCACAAAGTGTGGAAATATTTCTTTCACATGCAGTGCACTCAGAAAGCATTTACCATGGAGTAGGCATTAAATAATTAGGTAGACCAAAAGCTCATTCAGTTGATATCAGCCAGTTTCTTCTTCATCTGCACTAGTGCTGTCACAAACGGGCATATGAATGAGTAGCCACGATGACAAGGTTAGAGGCTATGCATGGACCCAACTGCATGAACTCTCACTTACAAGATTGATGTAGCTACTAGTACTACCAAATGGCCAATCTCCCAGCAGCAGAAACTAACGCTGAATAACTCAATATTGCATCATCTCTCATGGAAAACAATCAGCTATTTGGCAGCAAGTTGATTCCATTAAACACACTTGACTCTTCAAGAAGCAGCTGGGTTGTTGTTTGTTTGTTTGTTTTGTTTGTTTGTTCACAGGAAGCAATAGATATTTCAGGTATTGGTTTACCTTTCTTGCCCACCGGGCCTTCAGCCAATTCCACAATCTGAGGGTTTACATAGTCATTTGCTCTATTCATGTAGCATCCTACATACGTTGTGGTAGATTGAGGTACTCATCTGATGACTAAGAAAGTGTGGGAGTGAGGGCATGACCAATGGATCCACTGGGCATGTCACATTCTACACCACTTAGAAAGCTGGCAACCCAGCTGAAATACCAGAGGCAAGTACCTTGTAACAATGGAATACCATCTTCCAGTATGTACTTCAATCAGTGCTTCTTAACCAAGGGCAAAGACTAGAGACATTTCTGGTTGTTACAACTTGGGTTTTGCTACTGGCATCTAGTGGGTAGAGGCCAGGGATAGTGCTACACATCTTGCATTATATTAAGTATCCCTCACAACAAAGAATTATCCAGCCCAAAATGCCAGTAGTACCAAAGTTGAGAAACCTTGCTTTAAATAGATGACCTTTATAGGGTGATATTTTCCTGTAATTGAAATGCATTGGTCTGGGACCCATGAGTTAGAAGTAGAAGTGGCCCACTTACCATCACTATCACCTCTTCTCTTCAATATGTTGCAATCTCATGAACATTCCCTAATAAATCTGTTGCATATTATCTCTCAGTCTGCTTCCAGGGGAACCTTATCTGTGACAGATTGTAAATTGAGCCAAGGCAGTAGCAGAAGCAATGAATCCCACGTAGAAATTTTAGAATATTTAAAGGAAAGCTAGAGTTCATTAGCAATCAGATATAAAAGTAAGGGAAGATGGAAGACTTAATTATACCTTCCAGGTTTACTTGGACAACTGGGCAGTCAATGGTGCATTCATCAAGATAAGGAATACAGAAGTAGAAGCAGAGTTTGAGGGAGAAAATTACTGATTTTTCTTGTACATTTTCATCATGTATATAAAGGAAAATGAAACAACATAATATATATAAAGTTATTAGCCTGAATCATATGAAATTGCCATTTTATAGGTCAAAAACTATCAAATGCTGGCAACTTCAAATGGATCAACCTAATAACTATGCATCAGCTTCTACACGGGGAATTTTACTATTTTTATTAAAACTTATATAGGCCATATAAGATTTTAGAAAGGTAATATCTGTCAGATTCAAAAGATAATCTTTTGGATAATGATATGTCATTTACATTTAAGCTTTCAGAATCAGAATATAAGTCACGTATTATTGCTTTAAGGCACATTAGGGGATCTTGATGAGATTAGAAACTCTGTTTTATATCAATTTTCTTGTGGAAGTTGAGACATAATTGCCATAACTAGAGCCAGGAAATGTCACGGATAACCTAACTTCTATGCCAAAGCTTTCAAAAGCATGCTATCTGTCATTAAAAAAAAAAAAAAGAATCTAAGACAAATGCGGTATGCTATGGCATTTGTTGCCTATCAACAGGTTCATATGCAGAGCCCAAAATGATTCCTGCAGTTTTAGGTGAGACCAAAACTGTGAACCCACAGACAAGCTCATATTACCTTAATTAGTTGAAAAATATGCCCTTAATACACTATTTCCTACCAAGATTGTAGCATGTAATGTTGATTGAATATGGGTGTCCAAGTATTGGGTTGTTGGAAAAGTCATGACGTATTTTGTCTATGTTTTTCAAAGGTCATTTATTTATATAAAGAACAAACATCAATCATGATATATTGCCCTTTTTGTTCGATAACCTTTTGCCATCTTTCAGTGAGCTTCATAATTCCTCATTCATAGGACTTGTGTTTATTTGCAAAAAACTGAACAAGGTGCTGATTTACAGCCTCATCTGAATTGAACGTTATACCATGCAAAGAGTTTTGAAGAGAGAGAAACAAGTGGAAGGCAGACAGCGCAATATCAGGCACATATGGTGGGTGTGGCAACATATCCCATCCAGGCTCCAATAATTTTTGACGGCTGATCAAACTTGTGTGTGGTCTTGCGTTGTCGCGATGGAACACACTCCTTTACTATTAACAAGCTCTGGACATTTCTGGATGATAGATTCGTTCAAACTGTCCAATTGCTGACAGTACACATTTGAATTGATTGTTTGGTTCCTTAGTAGGAGCTTGAAAAACACAACACCTTTAAAATTCCACCACACAAAAAGCATAACCTTCCTCTGATGAATGTCTGCTTTCGATGTCATTTGAGGAGAATCATCACGTCAGGACCAAGACCGTTGGTGCACCACATTGTTGTAAACAATCCATTTCTCATCACCCGTTATCAGTCACTTCAAAAAAATATCGTTTTCCTCACGTTTAATGAGCATATTGCAGATGTTTATATGCTCTGTCAAATGAACTTCTTTGAGTTCATACGGAACCCAAATATCGAGCTTGCTTACGTATCCCAGCTTCTTCAGGTGGTCATGAACGCTTGAATGATGGATGTTCAATGTTTCTGCAATCTCTCATGTCCCGTAACATGGGTTTGACTCGATCAATGCCTTTATTTTGTTGTCATCAACCTCGGTGGACCTCCCTGATGAGGAGCGTCATTGAGATCAAAATCACCAGCATGGAATTTCATGAACCATCGTTGGCACTGACGTTCTTATAGAGTATTGTCACCATAAACTTTATGCAACTTTTCACAAGCTTGACGTGCATTCTTCCCTTTATGGAAGTAAAACAGTAAAATATGGCAAAAATGCACAGTTTGGTCTTCCATCTTCAACTTGTAAAATCTCCAAAACTCAACCAAATTGTTCAACTTTTTTTTAGACTGAAGCTAAAACTGTCAGCTGTCAAATGACATAGCAATAACATAGATCAGAATGACTCTAGTACCTCCCAAAATGAACTAGTGCCACCTGTCACAAACATGTGTCATGACTTTTCCGACAACCCAATATTACTGATATAACAGATTCAAAGTGGTCGTTGAAGGGGTCAAGTTAGGAAAAGACCCTGTGCTCCTTCTTACTGTGCCAAGCCTGACAATTTGATTTCCATTCCTTTCAATAGAACATAAGCCACTGCATCTACATTAATCTTATCAAGAAAGACAAGTGATCATAACCAATATTATGTTAAACCACTGACTTGAAGAGATATAAAATTAAAATATAAAATATGTACATGCAGAAAGAAAAACAACAACCTTCTTTTCAAATATAAGGCATGGGTTCAAGGACAGAGGTAGTAACATCACTCCTTGGGGTAGGTTAGAGAATATAAGAGAGAGATGTGGTAGAAACTATCAATACATATATCAATCAGAATAAACTAGATTATTCTAAAATAAAATATAAAAAGCTCAAAATCTCAATGACTTAAAATCACTAAGTTTATTTCTGGCTTATATTATACATCTATTGCAAGCTGGCAGTGGTTCTGCTCCCTAATGTTCTGGTTCCAGGACCCAAGTTGAACAAGAAACCACTACCTGGAGCATTGCAAGTTATTCAAAGTGAACAGAAAGTGTGATGAATTGCACACTGGCTTTAAAAGCTTGTGTCCAGAGTAACATACATCCCTTTGCTTACTTTCCACTCACACTTTATTGTCCCAAACAAGTTCAATTCCACAAATAACTTCAAGTGGGGTGAGAGAGAACAATACTACAATATACTTGGGAGGAAAAAAAGAAAGAAAATATTTGGTGAGTAGCACTAATGACACACTTAGACTGCCACTTTCCTAGCCTGTGGTTGAGACCAAAGAGCTGCAGGTTGAGAGATGCAGTAGCAAAAGTGATTGAAATCTTGAATAGGGCAGAGAAAGAAGATAAAGTAACAATAAACATATGAGGCTAGAATATGCTGTACTTTGTAGGGCTTTGAAGTTTCAGATGCACAACATTTTCTGGAGATGTAAGAGGAACTACTTCCCCTGCATGAGTGCATAACTCATAGATTTTGTTATCATCAGAGAGGAGAAAAGAAATGAATACAGGGGGTGCCAAAAAAAATGTATACACATTTTAAGAAAGGAAAAAGCTGTCTTAAAATAGTAATACTCAATATGTACCAATAAGAAAAGATGAATACAAATCACATGTATACATGTTTTTGGCACCCCTGGTATAGGGAAATTAGAATTTAAAAGGAAAGCTGTGACCTGAAAGAATATGACTTGTGAAATCCACTTCTCTTGGTAACAATCAGTAGCTTAAATTGTGATGGTTTTCATTCATCTCCCAATACCCTGTATTCTATCTATCTATCTATCTATCTATCTATCTATCTATCTATCTATCTATCAATCATCTACATTTACATCCATATCTATATAATTACCATTTATTTCTATCTATGTCTTTTATGCTTTTTATTTACTCTAAATTGCTTGTGGTTGCAAGACTGAAGCCCTCAGCTCTTAGAGGTCACCTTCAGTTCTCTGCCATGTGACCTTGTTTATGGGCAGCTCACTTCTTCAAGACCATCAGAAGTGTAACCGATAAAGAGCTTCCCAAACAAGAAAAACCTAAAGGAGTTCATCACCACCAAGTCAAGCCAGTATTACAAGAAAAGTTACAGAGGTTTCTTTAAAGAGAAGGAAAAAAAGACCAAAAATATAAATAATAAAATGGCAATAAGTACATATCTATCAATTACTTTAAATGTAAATGGATTAAGTGCTCCAATCAAAAGACATAGGGTGGCTGAATGGATAAGAAAACAAGGCCCTTACAGATGGAAACTATGAAGGTTTAAGGACTTGCCATATCAGTTAAAATTTTAGGGCTTCATTAATCAGAGGTATCCTAGGACAATCCCTCCAAAAAGGATAAATTATTGTGTCCTCACATTTGCCATCCACCATGCCTGGTAGCTTTTGGGGACTCTCACGGTATTATGGCACCCTTGGAATTTTACTGTGCCAGCTTTGACTGGAACCCAGAACAGGCAAAGCCTGTACGGTAGGTCCAGATGCAGCAGACCCTGCAATACAGAGGTACCTGTGATAGGTTAGCTGTGAAATTGATAACAATAGGAGAATCATAATTCCAGAGCTCCCAGGGTTCTGGAGCACGAGCAAGACAAATATGGTGGAGAATTAGACATACTTTTTTGAAAATGTCTTTCGGTGTGTTTCTGGCACTTGTAGATACAGAGTGCTTGGTCATCTCATCAGACACTTAAAATAAATGTATTAATGGTGTGACTGTACAACATTTTTAAAAGACTTAACCAGACTGAAGGATCAGAGTTTTATTCAGATAGACAAACTACTCTTTAAAGAGATTAAGAATGTCCTCTTAGATCTTTTAATTGCACGATAGGGCCTCCAGGAAGCTTAAAGGCTTTGCTCTTCAGCCATCTCGATAGAAGTTCAAGGTAGAGGAGAGCTTTTCTCAAAAAGATTTATGGCTGGGGCTGGCCGAGTGGCTCAGTTGGTTAAGAGCTCGCTCAAGAGATTGAACTCTGAGCAACAGCGGTTCGAGTCCAGCCCGAGCTGAGCAGCCCCTGAGCTGCCAACAGGTAGCAGGATGGCTCAGCTAAAAACAAAAACAAAAACAAAAAACAAACAAAAAGATTTATGGCTGTGGCTTTTTTTCTCATAAGGGAAACACCAGTGAGATTCACAGAAGACCCACAGTTTTTGAGAACGCTATGTCAACAAAAACATTGCCAGCATGGACCAAAATGGACAGAAGCAGTACACACTGTATTTGTCCCCCATTTTCTCCCTTTCTGAGCAGGAATGCCTTTATCCATCATCCTATGTCACTCTCACCCTTGTTCATTGGGTATGTGAAGGGCAGGTAACTTATCTTTCTGGTTTCACAAGTCCATAGGTATCAAAGATCTCTACTCCTCGTGCTGTACTTAAGGATTTACACTCAAGGAGACTCAGCCGTACTTGCACATGATTTAGATGAGCTGATGCTGTAATGGGTTGAGCTTTATAGGAACCCAGAGAGATGGTGAGTATATTTTTCACATGGAATAGATAGAATCATTGGGCTCCAGGGGAAATACAGTGAAAGGCTGCTTGTAAGATGGCTCCTGTTAATCCTCACCTCTGGTATTCTTTCCCTTGTGTAATCCTTTCCCCTTAAGTACAGACTGGACTTAATTAATCACTTCTAGAGAACAGAATACAGTAAAAGTAATGGGGTGTCACTTCTGAGATTATGTTATAAAGACCATGATATCTATCTTGCTCATACTTTTTCTTTCTGTGTCTCTTATTGCTTGCTTGTTTGATAAAGCAAGTCGCCATGTTATGAGATGCCTTATAGAGAAGGCCATGTGGAAAGGAACTGAAGGTAGCTTTCAACCAATGGCCAGCAAGGACAGAGGCCCATGAAACACTGAGTAGTGCCAAGAATCACGTGAGTGAGCTCGGAAGCAAATCTTTCCTGAGTTGGTTGTTGGGATGACTGCAACCCAGATGACAACTTGATTGTAGCCTATGAGAAATCCCTGAAGCAGAGGACACAGATAAACATCTCCATATTTCTTTTTTTTAAATTTTATTTATTTATTTATTTATTTATTTATTTTTATTTATTGTTAGTTTCAGGTGTACAGAACAATGCAATAGTTACCCTTTTCACCCTCACAAAGTAACAACCCCCCTCCCTCCATCCACTGCCCTCCCACCCCCAATATCATGCTTATCTATTACAATTCCATTGAATCCGTTCCCGCACTCTACTCCGTGTCCCGAGGTTATATGTATATATAGTTATAGTTGACATACAGTATTATTCAACATCAGTTTCAGAAATACAATGCGGTGGTAAGGCCTCCACATCAACTATGAAGTGGACTCCCCAAAAGGGCATTGGTCCATCTGGCCCCCTAAGAAATGCTTACAACGTTATTGATTGTATTCCTCGGACTATCTTTTTCTATCCCTGAGGCCATATTGCAATTACCAATTTGTATTGTCTCATCTCTTCCCCTCTCCTTCATCCCCACCCCCTCCCAACTAAGAACCCTCAGTTCTTCCTCTGTGTCTCTGAGACTATCTCCATCCACTTCTCCCATCCATTCAGTTCCTTAGAATCCACGTATAAGTGAGATCATATGATATTTGTCTTTCTCTGACTGACTTATTTCACTTAGATAATGTTCTCTAGTTCCATCCATATTGTTGCAAAAGGTACTACTTCCTTCTTCTTTATAGCTGAATAATACTCCATTGTGTAAATGTACCAAAGTTTCTTAATCCAGTCATCTACCGATGGGCATTTTGGTTGTTTCCAAGTCTTAGCTATTGTGAATAACGCCGCAATGAACATAGGGGTGCATATATTTTTTTGGATTAATGTCTTGGGATTTTTTGGATAAATACCTAAGAGTGGGATTGCTGGGTCGTAAGGTAGTTCCATTTTCAGATTTTTGAGGTGCCTCCATACTGATTTCCATAATGGCTGCACCAGCCTGCAGTCCCACCAGCAGTGCACCAGGGTTCCCTTTTCCCCACAGCCTCGCCAGCATTTGTTGTTTGTTGATTTATTGATGATAGCCATTCTGACCGGGGTGAGGTGGTATCTCATTGTGGTTTTAATTTGCGTTTCCCTAATGCTAAGTGATGTTGAACATTTTTTCATATGCCTGTTGGCCATCTGTATGTCCTCTTTGGAGAAATGTCTCTTCATATCCTCTGCCCATTTTTTAATTGGGTTGTTTGTTTTTTTGGTGTTGAGTTCCATGAGCATTTTATATATTTGGGATATTAATCCCTTATCTGATATATCATTATCAAATATCTTCTCCCATTCAGTAGGCTTCCGTTTTGTTTTATTGATGGTTTCTTTTGTTGTGAAAAAACTTTTAAGTTTGATGTAGTCCCATATGTTCATTTTTTCTTTTACTTCCGTAGCCCGCGGGGATGTATCGGTAAAAATATTGCTCCGGATGATGTCTGCAAATTTAGACCCTATACTTTCTTCTATGAGTTTTATGGTCTCAGGTCTTATATTTAAGTCTTTAATCCATTTTGAATTTGTTCTTGTAAGTGGCGTAAGAAGGTGGTCCAGTTTCATTTTTTTGCATGTGTCAGTCCAATTTTCCCAACACCATTTATTAAATAGGCTATCCTTACCCCATTGTAACTTCTTGCTTCCCTTGTCATATACTAACTGCCCGTATAAGCCTGGATTTACTTCTGGGCTTTCTATAACATCTCCATATTTCTGACTCACAGGAACTGTGAAATAATAACTGTCGTGTTAAGCCACTAAATTTTGGAGTAATTTGTTATAAAAACAACAGATAACTAATACAATTGCATGTCATTGTACAACTAGAGGGTCAATTATCCAACACTCCCCTTCATTTTGTAGCAGAGTAAAATAAATACCAGTAGAATTAAGAACATAAAATATGTTCTTTTAATGCATACTTTTTTAAGACAAAAAAGTTTTCAGTCACGTTGAGATTTGTTTTATTTTTCTTTAAAATAGCACTAACTTTTTCAAAATGCTTAAATAAACAAATAACTAAATCACAGAATCATAAAACTGGAAGAGAGTTTAGAGATCAGCTAGCAGTATCCATTCATTTTACAAAAGAGAACTAAAAATCTACTTTAAAAAATTCCCTTTTGTAATTGCCTTCTAAAGTATTTTATGAGCTACATGAGAAAACTAGGCTCATAACTTTAGCTCAACTTATTTTTGAAACCTCAAAAGTATAATCCAATTTAACCATCTACTTTATTCACTAGTCTTGACTTTTGGCAATCTCTAAAAAATCAAATCTCCTGTCAAAGAATGAAGATTTGCCACTATTGAGGATAGTTTAAAAAAAAATTAGCTTCAGGCTCTGAAAGCAATTTCAAAAGGAGTTCTAAAACTGTTTTAAGCAATGGTAGTATGGCTAGAATAAATATGTATCCTGCCAGGGCAGCTAGTTTAAATGGGATATAGTAATTTGGATCAGTAATTCCTGCTTTGTCTTTTGAAGAGTAGAAACATTATACATCAAGTGTGCAGAAAAAAATAGCCATCCATCCCATAACAACTACAACAACAAAATATTAAGTTAAAGGTTTCAAACAGTGCTTCAATCTTTGCTCAACAATCTACATCTATGATCCTGAATATAATCTCTTTGCATTTTGTAGTTTTCAGCTTTTGGGTTTATGACACTCTTACCATGAGTTCTGTCATTAACTATTGGTTTCTCTAACATTTTCCTTCAATACCATATTTAATAGTAGGATTAGAGTTATAATTATGGGGACTACTATCCCTCAGTCCTTATCCTTTTATCCTTCTATACAGTTTGTACATTCTTCATATTCATACATCTTGACAGACACTTAGAATGTAAACAATAGAGTTTTGTGACATAGATTCAAAATTATAAATTAGCTTTTATGTGCTTGTTCACTTTGCTGAGTTGCTTGTAGCCAACTTGACCATCGATGTTGAGAATGGTTCTATGGCCTTATCTGGTCTCAGAGGGAGAGAATGTCATGTTTTATTAAGTACCATGATCAAAGGGAAAAACTGGCCACATATATATTGATGATGCTTCTTTGAATTACTGCTTTGATTCCTATTGCAATGAAAGTATCCATAGGGTGAATAACACTTAAATAGGTTGTCAGACAATTATACTTTGGAAGGAATAAAAGGTTTCCATTGTGTAGAAGTAAAAAGCATGTTTAGCTAGTGTGCATTGGGAATATGGGATGTTACCATGAGAGAAAATGAAACAGAATTGTTTCCAAGATGGTCTGCACTTCCATAGTTTACAGTTTGATCCTGGTTCAGTCCTAATTGCTTTTCACTATTTCTTCAATTTGGTATAATTACATCTTTTCATGATTCAGGAATATTGCAGAAACCTAGAATATTCATATTATCACATATTTTCAGGACATTGATTTAATCCCAGCTTCTTTGTGCTAAGACAGGTTGATTTCCCAAGCTATCATTTGCCTGGAGGGGGGGTACAATTTATCATGGTCATACACATGCTGGAAAAACCTTTAATGGAATTACTTTGTGTTATTCCTGGATATTAAATCAGGAGGCAATCTATATGTAGTCCCTTATCTCATTCACATCATCTCTATCTCACTAATAGCCAACGCCCACTGTTGGATGTCTAGTTAATGCCCCATTTTTGAATGCCACTATCCATTCATCTATGCCTAGACTTTAGAGACTGTGAACCTGACAAGTTTAAACTTCTTTTCCTGCCTGCAGTAATAACTAAGTACAAGAAGGTAAGCAACCAAAAAAGTTTGAGGACAACTCACACAGGTAAATGTGAGCGAGAAAAAAAAATGTTCCCTCTACCCTTCAGAGTTCTTCCGGCTGGACTAATAATGAAATTGACACGAAACAGATTAACAGGGGAAATGACCACATTTATTATGTATGTACATACTGGAGTTCCATACAAATATAAGAGACAAGCTGAGTAGTTATTAAGGCTTATATGCAACCTTGAGCTAAGGAGAAAGGGGAGTTGTGGTTTCAAAGGGCAGGAAGGCAATGCGCATAGAGACAGAAAAGCAAACGTTTGGTAAATAAATGTTTGCTGGGCCATCTTTAGCAATGGGACACAGAGAGGGCTTTGGTCCTCTGCAGCTTTGCTAGTTTCCTCCCTGTGTATCAGACGTAGCTCATATTAAGCTAATTTTTATGCTCATAACTCCCTTCCTGGAGTAGGTCCTTCATCTAAATGATTTTAGGTAATTAGGGGGGAGGCTTTTGTTTCTTAAAAAATTACCAGCTTAAAATAATCAGTATCCCAAAAGACATATTTTGGTGCGGCATACTCTGCTCCGCCTCATAACTTTGACCCTAATCACCTGAGTCCGTTCCCAATACTCGAGTTTTTCCTGGCATTTTCCCTACAGCTTCCCCTTTCCTATGTTTCCCTCCCTTCCCTCCCCTCCCTGATCTATCTCTCTGTCTCTAAATCTCCTATTGATGTTCGTTTTCTTAGTTTTCTACCTCACTTTTTTGGTAGTCATTCAGAACTAAATAGAGTGCCAACCTCTGAACCAATCCATGGTATATTGCTGTGACCTGAATCCCATTTTCTCAAGTTACCAATAAATTGCAATTCATTTCTCACAGCTTCCTGACATAACCTCTGACTGGTTCACACTAAATCTTTAGTGCATGCCAGAAATCTAACCTGGTCTAGACTCTAATTCACTTTTATGGTAACTCAATGTCTTTCTGGGAGGAGAGCTAGCCTAGTTAGCATTATCTAATTTTTTCTTAAAGTTTGAGACAATATTCCAAATTTGAGAGAAACTATATTCTAATTATAGACAAAGATTTTTTTAAAAATGCTTTATTCTAATGTCATTCCATGACATTTTTTTACAGAATGGCTGAACTGTACTTTAAATATATATATATATATATATATATATATATATATATATATATATATATATATATTAAGAAAAAAGTTGAAAACACTGAAGTATGCGTATTTTCTGAAGTCTAGGCTTCCTTTTTTGGGTTAGGAACTTTTCTGAACCCTTTCTATGAGAAGTAATTGCATGCGTGCATAAGATGAATTACAATTCAAATCAGTCACCACAGGCATATCAATTGGCTCCCCTGAAAATATAGCAAATTCACTATTGGTAAAATCTCAAAAATTGGTATGACAAAGTGAGGTTAAAAGAATAATACTGAGAACTTCTCATACCACTAATTATTTAATTTATAGTTTGTATAATAATATTATCAATGACTCAGCTCAATTATGCTTTATTTAATAGATTGGAGATCTCACACCACTAAATACTGCTTCTCTGCACCATGACCAGTACGAAACAACACAGACGACCACCACCTTGCTTAAAAGTACTTTAAGAGCCTTCATTTAGGCTACTCTTCATTTCATGTAACAATCTTGCCTCCAGTATCTGATATGAATCCCAGACGGAAGATATGCTATGAATTTTCTGGATTGAGAATGAAAAAGAAAAACATATTGTGAAAAGTTTATTCCTATAACATTGAAAGAAAATCGTCATCCCTCTACTAAAAGGAATAAAGTTGGATATAGGGAAGCAAATTGGTAGCCATGCATATCTATATTCCCAGCAGTAGAGTCTTGATGAGTTTACCTGACGGCTATATAACTCCACTGAAAACTTTTCTTTGTTAGTCATTTATTTGTTTCTGGCTAGTCTCAATTAATGCACATTGTTAAATAATGACATGGTCAGAAAAAGCTTTCACAAACTTCTAAAACGTCATTTCTGTCTGTCTTAAAATAGAACATCATGACCAAAAGGATGCTTTAAAGTGAATGACAAAGAACATCCTGGAAATGCAGAATAAGGCAGATAGAAAGCAGGGTCTCTTTGAGCAAGTCGGTTTATAACTATGTGGTCACATTTCCTAAAGGGCATATAAACATCTCTTCTCATTATATCAAGAATTAGAACTACTCAAAGAAAGAACCAAAGAAGAAAACATAAAACATATAGCCTAGAGGCAAATATCAGTAACAAGAGAAAAAGCTTGCCGGGAGAATTAGAAACAGCATAGAGGGTACAAGCTATAAGAAACAATAAAATAAAAACAAACTTGAGTCAGAGAAACAAAACATTAAGGCAATAAGTGGCATACAATTTTTTTTTTAAAAAGGAAGAGGAACTGAAAACTAGAGCAAACTTGTAAGACTTTTCAATAAAGGTAGCAAAGATCTATTGGGTTGTCGGGAAAGTCATGACACATTTTTGCATTGAAAAACATAGAAAAATACGTCATGACTTTCCCGTTGACCCAATAGTAAAAATGGTTATATCTAGACATTTAGGTAGAGGCAGAACGCATATTCAATGTTACAACAGGAATACAAATATAGAGAGAAGCTGTCCTGGAGATGATGAACAATTCAAGTGGCAGAATAAAATTGGATGTTGTGAGAGAAGTAAGGAGAAAAGTCAATTGCAAAAACAGAAGAAAAAGAGACCCTTGTGGAAATATCCAATTAAAGTCTGAGAACCTTGTGACTGACATGTAACACGATTTTTCTCTCTTAGAAGAATAGTTAAAACTAACGTTTAACTATTCTCATAAAGAATTCCCTTTCTGAAATACATGCTGAATATTTGCCCCAAGGGAGCATGAGTAAGAGTTACAACTCTTATTTTTAAAGTGGCTTTGTTAAGTACTCTCTTTTCTTCTTCTTATATGCATGTCTCATAGATGAATTAGAAATGTGTACCATTTTATTCCCCAATGAAACAAAACGAGGTTGTAATTGGCTCTTACCAAAACCCACATATTCTGTATTGAAGAAAGTGGTGAAAAGGGGCTAGAATCTCCTCTGTGCTGGAATGGTCTCAGGGAATTTTGTGTTGGAAATTGGATGGAGCTTCTAAGTAGAAGCAGATTGATTGGGAGGCCCATGATGATAAAGCTTATGGCCACCTCACTTGTATGGGCCTCAAAACAGAAGTTTATGCTTTGGGTATGATCTGATTTTTGTTGTTGTTGTTTTAACATTCTTTTTTGATGTCAGGATAATTTCTATTAATTTTATCATTCTTCATCCCTTTTATTTCACATTCCATTATTTTTATCTGAATTTTCTCAATTCTTTAATATATAAATTTATGTGTGAAAAAGATGGTGCCATTTACGTAGTCCAAGTTAGTGTCAGTAATGTCTTATTTGTTGCATTGAAACATCTTTAAAATGCTTACAGAATGGTTCTGTGAACAATCACAACTACGAATCTGTCACAGAATCATAACTGATCCTGTGTGTGGACTATTGCAACCAGTCAATGCCTCTGGGGGCCCAGCCACCAATAATCCCTGACTTGTATTTCCTGGTTTTACTACTTGAGAAGGATTGAGAGATTCTTCCTTTTATCATAGTTCTGATTTTAAAAAAAATCTGAGGTGAGGTGAGTGTAATGTCTACTTTTTAGAGCAATCTGGATTTAGGTTTGGGTACTTTTATGTTTTTGTTTGTTTGTTTGTTTTTCTTAAAGAGGGTCCTCAAACTGCAAAATCTTCAAGACCATGAAAACTATTGGGTTGTTGGAAAAATCATGACGTATTTTTTTCTATGTTTTTCATTGTAAAAATGCGTCATGACTTTTCCGACAACCCAATGTATAAGCTGCTGACTGGATAAAACCTCTTATTGTCCACTCTTAAAGGTTAAGCTGTGCTAGATGGAGGAATCAGAGCAGTTCACATGATTCAAGAACCTGATGGCTGAAAGAACTGTGGCATCATCTGGACATATATTGATGTTACAATTGATAGGGAGTATAGTTATTCATACTTGTTGACCCACCCTGTTCATATCATTGGTTTTTAAAGACTCAAAGCATTGTCTAGACTAGCATACAGGATCTTCTCCAATATTGGAAAATCTTAGAACATTATGTTATCCCAATATAAGAAATTATTGCCAGGAGAGTTTGGGGGACAGAGGTGGTAAAAATTCAATGCAAGATTTATTAACTTATTAATTTTTATGCTTATCTTAACTATTAACATATTAAATATAATGAGATGCTCATCAAGTTATTTTCTATTTAAAATCCCACTTTCAAGAGACTTAACCAAGCACTATAGCAGAAATGCCTCGTATAGGGACTAATGGCTACCTGATTAATACAATATTCCTTAAGAAAGGATGAAAAGAGGTCCAGTTTCAGAATTAGCATATCAGTAGTGAAGGTCTCATCTCTAAACCTTTAAAACATTTGTACAGAAAAGAATTGGCAAACATTCCACTCGCCACACCTGAGGGAGATGACTAAAGTTTAGGAATTAATCATACCTGGGAGTCACTCTTTAAGGGAAAAAATGGGACTCAATATTAAAGTTCATGTAATTAATTATTCAGATAGAACTTTCAGGCACAGCAATGCTCTAAATGCTACTCTAAACAATTATGGGGTCCAGTGAGAGGTGTCTTGATAATTATAAATATTACTTTCTAAAAATTATTTTTTTCTGGTGGCCCAAATTCAGTGGATAGGCATGTGTTTTGTTTGGCCTCCTCAGTATTTAATATTTTAATTACAGTTGACATTCAATATTATTATATATTAATTTCAGGTGTCGTCTAACTTTTTTTTTTTTTTTAAGATTTTTATTGGGGAATCGGGGGGATGGGAACAGACAAGTTGCTGTTGTTTTGTTCTTCAGTCTAGTGTGGAGGACTTTGCTTCACTGGCCCAAGTTGGTACCATCATTGCTCTTCCCAGGCGAGGCAGATCAGTCGCCAGCTTCTGGACAGCCGCTATTGTGGCTGCTGGCCGCTCATGCTGGCTGCCAGCTACACATGGTAGCCCATGGCAGCCCACTGCAGCAGTGGGGGTGGGGGGGGGGCTGCAGCCTACATTGTCGCCGGTGACTCATGGCAGCCCAGCTCCAGGTTGACCTGTTGTTCAGCATCTTAACTGTAGAGGGCAGTGTCACTGGCCCTCATATGTGGGATCCGAACCGGGACCCTCTGGCGTCCCAAGCCAGCTCTTAACCATTGCGCCACTCGGCCAGCCCAGGTCGTCTTTTTCACACAGCCTTTTCAGCACTTCCAAATAGTAAACTTGGTTAATTATTTGTCCAGTTGCTACAAATTCATAAGGAATAATCCCTCTAATAACAAAAAAAGGTTAGCAACATCGCTGCAACAAGTTCGCGAACTTAATTGGCAGACCTCATATGTGTCTTGTCTCTTTGCCAACACCATACTGTTTTGATGATAGTTTCTTTATAATCTTAAAACTGAATAATAGTAATTACTCCAGCTTTATTCCTCCTTTTCAAAATTGCTTCAGCTATTCTAGTTCATTTTTCTTTCAGTATAAATTTATAATAAGTTTGTCTGTACTAAAAAAATGTTTTGCTGGGATTTTTATTGGAATTGCATTAAATCTATTGATCAATTTGAGGAGAAAAAAAAGAATTTGAGGAAATAAAATAAATAAATAAATAAATTCTAAGTGGCTCGGTAGATTGGTGGGGACAGGGATGGGAGATGCTGCTAGAGGTAAGTTCTCTGACAGCAACAAGAAATAGTTTAGCTGTTAAGCCTTAATAGCTTCCTAATCCCAGCATTTTCTCCCTTCCCATGCTCTGTTTCCCCACCATACAAGACTCTGGGGTCAGTTGCTCTTTCTTTACAAGTTCATCTTTATTCCCAATTCCCAAGGTCAGTAGTAACTTAAATAAATAATCTCCTCCTGCAGCTCTGTATTAGGTTATCTTTGGTGTGGATCTGATCCTGAAGTTTTGTGTGTGTTCTAATAACTGGGAGCCTTCTCATTCCTGAGTCTCCGAATTCTTACTGGGTTTCAGTCTAGGTCCTTGTTTCCAGGATGTTATTTTGACACCTGATATCCAAATCTCTCCTGTGTTGGGGTTCTGCCCTTCTAGGCGTTACCCACAACCTACGAATCCCTGTTCAGTCAGGAGGGCCTTTTCACCCTGCGGAGGGCATTTCCAATGTCAGCTTCCTGTCTGCTGAACTACTGAGTGGCCCCAACCCAAGCCTCCAATGTCAGATTATCCTTATGCCCTGATTTTTCATTGTGAAACTCTACTGCTGACTGGACAGGCCACAGCTGAAGGGTTGAGGGACTGACCAAGTCTTGACCGTGTCACTTAGCCTGAATCTCTGTTGTCGGCACTACCTGCTGTCTGAGTGTGCTTATCTCCCCCTAGTGGCAGGTCCAGTGCTGGGTGATGTAATTGTTATTTCTCCCCCTGACTGCCCCTGCCCCATCTTGCTGTCCTCTAAATGGTTAGGCAAGGGCATGACCTTTTGATGCCCTAGATATGATCTTAACATTCCCCATATTAAAGAAGCAGAAGGAAAAAAATAAATATACAAGTGTAAAATCAAATGAAAATGAAGCATTATTTTGTGAACAAATAAACACCTCAAGAATAAAGATAACACTAACTTACATTTTTTGGGTACTTCCTATGTGCCAGGCAGTCTTCTAGGCCCTTTACATGTGTGAATTCATTTTATCCTCACAACAACTTGGTGAAGTACTAAGGTGTCAAAAGATGTCAATGTGTCCTAGCCAGGTATGATAACCCAAACCCATAATGATGGTCCTGAGTCATCAAGTCATCAAATGAGTAATTCAGTTCCAGACTATAGGGTAGAAAATTGTATAAGACACTTCAAAGCATTCTCTCAAAATCTATTAAATATGATGGTACTTCAAAGGATCAGCTTCTGTTCTCTGGAAAATTAACTTAGGGAGCACCATAAAAATGAGTTGCTACTGTCTTATGGCGATTACCAGGTTTATTTAATGCTTGAGTTATACCACATATTTAATTTAGACCTAATTCTTTACAGGGCATAGTTATATATGCTAATATATTTCCGGAGTTACACCAGAAACAATTTTATTTATGGTGTAACATATTTTGATGCTTCTGAATTTTTAGATTACATAGCTCTTTTCAGAGTTAAAATCAACAATAATCAAAAGTGGTACATTTAAAAGACAATACACCCCAAACTGAAAATAATGTGTCATTATTTTCCCTCTGTAACACATTTGTAGAACTTTAATAATAAACATCAATTACATTTTTCTAAAAATTTTGCCAGGTGACTAAATAAACTTTGTTCCTTATACTACTTGTATATTTCTTTAAAAAATGAATTGTACTGGACAGATAAGTGCAAAAAAATGAAACTGGACTACTTTCTTATACCATATACAAAACTAAACAAAATGGATTAAAGACTTAAATGACTTAAATGTAAGACCTGAAACCATAAAACACCCAGGAGAAAACATAGGTAATAATCTCTTTGACATTAGTCTTAGTAATAGCTTTTTGGACACATCTCTTTGAGCAAGGGAAACAAAAGCAAAAATATACAAATGGGACTACATCAAACTGAAAAGTTTCTGCACAGCAAAGGAAATCATCAAGAAAATGGAAAGACAACCTACAGAATGGGAGAAGATATTTTTCAAATGATATATCCAATAAGGAGTTAATATTCAAAATACATAACGAACTCATAGAACTGAATTAAAAAAATTGAATTTAAAAAATTGGCAAAGGACACAAAGAGACATTTTTCCAAAGAAGACATCCAGATGGCCAACAGGCATATGAAAAGATACTAAACATCAGTGAAACGCAAATCAAAACCACAATGCGATATCACCTCACACCTGTCAGAATGGTTATTATCAAGAAGTCAACAAATAACAAGTGCTGGTGAGGATGTGGAGAAAAGGGAACCCTCACGCACTGTTGGTGGGGGTGTAAATTGGTGCAACCACTATGGAAAGCAGTGTGGAGGTTCCTCAAAAAAACAAAAATAGAACTACAATACAACTCAGAAATTTCACTTCTAGGGATTTATCTGAAGAAACCAAAAACACTAATTTGAAAAGATATATGAACCCCTATGTTCACTGCACCATTATTTACAGTCGTCAACATATGGAAGCAATCTAGATGTCCATTAATAGAGGATTAGATAAAGAATATACAGTATATATGTACAATGGAATATTATTCAGCAATAAAAAAGAATGAAATGTTACCATTTGTGACAACATGGATGAACCTAGAGGGTATTATGCTAAGTGAAATAAATCAGACAGCAAAAGATAAAGACTGCATAATTTCACTTATATCTGGAATCTTCAAAAACAAATGAACAAACAAAACAAAAACAGACTTCGAGAAACTGACAACAAACTGATGGTTGCCAAGGGGAGAGGGTGGGGTAATTCATGAAAAAGGTGAAGAAAATATAGTCAATAATATTGTGATAGCTTTGCATGGTGACAGATGATTACTAGATTTAGTGTAGTTATAACATCATAAGGTATATAAATATTGAATCACTATGTTGTACACTTGAAACTGATATAATATTGTATGCCAACTATATTTTAATAAAAATTTTAAAAAGTGAATTTTGATTACCTTACAATTAAGGAACAGTTAGTTTGTTACAGGTCATAATTTGATTATTGTACATCAGTCTAGAGGATGGTCATATTATCTTGTTAGCATCCAGAGCTTTTAGGCCACTGAAAGTCTAACTAAACAAAACATTCTGTCATAAATGTTTTCTGAGAAAGGCAGATAAGGGTATTAAAAACACATAAAAAATGGGCCAGCAGAGTGGCTCAGCTAGTTAAGAGCTCGCTCAAGAGTGTGAGCTCTGAGCAACAGGGTCACCAGTTGGATTCCCGGCCCAAGCTGAGAGCTGCCACTGAGCTGCCAACAGGTGGCAGGGTGGCTCAGCTAAAAAAAAAAAAGAAACCACATAAAAATGAAAATAATAATAAAAAAGACATTCAGAACATTTAACTGTTTCTTTTTAAGAAATTCCAAACATTGGTAATGGTTGCCATAAAAAGTAGCATATGGTGGGCATTTCTCTACCCTGGCATCACATGAGAATTATAGCAAGACCTTTGAACAAAAGCTTGGGTTTCATCCCTGGATGATTAAATCAAGATTTGAGGGAGTAGGCTCTGGACATTGGTGGTGTATTTGAAATTTTTCTACAGTGAAGCAAGTTTGAGAACAATGACCAGGGCCAGAAGCTGGCAAACCTTGGTTGCTGGGCTGGCCACTTTGTAAATAAAGTTTTTTCAAAACACAGCCATACCCCTTTATATACGCGTATGTATTGTCTATGGCTGCTTTGGGGCTATAAAGACAGCACTGAGTTGTTGAGACAGAGATCCTGTGGCCCTGAAAGCCTAAAATATTTACCATCTAACTCTAAGACAAAGTTTGCCACCCCTACTGTAGGTTAAGGTAATAAGCGTTTGAGCGGTGCTATTTTATAGCTTGTATGTGCATGGTAGAAACACCATACAAAACCAACACATAGTAACTCATAAAGAGCAGACTTTCAAGAAATTTAGTCAGTGCCCTTCTCTATCCCAGCTACTTAAATATCTTCTACATATTCAATATAGCAATTGTCTTGTCTCTGAGATAAAAACTTCAAATCATTATATATTAACTCCTGAGCAGACCATTAGTGATCCAAGATAATTTGAACTATGCCAAAGTTCTTTCACTTGTAATATCTATGTTTCTCTTGATCCATGCTCCCATACCTTTTTCCCCTCTTGGATCTTTTCACAGTGTTCCCTGAAATGAATACTCTCTGTATCAGCTTCCTAAGGCTGCCCTAACAAAATACCACACAGACTGGGTGGCTTAAACAACAGAAACATATTATCTCACATTTCTGGAGGCTGGAAGTCCAAGATCAAAATGTCTGCAGGTTTGGTTTCTCCTGAGGTTTCTTTCCATGGCTTGTAGATGGCCACTTTCTCACTGTGTCCTCACATGGTCTGTTCTCTATGAGTGCATTCCTGGTGCCTCCTTTCCTTCTTATAAGAACCCCAGACATATTGGATTAGGGCACCAGCTCTCCTGAATTTAACTTAATCACCTCTTTGAAGGTGCTATCCCCAAATACAGTCACATGGATCAGGGACCACCATATGATCTAATTTAACCCTATTACCGCTTTAAAAGGCCCTATCTCCAAATACCTTTATGTTCTGCCACACTGGAATTGAGACTTCAACATATACATTTGGTGTGGAGGGTTGAGTGGGAAGGAGACACTCCCCTATTAACCAACTCCCCTAGTTAAAACCTTGTTTTCACTAGAACCTGACTCTCATTTCAGTAAAATACATAGCATTTTTTTCTCCCAACATGGACATAAGGTTCATATTATTTTTCATTTAGCTGACTCTTATTTATCCTTTAGGTCTTGGCCAAAATACCCTAATATCACTTCTTTAGGAAGGCCGCTCTTAACACTCTGGGTAGTTCTCCTGTTTTATGCCATGATAGCACCTTGTAATTCCAGATTATGTGAAGGTTTTCTTTTCTTTTTTTAAAAAATCAGCTTACTGATGTATAATTTATATGCAATAAAGCTCACCAATTTTAAGGGCATAATTCAATGAGTTTTCACAAAATTACACAATAGTCATAATCATTACCACAATTATGAAATCTAACATTTTTTTTAACCCTAGAAAGACCCCTTGGGTCCACCTGCAATCAATTCTCTCTATCTACAAGCAACCACTGGTCTATTGTACATCACTATAGTGTTGCCTTTCCTAGAATTTTGTAAAAGTGGAATGATACAGTATGTAGTCTTTCAATGACTACTCCCTTTCATTTATCATAATGCTGTTGAGATTCACATATAGTATACATATCAGTAGTTCATTCCTTTTGATGAATAGCATTCCATTGCGTGGATATGCCACAGGTGGTTTAACCCATTCAAGAATGGATGAACATTTGGTTTGTTTCCAGTTTGAGGCTATCGTAAATAGCTATTATGAACAATCACATACAAGTCTTTATGTTAACAATTTTTTTCATTTTTGGGGTAAATACCTTGGAATAGAATGGCTGGGTTGTATGGTAGGTTTATGTTAAACTATTTTATAAAGACCAAATGGTTTTCAAAGTATACAATTTTATATTTCCACCTGAGTTGTTTAAGAGTTAACATTACTCCATGCCCTTACCAACACTAAGTATTTTCAGCTATTAATTCTAGTCATTCTAGGGGATACCTAGTGATATTAATTGTAATTTTAATTTCTTTTTTTAATGACTAGTGATATTGAGTAAATTCTACTTAATACCTTTAAGTACTTGCAGAATGTCTATCTTCCCTCCCTGTTAAATTACAAACCCATGACAGCAGAGATGGCATATTTCTTTCTTTTGTGTTTTTTATTGGGGAGGGGGGGGCGGGGGAGGGACCTCTATGATCTATATTCTTTTAAAATGTTTTAATGGAATATTGCAAAGATACAGAAAAATAGTGAATAACAAACCCTTGTGTATTCCCCGCCCATGTATAAGACTCATCAAACCAAGCCCCTCACGTTTCATCTGTTAACACCTCTCAAATTCCCTACACACATATAGTGATTAATTTTAAAACAAATTTGCAACTACATCTTTCTTGTTCACAGATGTATCTCTAGTGTTTAGAACAATGCCCAAACATGAAAAGCACTCAATAATTATTTGAATGACTAAATTTTATCTTTTACATTGAACTCATTTTATCTTATGTTCTTCCATCAATGACAGACCATTACTTTGATTCAGCTACTTAATGGACCTGAGCTTTCTTAGTAAATTTAAACAGGAGCGTATTAAACTTCTTTCAAAAACTGCATCTATCCGCTTTTGTCAGAGGGATGGTAGAAGTTCAGAAATATTAAAATTTTCTTTAATCTGATCAACATCACTTGATTAGTTGCTGAGATGCTTTAGTTGTGAAGCAGTGTGTCTGGGTTAATCAGCCATAAAAGTGAGCTGCAGCTATGGTAAATGTCTAGTTTTTAGAAGCTGTTTCCCAAAGTTTATTAGGTTGAATACTGACTAGTCCATCATGGAAAAAAATGGGGCTGGAAGGGAATTGCCTGAATTTGGTTCAATGTTATTTTAATACATAAACCAGCTAATTGGCTGTCAGGATGAAATAAACAATTAGAAGAGCCTGTAGCAGAAAAACATTCATAGGCTGAAGATTGGGCAAAAGTAAAGCAGATGTAAGTAAAATTACTGGAGCCCACTTCTTTCTAAGTCATAATTCACAATGTAAAAATTTTCCAAGAAAACTGTTCTCCTACTGGTTAAGAGATAGCCCTCCAAGAAACTTGTTCTTCTCCTGGTGAACAGATAAGAGGACAGAAAATACATCTCCCATATTCCTCTAGATTGGTCCTACAATTGATCCTGAACTAAAATGCTTCTGACTCTTCTAGTGAGTTTTGAAAAAAACCCAAATGCCTAAAAGGATGTGCTTTCAAAAACATAAGTTATGTGTGATAGCCACAGCTTTGTTTTCCCAGGGAATAGCAATTGGATGACTCAAAAAGTTTAATTAGGGGTGATATTGATTCATGACTTCCAGTTTGTTTCTGTTTTTTCTTCTCTGTGGTAACTCAGCCAAGGTAAGGTGTGTGCATGAATTGAAACAATTCTTTTACACAGTTGCCTTTTCACACCATAGACTATGGAATACGTGACACAAAAATATCACAGTTTTAAAGTGGCAGTTTAACAATTTCTGCTAATCCTTATGTTGCGGTTAGATGCCAATAGCTCCTTGAAAGCTACAGTTTAAAATAGCAATTATTTTAAAGTATGTCTCTTTTGTACACCACTAGTAAATTGGATTATGTTTTCTGAGCCTCCCAGGAGCATTAGGCAAAGCATATCTAAAGCTTTTCCAGTATTATAAATCATCTTTATAGGCTCACAGATATTTTATAATAAAGGTTGGGATTTCCCTAATCTTTTTAATGTGAAATTCATGTTTCCTTCTCTCCATTAATCCTTATCCCACTCACACATTAAATTTATCTAGGCTATCAGCCAAAGTGGAGTGCTTGTTTACTTTCTTCATAAAGCCAGTCTCTTCATCCAAATTACCCATGGTAGATTAGAATTCTTTCTGACCTTGCTGCAAGAAATCAGGTAACTTGGTTATTCTGAATTATGAGTAGGTGATAGGCTTATAAATTACCCACTTGTTTTGTTGGTATTAACATAAAAGAGGAGGCTTCCCCCCTCTCCGCCCCCCGAAACATATGACAGGTTGTGAGAAAAATAAGAAAGGACTTCTTTTCTTTGTGTACTAGCAGTGAATCCAACATTAGGGCACATTTTAAAAACTGCTTATCATTGGCAGTTTGTAGTTTGTGTTGCTGGATGTGTGCCTACAAAATTATCCAATGTCTTTTTTTTTTTTTTTTTAGCTGAACCATCCTGCCACCTGTTGGCAGCTCAGCTCAGGCCGGGAATCGAACCAGCAACCCTGTTGCTCAGAGCTCGCACTCTTGAGTGGGCTCTTAACCAACTGAGCCACTCAGCCGTCCCTCCAATATCTTAATTAAAAAGAAATTCCCACCTGTCAGTATATTTTAATTCTGAGCTCTGCCTGACTTTGTAGAAACTCTCCTCTAACCCCATCCCAAAGTAAAAAACAAAATCAAAACCAAACAAATAAACACAAACCACTCTACAAAGAGCTCTTGCCAAATTATCAATGCCACATTTAAGAGGAAAAATGTCATGAGAATCTGAATCTATGAAAATGTGATTTTTAGTACAAATCAGAAAAAAAAATGTTATTAACTTTGCTTTAGCTTCAGTAAAAGAATATAGTAGATACCATTAAAATAAATGTAATTTAGAATTTTAGGAAAATATATTTTTTTTGGTGTAGATAGCTCTGCATTATATCCTAATAATCAACTTCTTATCAGTTTGGTATTTCTTTTTTCATGTCTTTTTTTGTCTACAAGTAATAGAGTGTCTACAAGTAATAGAATAAATAACTTAAACAGTTTAATAAAAGTAATAGAATTATTTCACACTCACACAAAAAGTCTAAAGGCTGGGTGCTTTCAGGATTGGTTCAACAGCTTAGTAATACTGTGAAGAATTCAGGTCTTTCCACATTTAAGTTCTCCATTCTCTGAGAATTGTCTTGAACCTTGCGTTTATTTAAATCTCTTGGCTATAAGAGTATAGCTCTTATTTAGGTATCACATGTAGAAATGGCAACATCTGCCATAAAAAAGTTGCAGATTTCCTCTACATGTCTTTTTTTTAATAGGAAGGAAAACCTTTTCCAGAAATTTCTTAGCCATCTTTCCTTTGGGCCCCTTCTACTAGAATTGGATCACATGCTTTTGACCTAGCTGCAAGGAAATTTAAGAAGACGATGTGTGGCATTTTAGGACTCTGTAGTTGAAAGTCATCTGGGCTAGAAAGGATGGAGTGGGGAAAGGGAGGAATATGAGAGTTGGCGTTATTACTGTTTTTGTAAAATAAAGTTACTAAGATTTAAGTGTAATTTTATGTAAACTAAGATTTTGTTTGTTTTTGCAAAGGAATTAGTATCAATACATTACAGATATTTTTATGAGCAATTCACAGATTAATTCTAATTAAACCTACTACTTTTCAAGTAAATTTTAGAAGTTCCCTTTAAATATTTGGAAAAGAAAAGAAACCGTGTTGTGATATTATTGTTCCAAGTAATAAAGAACAATAGGATGTTATGAATTGAGAAACCAAATTTCACTCTTTCAATGGGATGGGGCACAAACCAACTGACTAGTAAAATAATTGGGAATCAAGGCTCTGAACATAAACAATGGCCCAATGAAAAATAATCAGATTAAACAGACATCAACACTATAATTTTATCCCACAACAGATGTAGAACTGAGAACACCAGGGCACCTGTTTTGTTCAAACAGAAACTAGATTTCAGAGACACAGTTTGAGAGGCTGAGGGCAACATTAAATCATCTGCCTTCATTTGGCTTGATTCACTGTGGAAGCATCTAGGTTTTCCAGGGGTGGGGTAGTTCCATTCAGTAAAAAGGAAACAACAACAACAATAAAAATCAGACAACAAAGATAAAACAACAAAGCAAAAAGTTACATTTTCCTGAATGCTCTTATTCTGAAAAATTTTGAAAGCAAGTTTCTCTTTTCAGTTTTTTAGTTTTATCTAAAATGAATACATTTCATCTTCCCCAAACAAAGAAGCTTTAATGCAAAATATTACTCAACAACACTGTGTAAGCAGGGATTTATGAATTCCCACAATGACTTCCTTTATTGTTTTATTCCTGTATTCCTCATTTGACAGAAAAGCTAACAACCCTGAGAGATGCAAAGGGGACTTCAAATGGTTTGTTTACTAAGTCCCTAACTAAAGGAGGACAGCCCAAGCCTACTATATTTTAACCAAAGACAAAGAAGACCTTTAGTTTCCCCTAAGCACCAAATTGAATGTAATTCTGACATAAATCTGGCTATGTTTAATTGAGAACTAATAGAGAATGCAGAAATTATGGCACATTATGAAGTAGCTATTCCATACCCTGAAAGATAAGGTGCTTTTCTGACAGAAAAAAAATACACAGGAAAACCCAAAAACAACCAGTACATTAAAATTTCCTTAAAAAAAAATCTCATTCTAATTGAAAATAGATCAATACCATTTTATTAATCTATTAATTTTCAAGAATAAAGGCTGTTCATAGTCTTTATTATCCTAAAAGTCAAAATCTCCATTTCAATAGAGTGTTTTTTAAAGGGAGGTGAAGGGAAGTTCTAATGAATATTTATGCCTTATTCTATCTGGGTTTGTTTGGTGATAGGAGAACCTTTTTATTTGGAACTTAACATGAAAAATAGGATTGGCATCACATTCAGATTGCTGGAGCTGAATGTACTCCAGCAAGGCATGTCAAAGGTCTTAAAACAATCATTGTTCTTCATGGTGACAAATGGCTTCCTCTATAAAACACAATACAGCAAAAACAGTATTTATTTCATTATGGCTAATTGAGCCTAAGATATTAGGTATAAGCCTGTAGAGTATATGAACCAGCCGCAGCCATTAATAACCCACCATCTGATTATTCCTCTTGTCAGTCAGTAAGTCAGTAAATATTTATTGAACACCTAGTGTACACTATGATGGATTCTCAGGGCACAGTAGTGAACAAATCATGGGTTCTGCCCTCAACTTCTAATCTTCTTTCTCTTTTTGTCTTTTCCTGTAAGATCTAGGGGAGAATTCTGAAACTTGTTTTTGAGAGATACTCCAGTGATCCTAATGGACTCAGAAAAGATAAACACCACCTAGATGGTAGACATATCTTTCAGATTTCAGCCTAAACGTGGCTTTATATAGAGAACTTTTTCTGACCTGCCTTCCTTTCAACAATACACACCTTAATCATATTAGGTCAGATTTTCATGGACTTTAACATTATTAATAAATATTTCCTTCCATTTATTTTAATTTAAACTAGATGAAAGGCAATGACTGGGAAATTAATACAGTTGGAGATATATTTAGAGTGGTCCATAATGCAGTCTCTGAATAATCATAATGGTCATGCTAATGACTATCAGTTTAGTTCCCAATATTTTTTCATGCAAGCAGCCAAGTGACCAGATAGCAACAGACCCCAAGGCCTGCTGAAATTTTTATTTCTTAAAATGTAGCTCCTGGACACAGACAGACACAGACACAAGGCGATGGATGGATTCAACTTCTGATGAGGAGGATGGCAGAGTAGATAAACGCTGTGCTTACCTTCTCCAATGACTGACCACATTACAATTACAACTAAACTATAAAACAATCAACCTGGAGAACCATCTAAAATCTAGCTAAAGAGGTTTTATAACTAAGGATATAAGGAAGTCATGTTGAGACTGATAGGAGGGGTGGAGATGTGAACAGGCCAGCCCCACACCTGTATGTGGTGCCAGGAGAGATATTTTGACTGCAGAGATCCTGCCTGGAGGAGTGAGGGACCCAAGTCCCACACTGGGCTCCCTAGCCCATCGTACTGGTGTCAGGAAGAGTAGGCCCACAACATCAGGTTGTGAAAAACACTGGAGATTCCAACTGATGGGTGAGACGGAAGGCGATGAGAAACTGAGAGGTTATCTGACAGGGCCCATGTACACTTGCTCGTTAGCAGCCTCTCACCCTGGGTTCCAGCTGAAGAACAGTGACTTAGGAGGCATCAGACATACAGGGAGAGACTGAGTTGTGTGGCCTTAGTGTACTGGAGGGACACTCACCATTTTCCCTGTATAGAGTTCTTCTCCCGCGCAGCCAACCGGTGGGCACCATCTTTTCTGTTTTGAGCTCTCCCCCCACATGGCCAAATCTCTGCATTGGCCTGGTGAACTCTGCTCACTCCACCCTAGTGACTCCCAAGGACCCTACCCCACCCATTGTGTGCAACACAGGAGGCACAAACCTTGCCCATGTTGCACTCCTTTTTGGACAGCGCTTGGGGGTCCACAGGCCCCAAGTGGGCGGTGGCAGGCCTTCATGTACTCTGAGACTTTTGCTGATTATCTCAAGACTCAGCACTGGCACCAAAACAGAATCTACATTAACCTGGTGAATACCACTAGTGCCACCCTGAGACCCTCATCTCACCGAACTTGC
>NW_017732548.1:210575-212266 GCF_001890085.2 Hipposideros armiger
CCCACATGAGGGACACTCCTGGAGCACCCAGAGAAGGTGACCAGGAAGACTGTGTCAGGGCCTCACAGAGCGCCTACTACATAAGGCTACCCAGCCAAGACTGGGAAATGTAGCAGACCTATCTAATAGATAGAAACAAACACAGAGTGGCAGTCAAAATGAGGAAACAAAGAAATATGTCCCAAATGAAAGAATAAGGGAAAACTCCAGAAAAAGAACTAAATGAAATGGAGGCAAGCAACCTACCAAATACAGAGTTCAAAACAGATTCCCAAAAGACGCAGGCTGTCCTCTCTGAGAGCTTCTACCTCTAAGTCTGAGTCTAATCATAAATGAGATTTTCTAAGAGTAACAAATAAATAAGATCAGACATAAAAAAAACAACAAAAACAAACAAACAAAAAACACCAATGGTTATAAGGATGATCAAAAAACTTAGTGAGAACTTCAACAAAGAAATAGCAAGCATAAGAAAAGACAGAAACCATAAAAATGAACCAGTCAGAAGTGAAGAATACAATAACTGTAATGAAGAATGCACTACAAGGAATCACCAGCAGACTTGATAAAGCAGATGATCGAATCAGCCATTTGGAAGACAAGGCAGTGGAAAACATCAATCAAAACAGCAAAAAGAAAGAAAGAAAAAGGGCAGTTTAAGGGGCCTCTGGGACAACATCAAGCATAGTAACACTCACATCATAGGGGTACCAGAAGGAGAAGAGAGAGAAAGCAAGAGATTGAGAACCTATTTGAAGAAATAATGACTGAAAACTTTCTTTGTATATCTGCAAAGAAAATAGATATACAAGCCCAGGAAGCACAGAGCGTCCCAAACAAGATGAACCCAAACAGACCCACACCAAGACACATCACAATTAAAATGTCAAAGTTTAAAGACAAAGAGAAAATCTTAAAATCAGCAAGAGAAAAGCAACTAGCTACTCACAAGGGAGCTCCCATAAGACTATCAGCTAATTTCTCAACAGAAGCTTTGCAGGCCAGAAGAAATTGGCAGAAAATATTTAAAGTGATGAAAAGCAAGGACCCACAACCAATCCTACTCTATCCAGCAAGGCTATCATTTAAAATTGAAGGAGATATAAAGCTCTTCCCAGACAAGAAAAAGCTAAAGGAGTTCATCACTACCAAACTAATATGACAATAAATGTTAAAGGGACTTCTTTAAGAAGAAGGAGGAAAAATAAACAAACATAAAGATAAATAATAAAATGAAAATGATTGAGCACCTATCAATAATCACTTTAAATTTAAATAGATTAAATGCTCCAATCAAAGCATAGAGTAGCTGAATGGATACGAAAACAAGACCCATACATGTGCTGTCTACAAGAGATCTACTTCAGATCTAAAGACACACACAGACAGACTGAAAGTAAAGGGATGGGAAAAAGATATTTCATGCAAATGGAAACAAACAAACAAAAATGTGGGCATAGCAATACTTAGTATATCAGAAAAAATAGATTTTAAAACAAAAGCTACAATAAGAGACAAAGAGAGACATTACATAATGATAAAAGGATCAATCCAACAAGAGTATATAACCCTAGTAAACATCTTTTCTCGGGAGACCGCATCATGGATGGGGAAGAGGCTTGATCACTGCACTGTACACCTGAAGCTGATGTTGTATAATATTGTATGTCAACAATAAGTGAATATATATA
>NW_017732548.1:213423-219136 GCF_001890085.2 Hipposideros armiger
GCAGCCCAGCTCCAGGTCGAGCTGTTGTTCAGCATCTTAGCTGTGGAGGGCAGTGTCACTGGCCCTCATATGTGGGATCTGAACTGGGTTCCTCTGGCGTCCCAAGCCAGCTCTTAACCAACGCGCCACTCGGCTGGCTCTCAAAGATTTTTTAAAGGAAATATTTTTTACTTTTCACCAAGGACAGATGGCATTGGTAACAGGCAATGGGATCCTCCATCATGCTAATGACAGTAATTGTAATGGCGATGATGAGGATAAGGATAAAAATCTCCCCTGTGGTTAGAAAGCTAACATGAGAACCAATTTATTTTTAATTAAAAACTAGAACCATCCACTATGAGACTTAAACAGTTATGAAAATCACATCCAACTTAAAGTTCTTAATTGCTTTTAGTTTCTTTGTTCTAGTTTTGTTTTTCAGTTTTCTGGTATTTTCGTGGTCATTCCTATGGTCAGGAGACGTGCATACTGTTTTCGTTAGTATATTGACACCCTGAATGCAACCACTTCGAAATTACCTCTGGTATTTTTCTTTTGAAAGTCTTAGTGAATGCTATGCACTTTAAAGAAGTTAAAATGCATAATATTGATCCAGGTGGAAAGTATCCTCTGCACAGACTTTCCTTTCCAAGGAACTGAAGAAAACTGTTCTTGAAGAATGCCATTTGACTTCTCCATTCTATCGTCTATTTGGAGATATTATAGGATAAAAGGTGTTCTTTCTGCAAAATGAGCTTGTTTTGAAGTAAGACCCCTGGTTCAAAGAGGGATTTTGTACAGAGTATTTAAAAAAGCTGTAATCGAGATGGGGAGCTGTGAGCGTGGACTCTCTTGTGCGATGACTCGAGTTGCCAGGCAGGTTCGCACCTTGGCTATGGAAGCAGATATTCGAGGACCTATTCTTTTTTCAGTTTGGCTGCTCAATATGTGGTTTGATTATTGTTAAGTCACTTAAAGGTGGTAAGCAAATAAATGAGTGAATCCCTTACTTAGCTCCCAGACTTCCTGTGTACAGTTCCTGTATGTTCTTAGAAAACCCCATTTAAATCTTCATATTTAAAGTACTTATCTATTTCATCACCAAAAAACAACGTATTCACCAAAGAACTACTTATTATTCCATCTCCAGGGCACAACCCTCAGCATAAAATAAATTCTACTTTGTAACCTCAGCTGATGTGATCCATCCAATGATTAAAATACATCATGGGAAGAAATTCTATTTCCTCCTTTATCCATATATTCTAGTGTTAATAACCTTTTTCTAGAGCAAGTTCTTATTCATCAACCTCAAGCCTTTTGCCTACTCTTTATCACAGGAAATGAACAACAATGAGTATAAGACCAGCATTCATCAGCTACTGGGAAATATATAATTTCTGAATGTATTTTTGTTCATTCAAAATTAGATGCATTTGATTAGTGGTATTTGATATAATTAATATTTAAATTATATATTTTATTGCCTTCTAAATAAACAGTGTAACTGTATAATTTCAAAAAGGTTTGATATAATTTATTTAATATTTTATAGTCCTCCCAATAAATAATTGACCATATAATTTGCTGTACAGTTTTGAGAGGGTAAGGAGCATTATGAATAACTAAGCTCGGTCCGCAGATGTACACCAGGACTGTCCTGTGCCTATTAGGATGCATGCTGTTCCTACCTCTAAAACAAATTCTCAAGCTAAATACTAGTTCCTCAGGCAAGCAAGCAACCCTCTTTCATGTGTACTTAGAGTTCAGATTTGCAACCAATAATACAATCATTTGTCCTTTCCTGTCAATAAGGAAACCCTTTCTAGTCAAATTTTCATCAATAACTTCTCCAATATACATGTACATGAATTATATATACTACATCACTCCTCTAACCCCAGCTGGGGGATAGTGTAGCAAGAACTTTGTGTTTCACCCTCTTGGCCGCTGTTTCCACTACCTGAAAATAATGTATTATTTACACATTTGTTTTCTGATTTGTTTTCTATTCCTCACCCCTCCCCAACCACCATGTATGCTCCATAGAAGCAAAGTACTTTGTTTTGCTTATTGCTGTATCCCCACTGCCTAGAACATAGTAGGTGCTCAACAAATGGCTGTCAAGTGAATGAATGAAGCAATGAATAAATTAATCAATGAATATTCATATGCAATAAATATTATTTGGTTAAAAGTTGAAGGGAAGATAGGTAGGAGGAAATCTTGGCAAGGAAGTTTTGTAGAGTCACAGTTTCAAATGTTTTTTTTTTTTTTTTTAGGCCAGGTCCAGGAGAGAATGAACCCATCCTGGGGTAAATCTTATATTTACAATGTGCCACTGGTGGGGTGGTGCTCCACCAAAATCTGAAGCTACAGACCAGTTTCAGCCAGTTGCTGCCAAGCAAAGCTGGTGGTCCAGTGATGTCAGATCTTGCAATTTTTCAAAACCAGAAATTTGAATTTCTAGCCAATACTTAGAACATAACATGTTGGCTCTTTATTCTTTTACATAATGTTGTGTAGCTTAAGTAAAACACCTCTTTGTGCAGAAACTGGTGTTTGGATTGCACATTTGTGACCTCTGGTCTAAACCTAATTCCATCAGTTCAAAATTCATTCAAATAAATTAATTATTTTTCTGATGTAAATAATGCTGAGAGTATTAACCACTATCATTTTGAATTTCAAAACAATAGCTTCTATTACATCAATACTTCCACAGCTACAGCTTCAGGAACTGGGAGATTTGACTGTGGGGTGACCAGGGACTTATCTTGCATATTTGACTTTGAGAGTGGATGTTTTAAAAAAATTTCTCTCCTTATGACAAAATTATTCTAATAATTATCACATAATTAAATTAATAGTAACCAGAAACACAAAGAAAGCAGTAAAGCTTGATCTTTCATTAAATTTCATATGTAGTCATGCCAGTAAAATATGTAAAAATTAATAAATCTAGAGAATAAATAAATATGCTCAACAAAAGAAAAAAGGTAATGAATGGATTAATCCTTTTTAATAATCTGAAATTCATTTATTAAAAAAGGAAAAATAACATATCTACATACTAATCTGTCACAAAATGAATAACATTATAGCTTCTGTGTTCAAGCCTTAACTTCTACAAATTTGTCAATGGCTTCATCCAAATAGATTTTTGCATATTTAAGTTCATTAACAAGTGTAGCCAGATTGTTTAATCTACCTTTCTTTAGAGAATTGAAGAACGCTTTTTATTAACTTTAATTTTTAAATATTTTTCTCACTCAAAGCAACAATTATACAAATAGTCAGGAAGTCTTTTAAAAATAAAAAAATATTTGACAGAGATTTACAAAAATCTCATTTCACAATAAATGCAGCTATCCCATTGTCTTTATTTCTTGGGATTGATTCTAGAAGCTTCAAATGACTGTGCAGTAAAAAATTTTTGAATAAAATAACTTTTTGAATAAATGAAAACTCAAAGTGGCTATATAGAATGACAGAATTGAAGCAACAAGTGATGTTTCTTCATCTTTACAATTACAGTGTTATCATTGTTTATTTAAAATCTACTGTTTAAATGCAGAAATATATAGTTCAAGAGGTGTTAGAGGCAGAAATTGAACTTTTAACCAGGAGTTCTCCAAATTTTCATCCATTCAGAATACAATGTTTATCAAAGGATGAATAAGATTTTAAAACTTCTAGTTTGAAGCTTACGTATTATTAAAATTTAGTAGCAACCACATCAATTATTTGGAACTTATATGATAAAAAATGTTTTGGGGTAGAGGTATTTCATCACTGACCTTGTGTGAAATTGCTGGAGCTAGGAGAAAATAAATAAACAAATATATATATATATATTATATACACACACACACACACACACACACACACACACACACACACATACACACATCTTTTAGTTGGTTCTATTATTATCCCACTGGCACCCTTGAGGGGTCATAGAAAAGAAATAATAAACAGAGGAAGGAAAAGAAATAGATGAGGAAGAGAATAATATACCCACGTGATCTTCCCCATAAGCTCCCTTTCCATTTTCATGGGTGGTATTTGCAAATTGTCTTATGAGGACCCTCCGGATCCGATTTTCTACATATGCTAAGGGAAGTCCTTGTTTTCATTTAAAAAAAGAGGGATTCACTGAGGATGCACAACTGACTGTTCTGGTACCCCTCATCTCATTTGGGGTAATGTTTGTCCCCTTTGCTCCCCAGGGGCTGAATTCGGGACAACCGTTGCTTGCCTGTTCTTGGGCCCAGAGTTTCAGCAAGCTGTGGTTCTTACTTCAGCTGTTTCTGGTCCATGAGACTGTTTATTGTGTTTTGGGTTTTTTTTTTTAGTCCAGCTATGGTTTTCTTTTATCTTTTAGTTTTTGTCTACCATTATTCTGTTTTGTTTTTTTTTGCTTCAGTAAAGATGGGCCCCACACAGCTTGGGACTTCAAGCCAGGTTCTCTATTTTTCATTGGCATGTTCATATGCATGCACATTTGTAAGGTTATTTAAAACTCTAATAAGGTCTGGAGTGAAACACACTAACCTCATTATGGTGGTTATCTCTGGGGAAATGGAAGAGGGAGCCCAAATTGGGAGTGATGTTAAAATTATTTTAAACTTATGTAACATTTTAAGTTTTAAGGGAGACTGTAGAAATATATTAATTCAGTCATTTCAAATTTAAACATTAATGAAATAAAACATAATGTGAATGAGGAATAAGAAGTGTTTTATAAATACCTACAGCTTTATTTTAATTTTTAACTTTGAAGGATGATTTTACCTTTATTAAATCTTAACCCACCTATTGATATGATATTACTTTAATGGAGCTCTAAAAGTATTAAAAATATATATTATATTGTTGTGCCTCTTGCTTTTGTTAAAAGATGTTTAAATTTTTAAAATTCAAAAATTAACGAAGTTTAATTTGCTGAAATATTCTAATGAACCATTTACTTTTCCAATGATAAAATCTACAGAGATAGAAGTGTACTTCTGTGTCACCATTTTTCTGAAAGCAATCAATTTACTAAGACAACTCATTTCTCTGTGGCAATTCCTACTCACTGATACATAACATAATGCCTTAATGCCTTAATTGGATTGTTAGGTAGGATTAAAATGATTCACATATGATGCTGGCACAAAGCTTCCTCTTTAAGAACAGCTCAACATGATTCATATTCTGTGCTATATTTTAAGCAAACAAGAAAGAATAGAGCCACAACTACAAAAGCAGATGGGACAAATACTTTAGAAGCTGTTTCGGTACCTATAAGTGTTGTAGAACCACCTGGCTATAAAAGCAAAAGAATGTTTATCATGATAGTCTTCTTATATAGCATAGTTGTTGGAAAGAACTTCTTTAGGAAAATAATGACTCTAAACTGTCTCATCCCTTGTATATGGCAGCTGAGTGAATATCTATTTTTTTAAAAAGGCTGTATTTGTTTTTTAAATATAAGTTTAAAAGAAAGAAGGCTAGGGTAGAACTTGATTTTTTCATTATTTAAAACCATTATTTAATATATCAAAAGACTTCTTTCTAATTCTAACTTTAGTGGCATAATTATAAGTTTTCAGGGGCATTAGTACCTGGGATCTACTATGATAAAACAATACAATTTATAATTCTATCTATGGAACCAAAGACTAATATAAATGTAATAAGACTCTGAGGGTTTATATATATATATATATATATATATATATAT
>NW_017732548.1:226761-232382 GCF_001890085.2 Hipposideros armiger
ACACACACACACACACACACACACACACACACACACACACACTCACAAAAGTTACACAAAGCCCCTTCCCTGAGGGCCATATAACTTGGCATTATTATCAATCCTATAGCCAAATACATGATTCTGGGTCAGCTGGGTAATTAACTGAAAATTATCTTCATATTCATTTTCTCTCTACAGGAATGTTTCCTGCAGAGAAACCCAGCATATGAGGCTTTTATTGTAAGAGCTTAAAAAAAACAAACAAACATTGCCTGCCAGCAGCACATGAATTCTCTATCAGTTTTCAGGATTTGTATCTGTCCAGCTGACACACCCATTTCCCCCGGAGAGCAAGTAGCATCTTGCTCTGCCCTGTACCTTCCTATTGTCAAGGCATGGCAGGAATATGTCTAAGTTCTGTTTACCACCAGGGTAAACGGCTCTCCAATGGAAGTATTGTAGAAAGCCATTTTTTGTTGTTGTTCAGTATGTCTCCAACTATTTACAGGTACTGAAAATAACATATACATTGCAGACATTATGACCACTGCTTACTGCTACTGTTAACCTGACCTTTAGCACTTTAAACATCACAGTGTATTTATGTACTCATGATGACATTCATTCTGTTATTTTCTGGAAATAAATTATTTGATTTGTTCTTCCAATGTTACCCACCCCACGATACCTTACTTTTTATTTCCCACTCTTACTTTTCAACTACTAATAACCATGCCTTTTAAGCTGTCTTTTTATTGAAAGTAATAAATTAAGACATTTCTCTTTAGGAAGTCCAACTTTGCGTAAGAGTCACCAGTAGCACACTCACAGTATTGAGTATACAGGAATTCATTTCAGTAGCAATAACATTCATTGACCTGAGAAAGAAAACTTTCTGGTTATAGTTACTTGCTAGTCTTATACAATTGTAACTTTCTATATAATATAATACTTTAAAATTAAGATATTTTCAAGAAGTGGTGTCTTCTGTGGTTCTTCCCCAAAATGAAGTCATTGCCTTTGCTGAGATCGTGTTTGTTGGAGGTGCTAAGACTCCATCCGGTCATCCTGTGAGTCAATGCTTATGGTGGAAACTTGGCTACTGGTATCAGCAGTTTCGTAGGATTTTTGGTCTTTGGCAAAGTTGATGAAAACCTGATTTTTCAAGGGAAATTAAGTAATTAGTGCTTGGTAAACCAAAGAAAGAAATAAGGTTAATTCACACATGCACATGCACACACACATGCATGCATGCACATACAATGGGAGAGCAAATAAGAAAACTAGATTGTATAGGGGCATGTCCATACATACATACACACTCTAACGAGGCGCCCTTCCTTTACATATTCAAATTCAACTGGAGTTTGAAAATAATACCTATATCCACAACTATAGTTACATTTATAATCATAATAGAAATAAAAAGCCATAATTGAATATATATAGCCACAAATCTGTATCCATATGACCTACTTCAATATCTCTATCAAATACAAACAAGGAATCCAACCCCAGCCCTTGTCAAATGCTTGTATGGCAATGTTGAGAGAAATTTCACTAGTTTCAAGGGTTAATGCCCTAAAATAAAATTTGTATAGAAAGTCTATATTAACATATGTTCAGTAAGCCAATTATTTAACAGGCAGACCTTTATTACTTTGTTTAAAAATCATTGTAATCTATCAATTATAGATTCATCCAGAAAATATTGAGATTCTATTTTGTGCTAGTAGTTGGTTACAAGTCAAAGGCTAAACATTTTGTGTTGGAAAAGCCACACTTGCCTAAAGCCCCCATAGAAAATTACCCATAAATGGCAGCATGCATGTATTGANGTTTGAAGATTCCCAATGGCTACACCACAGACCTACTCATCAACACCTACATTGAAATAGGACTCCTGAGTAGTTTATATGTACACTTACGTTTGAGAAACAATTCTCCAAATCCCTGATTTTTACTTCCTCTCAGATATGAAGCAATCAGTTTTATGAGGTGCTAATAAAGTGTAGATATAATTAGTATACATGTTGTTTATATATATATTGTATATGTTTGCCGTAATGAAGAGCCCAGTCAAGAACACAGAAATAAAATACACTATATTGTTCTTTAAAATAGTGATTCTCCAATCTCCCTGAAGATAAAAATCACCTGGGTGTTTATTAACAACACAAACTATTCCCTAGCCACTGACCTACTGAATCAGAATCTCCAGGGAAAGGGCTTGGAAAGCTGTATTATTAATACAATTTTTAAACAAAGGGCCCTAATTGATTCTTATTATGAGGGAAGCTTGAAAACATTACTCTGAGTTAAGCTTTACACTCAATAAGTAATGATGACACAAAATCACTATATCTAAAAACCTGTATCTTGATTGAAAGTGCTTTATTATCATGTCTAAAGAAATAAGGATCCATCAAAAGAGAGTCGGTTGGCCATAGAAGCATTGAAAAGTGCTTCTGAGAGACGAAGGATGGCAGAACTCAGAGCTCGCTCAGCTCTGGTGAGACAAGAAAGTTTCCAGAATCAAAGATGTGTCTTTTGAAGGTGTATCCTACCATGGAGATGGATGCTTCAGGCTCAAGAAGCCCTGATCCTACAAAACATGGGACTCATATAATTAACTCAACTTGCCCTGAGTCTCTGCCCAGCAAGCAACCTTCAGATTAAAGTTTGACTTTCTATGCAGTGTGCTTGTGGGGACAGAAAATGCATTGGCTGGGGGGTAGAAGTTTTCAGTTAAATTTCTCATTGTAAATCAATAATCTGGCACTCAGATTTTACCCACCAGTGTTCTGGACTTTTGTGTGAGTCTACCCATGGGAAATATATTCCCTTTATGCTGTGAAGTTGTGATTTTTGAGTCTGCAGAGCTGAGGTGCAGCGAAAGGTAATGTGTGGGAAAGGCCTGTCTGGATAGACCTGCTGTAGCCCTTTTCCTTTGAAGCTTTTTCTCATTTACCTTTCTGATTATGATGCCCTTTCCATGTCGCCCAAGGCATTTACCTGGGGGTTGAGGAAAATTATAGGGGAGGGAATTGAGGGGATTAGAAAAGTTCCAGGGAGCATTTTCTCAATCCGTTGAGATTTTGCTTCCTGGCAATTGTGGACAGTTTGGCTCAAATAAACTCTTATAAGTTTTAAAAAGAAAAGAAAAGTTCCAGAAAGGCTGTGACAGAAAAAACCAAGGTAATATTCATTTTATGACAAACAAAACAGGAGTATGCAGCAGGACTGTAACCCTGAAAGACAGGGTGTTATTTTAAGAATAAATTTGCTCAATTTCTTTGACTTTCCTCCCTCCATTCCATTTAGTAGATTATCAATCTAGCCTGAAAAAGCAGGCAATGAGTTTACGATCACAGAGTTTTCTTGCAAATGTAAAGAAAAAACACATTCTGTCTTCAGATTTTGCTGTTCATTGTAGGAGGGGGATCTGATGTAGAGAAAGCTTGTCCACTTTCCATTCTGGGAAATTAAGGAAAGGAGAAAGGAGAGAGAGAAGGTTAAGAGGATGGAAGAATGAACTTATTGCTAATTTTCTACTCTCTGGGCTTTGTCATGGGAGTGTGTTTGCCTCTGTGTGTAAAATAATTCATTAAATGAGCTTAATGTGGAAGGGGAGCTGCTGTATATCATTCTGGGACATGCCATGTCAAAGTAAATTAGACTGCACAGGATGATAACGATAAAGGAGACACTGGGTCTCGGCTTAACCCCCTTCAGTTGGGTGTGGCATAGTAACTGACCTGGGAGCAGTATTCTTGTCTTGGTGTCTACCCTGATGGGACTAGGTGACCTCCGAGCTAAGGGAGCTGTGGTGCCTGTGGGAGAAATGAAGATGTAACAAACACTCAGGGCTGAGAATGAGTCAGCCAGGAAGCACTACCAGACTTTGACCAAGCCAAGAAAGACCAGATCACAAGCTATGTCAGCTCAGGCTTCAGTCATTAATCCTAACAAGGAAAATAGTATCCAAGGACCAGGGAACACTGCCCATCCCAAAGAATAAGAGAGACAGAGGGCACTACCCTTGGCAACCTTCATCCTCTTCTGCCCCCATTAGGGTATGTAAGATTCCTCTTCTACCGTAACTGGTAATTCTCCTCCAACTACTGCCTGTTTCTCAGCTCTGCTTCCCTTACTCTCTTGAAAAAGTTAACTACATACTTCTCCACTTTTCCTCCTGTTTTTATTTTTTTTATTGAATTCATTCTTGAGGCTTTCTTTCCTATCATTCCACAGAAACATCTCTTGTCAAGGTCACCCACGAACATGTCAAATCCAGTGGTTGACTTTCAGTTCTTATTTTACTCTACCCAGTAGCTGTCTAGACAAGGTTGGTCACACCCTCCTTTTTAGAAACACATTCTTTTATTGGCTTGCATGTTACACATTATTTCTGGATGTTCCTTCTCTATTTGAAAAACAGTGTAATGCCCCAGGATTCTCTCTTTAGGCTGTTTCTCTGCTTTAGATAATCCCATCCAGACTTGTGGCTTGAATTTCCATCTATATGCTAATGACTTCCACAGTTTTTTTCCCCTAGTGTGGGCCTTCTCCTGAACTCCAGATATATGATCTACCAGCTCACCCAACATTTACTCTAGAATGTTTAACAAGCATCTCAAACTTATTGTACCATAAACCTATCTCTTCATTTTTCCCCCCTAAACCTACATTTGCCTCTCCAGACTCACCATTCTCCAATGAATAACACTTCCATTTATCAGTTGCTCAGGTCAAGTCTCTTAGATTTACTCTTAACCTCCTTTTTATTACACATTTCTCACTAATCTGGCAGCAAAACCTGTCAGTTTTGCATTCAAAATATATCCAGAATCTATGTCTTACCTTCCCTGCAGCTACCATCTTATTCTTGCCCTGCCTTGCACTTTACCTCCCTGCAGTGTGTCCTCCATAGCTTTCAGAGTGGTCTTTCAGGGTTGGCTGGATCTTGTGGTTAAAAAACATGTTGTCAGGGTTTGGTCTAGTAATACATTTGTCAGCTTGATTTGTTCCTGCTTGACTTAGTATGCAAGCTCTTTCTGTGTTATGGACACATTGGCAGCTGAGCGTGTTAGACTCATCTCCATGCATTTAGCAACCCCAGGAAAATGAAATAACTCTCCCCAAATTTAAATATTAATTCAAAGATGGTCAACTAACTGTGTTGGAGTCGTATTTCAGTCTCTAATCAAAGTGGTCTTGCCATTTTGGGTCATGCGCCCAACCTACTTAGTGGGATGAAGTGGCGCCACCATCATTAACAACCTCCTGGAGATAATTTTGAACAGGGGCATGAAAACCACAGAAATCACAAAGAATGTAGGGCAGGCAAAAAAAAATATGGGTAGCTATGATAATTTAATACATTGTATTTGTTGCTTAAAGGGACTTATTTAATCCCTTTGATCCTTTTTCTCCATCTAGGGACAATATCACTTCACAGGGTTGCTGTGAGGTTCATATAAAGTTGCTTTGTAAAAAATGAAATTATAGACCTTATAATATAAGTGTTGGCTATTATTAAATTGAGATTAATTTATCAGAGGCTGATAAAATAGGGATACAGAGGATGACCTTCTGTAATATTTATAAGAATGGCATAGGTGTGAACAAAAGTCAAT
>NW_017732548.1:234152-235489 GCF_001890085.2 Hipposideros armiger
TTAAAGTAAAAATTATGAAAATATCTGTAAATTGAAAGAGACTTCTTTGGTCCTTCAAATATTTATTGAACACCAATATGTTAATATTGTGACGAGTATGGGAGACACAATGATGAAGAAAATTAGTTTATTACTCTTAAAGAACTTAGAGTATAGTGGGACGAGTAAGAGCCATTGAGAGAGATGATTTATAAGGCAACACGGAAATGCTTCTACAGTGGCATGCACAAAATGCTTTCGTAACAGAGGATAAAACAATTAACTCTGACTGAGGCTCTCTGGGAAGGTTTCCTTAAAGAGAAGACCCAGGAGATGGGTGGTGATGAAGATGAAGAGGAGATTCTAGGCAAAAGTTAAGTGGTGACAGAGAAGCGGGGCTTTCAAGAGAAAGGAATAGTGTGAGCCAAACAGCACAGAACTGAACAAAGCTCTGACATAATAGGAGAGAGCAAAGAATTCACTGAAGTTGGCACACAGACTGCATGAGAAAGAGAGGTAGAAGCATTGGGGCCTGGATTATGAAATACTTTGAGGATTAGTGAAGGAGTTTGCATTTCATCCTGGGGATTATGAAAAACCAGTCCGGGTTTACAAGCAAGGGAGTGATAAGAATAACTTTGTAACAAACGATGCCAAAGGAAATAATATCATTCCCTTCTGGCTTGCTGTCATTACATTTAAAAACTTATGTTGAGAAGCTTACCTTAATGAAGCAAGCAGGCTCCCAGGGTCCCTTGGGGGTAAAGATGTAAGCCTGCTCCACCACCCCACCCTCGTCTAGGGGGATTATCATCTCAGAGGAGAAGAATGGATCATTCAGGCAGAGAGCATATTTGGAGAAGCTAGTTATACATCTTTTTCCACTCTTCTGATTTGGCACCAAGTGTTTTAATATTATGAAAATCAGGTTTTACAGGTGAAGTGAAGAGTGCCATAATCCTCAGGGGTAATTCAGGTACCTCATGCAAAGAAGCAGATTCTGTACGTGTTATCCAGATTGAAGGCAGTCCTCCAAGAGCTGGGAATTCTCAAAACATTTTCTCTATTGCCAAGGAGCCCAAAGGGACGTGGATTCAAATAGTTTTTCGTGTATGTTCCTTACCTATATGTAAAAATGTCCTGTGAAACTCTTGAGTACATCTTTACAGACAAAAAGACAAAGACAAAGAAGAAATAGATGTGCAGGAATGTACAAAAGGAAAGCATTAGATTTTTGATTTCAAAGAAGGTGTCATGACCCTCCCATCTAGGTGGATTCACTGTAATTTCTGTGTTATAGAATCAAGCATACTCTTTCCTTTTTCTCTCCATAAATAAACTACCTCATGAGAAACTTC
>NW_017732548.1:239784-261857 GCF_001890085.2 Hipposideros armiger
TACTGTGCCCATGGATCATGGTGTGTAGCTTACCTCTTCGAGGGTAGTCTGACTCACTAGGAAATTTGTGATATTTAAAGCAGTCTTGTTGGTTTCCAGCAGATCAAAAATGTTTGCTACTCCTCCTGCCGTGACTGGTACATGATACTCTAGCATGCTGAGGTGCTGATCCTGTGGGGAACAAAGGGGAACAAAATATATTTTGCAATGCCAGATAATAGTGACTTGATTAGACACACTTGAGCAAGCGCCAAGAAAAATACTGACATTCATCCCACTGAAAATGATACGGCCATGTAAATAATGGGTATGTTTTGAAACTAACAGCTTGCAAAGATGAGATGAAAAGTTGTATGAATGTCAGAGAGAAAACAAATTAAAAAACTAATGAAAATTCCGAAGTCTTCTACACTCTTGTGCACTTATAAAGTCATTATAGTCTTGCCTGGAAAAAAATGTTGTGAAATGATATTTCAGATGTCCTATTATGCTTAGATTATGCTCAGCTCACATAAGCATTTTCAGAAATCGCTGCAAGAAATTTTATTTTTTTTAATGTTAAAATTATTCTAAAAGGCCATGGTGGGGGGGGGGTAGCTGCTCAATTTATATTGGTTAAAAAGACTAGGTTTCAAGAGCATTGTCCAGGAAAAGACTCATTCAAAAAACGCCATGTTTTTTCACAACTCACCCTAAAATTATCTCCAGTTTCCTTCTGTGAGTCCATAGTATTACCATCCACTTCGTAATCTATACTCATGTCCTTGGAATATCTTTAACACCCTCCTTTTCTGCATATTTAATCAGTTATCACATCCTATTTTTTTCCTCTAATATAGTTCTCAAATCTAACCTTCCCTCTCTATTTGCACTATCAATATCATTAACCTGAGACTCATTATTCCACATCTGAGTTACTGCAACAGCCTCTTCAGAAGCCTAGAAACTATATACGCTCATATATTTTGTCACAAAGCAGCTAGAAGAGTCTTTCCCAAATACTAGTTTCATCAGGATGTTTGCCCCAGAATCAATCCCTTGAGCCTATACGGATCAGATCAAGGCTATGTATTTCAGCCAGTATTCAAGACTTCCGTTACTGGAAAGCCCTCTTCTCATACCTTTGCTCACTGCCTAGCCCCTTTCTTGTGTTTGCATCTCACCTGTCACTGCAATCAGGTCGTCTTACTTATTTTACTTCCAAATTGTTCTTGCTATTCCCCTTCTACAGATCTAGAAACCATCACATACTTATAAAGAATGGTCTGTTTAGGAAGAAATAAGGCTTATCATCATGGCATTTGTCTAGTATAACCCTGGTCCTAGAGGAGCAGGCCAGGGCGAATGTAGTCTTATCACTCAGTGAGTAAGCATGGATTTCAACCCAGAAATTCACTGAAGGGAAAAGTGCTATGACCAACATGATTTGTGTAAAGAAAATGACCATTAATTTTTAAATTTGATTTTAATTTAGGTGCTAGAAAATGGACTTTGATAAAAATCATAAAAGCTATTATTTCATGGAGAAGTTAGCCAAAGTTTGGGAGGTTGAGGCAAACTATTTTGTAGGGATAAAACAATTGTTTATAAAAATGCACTTTATTTTGCTCTCTACAATCACTTCATGTTCATATGGTGCCTTATAGTTTAGGAAATATCATTGTGGACACTTTCTCATTCATTTCCCACACCAATCTTGTAAAGTAGGTGTCATTATTCCTATTTTACAAATGAGAAAAATGAGGCTCAGAGACTTTCAATGCCTTGCTGGAAATCACACAGGGAGAGCTAGACCTTAGCCCAAGACTTTCAATCTCTTTTCACCATTCTACACATGATTTCCTTTTAAAAACAATCATTTGCTATAATCACCTTGTACAAATTATTTGTATATCAAAGATGTTATATAATGATAATATTTTTTTAGTCAAGTCCATTTACTTTAAATATGTATTATGTGAGCCAAATAGGCATGTATCTGTATGTGTATTAAAGCATCTGTATTAATTTAATTTTAATTTGTTTGTATGATATGGATGCATCTACATTCTGTAGATATGCATAAGTAAGATGAAATTAATTGAACAATGTTTCAACTAGTGTGAGTCTAAGAACTTGATTTTCATGCCGTTCTGCTCAAACCTTTGTGGGTTTACCTTCTAAATTAGGAGAGTACAGGAGATAATCCCTAATGGTTGTGACATTCTGGAACTCTGTTTTTTTTCTAAGAAGAAATGCACTTGGTCATATAATATTTGTCCTCCTGTTTTCCCTAAGTATATAACTAAGTATATCCCTAAGTAAACTAGTTATGGATACAACTCAAAAACTAATACAGTATGGTCATAAAGCCTTTGTGAAAAAGAAATAAACAAAGGTATGCACAAAGACTATGTTACTTTTTTAAATAGTTACAAAAATATAATTTTGCAATGATATGTGAAGATATTTGAAGATTCTATTTGAAGAATAGAATAATTTGAAGGTTCTGTTTGTTCATACTAAGTGTGTTTCAGAGTATCTTAAACTAACAAGTATATTAAGATTAAAAATAAAGCTCTGGTCAACTTGAAAATGGCAAACATCCACTATGATATCGGACTGTCAAAACCAGTCAAGATTCAAAAGGCAGGATACTCTCTTACTTTTAAGTATGTTTTTGGAAAGTGCAGCTGCATGAACCTTGTGAGGGCCTCCATGCTAACTCTGGTATTCTTCACGTGAACCTTAACGGTAAACCCTCGTCCAAACCTAGAAAGAAAAAGCAGAAAATATGATGTGAATTACATTTTGCTGAAATAGCTCCCCTGGAATTCTAGATAATGAAACAGGACCCAAGCTGACCATTACAGCCCCTTTTCTTCTATAAAGACTCTCATTTTGCCATAAAAGTTCAGGGCATGTTGCAAACTGGAAATAGTGCACTGCCATGGTTTTCAAAAAATTTACTTCTGCCACTATACAAAGTCAGGCTCTTTGGACGAAAGCTGCATTAGGAAGAAAACATAAAATCTTGGCTTTCTTTGACATCCATGAATTGGCAATTGATGTCAATTTCTGGGGTTAAATACTTTCTAATTTAAAGCAAACAAGGTCTTGAGAGGCAAGTCAGTGGAGATTTGGAGTCCACAGTAAAGACTAATATCACTGAGGTTTTAAACATAAACTAGCTAACTGTTAGCACCAAGCGTAGAGTTTGTAAACAAGTCACAACAGACTCTGGGAATAACACATAAGGCCTCTTTCATCCTTTTTGCTTATCTTGGTTAACACTATCTCATAAGAAAGCCAAGTTGTACACATAAAGGTATAACATCATAAAGTTTGGAGATTAAATACACACACACACACACACACACACACACATGCATTCTAGCAAATGTAAAACATTAATTTAATTTTAATTTCTTAGTATGATATTTATGCACATTTCCCCAATGTATTCTTGACTAAACGGTTTTGAATGTGGTAAAAATATCACACGGCTTCCTGAATGCCTGTGCAAATGGCAAATGAGCATGTTAGATAAAAATCCATGCCTTCACGTACCTGTCAAGGCCTACTTTGTTATTGAGTAAAACACCTGAAACTGCTTCCTGAGGGTGTTTTGGTTGTGGACTAATTTTTTAAAAGCTTTTAGGCCTTGTAGGTTTTGGTGTTATTAACTAAAAATACATGCAACCCTCGCTAAGATAATTTATCTTTAAGATGAGCTAATGATTCACTTTTCCATTCCATTTTCACTACTAATTGAAGAATAGGCTCCTGAGATAATCCTTGAAGGTGAGTATAGTAGCTTTAGACTGATTATCCTACACTCTATGTTAAACTGTGCATTTGTTTTTTTTACCTGCTCTTTATATGCTGCAGAGATCCAATACACTGGAACCTTCCGTTCACCATAATTGCCAGCCTGGTACAGAGTGCTTCACATTCTTCCATGCTGAAAGAGCAGAAGCATATCAGAATTCTGGTCACAGAAAACTGGGCTTAAGTTCATGCACATAAGCTTAACTGTCCCATTATGGCACCTTAAAAATACTGTTTTAGATCCTTAAAATGGCTTTTCCCTTGAAGAACAACAACAGAAAATTAATATACATTAAATGTCTTCATAACGGGTTTACTACTATTTATTCTCAAACTTGAGGCCATCTCTCTCAGCTGGAATGCCCTTTCTATCAAACACATTATTTCTTTCAAGTTCCTTCAAGCTTTGACTTAAGACCTATATTGCCTAAGAAATGTTCCCAAAATAATGCTGAGCTTTTTTTTTTCATTATCCTTCATACTCTGTATTCAGTTAGCTTTTCTGTTTTTGTATTTGTAACTAATTAACCTGTACTTGCTTATGTAATTTCTAATTTCATGGAGTGTGATAACTGAAGCAGATCTTAAGTATCACCCTGTCCACTTCATACAAAACTTCACGGAAATTAACTAATTGGCTCCTGAAAATATAGTGTACTGGAGCAAAGCTAGGATAGAAACAAGTCTCTTACCCTAAACAAATTTAGTACTTTCCTACTGTATGATAATTACCACAAGGCCAACCTTATAAGAAAGGCATGTGTAAAATGCTTCAGTGGTTGTATACTTAACTAATTAGAAGGGCTTACTTCATGAAGGAGTCCTGTGAGCTGGTTCTTAAAGGACCAGTAAGATCAGAACTTGGAGAGATTTTGTGAAAAGACCATTCCCAGTGGAAAGCACAGCCAAAGAAAGGGCACAGTGACAGGAAAAATAAAGGAGTGCATGTGGAATCACAAGTCCTTCAGATTGACTGATAGGAGAGGGTGGCATAGGAAAAACAGGCTAGAAATTCAGATGAGGCCAGATCATAAAAGGCCTTGTATACTAAGCTGAAAAATGCTGAACTTTATGTGATAGGCAATGCGGAGTTGTAGTTGAGTTAAGAGGATCAGAAATCATAAGATATTTGTTTTTAAAAAGATTGCTTAGGCCTTATCCCACCTCAGGAGCTGGATTCTCACCATGAAACCTGCCTGACTTGCTCCTAAGACTATAAAGATAAATTTCTTTACCAAATTGTGGAATCCATTATCAACACAAATACACGGGATTCTCTTTTCCCACCTATCTATCCCCAAATTAGGTCGGTTGACCTTAAAGTTCTTGCACACAGTTTACCTGTGAGATGTGAGGATGACAGAACATTTATGCTGTACTTCCTCCGAAATGATCTTCCAGAGGTGCCGTTTTGACTTGGGATCCATCCCAGAGCTCGGCTCATCCTTAATAGAAAGTTACAAGGAAAATTTATCAAATTAATTAATTTTTGATGGGGTTCTTTACATGAATCACTACATCTCACTTGCCTAGAACAGAAATCACCTGGCGAAGTCCTGTGACTAACTTGTTTTATACTTAATAGGCTCCTTTCTGCTGCTGTCAAAAAGCTCAAAATTAATCATTTAAAATTGTCGATCTGTTTTAAAAAGTGACTCATTGAAGTTGACACCCTGTTACTTTATACTCGTCACTTATATTTCTTCAGGAAAAAAATTCTCCTTCAGTCACTGACATAGCAGAGTTTTTACATTTAATACTACACTGTCGCTTATATACTTGAAGCTACAGCTATAAGATCGCTGCCTTGCTGATGGCACAATCGTGCCTCTGAGTGATAACAGGCTATGCGAAGTGGAAAGAACACAATTTGATTTTTCGGTTAATGTATTTGAGGTGTATTTTTAGTTTCATGTTCTTAATTGAAATTTAATACTCCCTGGGGAAATAAGATTTGCAGAAACTGCCAAGGAGAAAGATAGAAATTATATTTTAAAAGTAAATGATATTTCAAAAAATTGTTCAGACATAAAATTAGAACTGTAGCAATGTATAATCTAAACAAGCAATAATAGGTCCTGAGAGATGATTAAACAAACAAATGATAGGTCAAGGGTAGGCAAAAAATTAAAATTATACATCTGTAATGGAAAGGATGTACACAGATAGGATCACCAGAGGCTTGTTTTTATAATGAGGGGTTAAATTTAAAGAAAGGAAGTGTTAATTTGGGGAAACAGTGAAGGATGTATTGTCACTGCTCCTATTTTGGAAGATGATAGCATATATATATATATATATATATATATATATATATATAAATGCATATAGCAGAAAATAAGTGCCTTTGTTTCATAGACTGTACTTCCGGTAGGCTCGTTCATACATAACATTTACATGGCGCTTTTAACTTTTTAAACTACTTTACATCTATTATCTCACAGGGGTGCCTCAGGATTGTTTTGTTCAATTTAAGGGACACTTACACAATAGAATCCCATTAAAAGCATTGATTGGCAGGGATACAGTGCATTCTAAGCTTCTGGTATTATAGAAAGATGGGCTGTGCATCACTCTGGGCAATTTACATAAATAGATTCTCTACATAACTTAAACCCTGGAATAATGTGGTGATTTATAAGTGGATATTTATTGCATATAGTTAAGGTTCTTTTGGAGTTTGAAGGTACTTAAATGAAGAGGATCTTCCAAAACAAGAGCAAGCTTATTTCTCTGAAATAAACACTTTTTACAATGTTTGGTCTGGGGAGCAGACTGCTATGTTACCCCTGTGAATAATGTACATTTCCAGGTGATCTGTTTAATTTTCCAGCTCATAATAAAAATATTAATGTTGAATGCATTTTTTTTTGCTTTCAAAAATTTCAGATAAAATAGAATGGCATATTATCGATCATATCCCAATGTAGGTAATTCATATTTTTAAGTAACAGGGAAATAGAGTTTTAGCACAACACATTGTCTTAAATTGTGTCTTTCCTCCTTTCCAGAAGTTTAAAAATATGTTAGTTCACCTGGTCAGGTGCTCCTAGAACTTATCTCTTCAATAACTGGGAATCAAATTCTACCATATTCTATAATTTTACTTATTCTTTTGTATACCCTGAATTTATTCCAGCTCCTTCCCATTCCCATGCCAAGTGTATCCCCTGAAACTGACTGCAACACAGCTTCAGACAAAAACATTGTTGAGGGCAGACTGTTGTGGCCACAAATTATTTGCTGATATAAATTCCCTGAATGAGATGGTACAGGTAAAGTGCTTTGTGAAATAACCAACACACAGCAATGGTTTGTTCCAATAACGAGAATGAATGTCACACACACACAGTTGGATGGGTGGTTCTAAGTATGCGATAGCCTTTTCTACAACGATGTGCTTACCAGCAGCAGAATGGAAGGCTTCCCTATCAGGGCCAGTGCAGTGGACAGTTTTCTTTTTGTGCCATAGCTGCACAAAGAGGTGGCCCTGTCTTTGTAGGGCATCAGATGGAGTCTTCGCAGGAGCTTATAAACAGTCTGTGGGTAGAAAAGAGGAGTTGGGTTGACCACTGGCTAAAACCCTTAAAGCACTAAACGGAAAAAAAGCTGTTTGTGAAAACAAAGTTTCATAATGAGGAAATACATACCTGGAACATTCAACTATTTACACTCAACATAGATTTTATTTTTATTTTCAAAGGTCCACTTCAAAATGAATAATCATGTAAGAGATAAAATCAATTTCATAGAGGCTCATTTTCAAGTGGGATTTTTTCACCCAAAAAAATGTGTGTGTGTGTGTTTACGACCGCAGATTGTTCTTTCTGTTACATCAACGCAGAGCGTCCCTATAAAGCTTAAAAGAGCTAAAAGAGAAATCAGCCCTTCTCAAAGCACAGCTCTCATTAATGGTTGTCACTGTTTCACCCTTTACTTTACTGAGGGGTGAGTTATCACAAAGTCTTTTAGTCTTTTTAAAACTGACCCAGTATCAAAACTTTAGTATATCAACTGAGGAATCATGGTTGCTTGTGGCTATTTCTGTAGTTAAATACTCCCGGCAAATTGTGGAATCCTAAAATTTCAATAGATCTTTAGGATTGCAAAAATAGAGGAAACCACCCTAAGGGTTAACCATTCCATTACAAAGGCAAATAATTGCAGTGATGTACAAAACCACAGTAAAAAAAAAAAAAATTAAATTGGAAGCTATTCTATTTTACTTAGACATTTTGTAGGTAATTCCATGTTTCAATACTTATCTGAACACTAAAGGATGTTCAGATACTACCAACCAATGCTCAACCCAAAGCCAAGGCAAGTGTGATTTTTTTTTATAGTTATTTTATTTATTTATTTATTTATTTATTTATTTATTTTCAGTTTTAGTTTCAGGTGTACAAAACAACATAGTGATTAGACATTTATACCTCTCACAAAGTGATAACCCCACAAGACTACTACCCATCTGACACTGTACACAGCAATTACAATACCATTGACTATATTCCCTATGCTGTACTTTTCCTCCTGTGACTATATATAATTTTAAAAATTATAGTTGACATTCAATATTATTTTATATTAGTTTCAGGTGATTGCAAATTTATGCAGCCACTATGGAAAATGGTAGGGAGTTTACTTTAAAAATTAAAAATAGAACTACCTTGTGACCCAGCAATTCCACTCCTGGATATTTACCCAAAGAAATCCAAAACACTAATACAAAGATATATGCGCCTCTATGTTCATTGCAGCACTATTACAAATAGCCAAAACATGGAAGCAAGCCAAGTGCCCACAGATGAGTGGCTAAACAAATTGTGGTACATATTTGAGAGTTTTTGAAAAGTAACTGAATAGACAACCTGTCAAGGAGCTTCTAAATCTGAGTTTATATGCGTGTATATGATACACACAATCAAGCTTATACTGTATCCATTGTCAGGAAGAAAATGTCATGGTTTTCTAGATGTCAACTTGGTCTTGAGGTTGGATGGTTAGGAAGCAGAAACAATAATGTTTTTTGGTTTTTCAATTACTGTTGACATTCAATATTACTTTATATTCATTTTAGGTATACAGCATAGTGGTTAGATATTGATATAATTTACACAGTGATCCCCCCAGTAAGTCTAACACCTACCTGGCACCATACATAGTGATTACAACATTACTGACTACATTTCCTACGTTGTACTTTACATCCTGTGACTATTTCGTAACTGCCAATTTATACTTCTTAATGCCTTCACCTTTTTTAACCCAATAATGGTTTTCAAATGAACTGGTTTTTCCACACTAATACTCACTTCTTTAATATCTTTTTCTGGAATTCCGTGTATCCTGGCATAGAAATACAAATGTTCTTCCACAGTGACCAGGTCATCTAAAGCATCTTCCTGTGGGCAGTAGCCAACTAACGAGCTGTGAGAGTCCACGTGAGCCAGGGATCTGAATCGAGAGAATCAAAAACACAGATGAGACATTTCCCTCTTAGTCCACAAATTGTGTGAAGGTAGCTATTTTGGTCATGGTGATTGGTGATTCTAATAAAAAGAGATAAAATAATCTCACCATTACAGTTATACTTAAAGGTTTAAAAGTTCCCACTCGCTTGAATAGCTGTTTTTCCCCTAAGGATTTAATAATATAACCACAAAATAACATAAAGCATCTGTTTCAATTATTTTTCTCATTCAGTTTGTTGTGCTCAGTAAGTTGAAGCATTCGTTTTTCATACCCAGTCTTATTTCTGATCAGAATGTTTCCACTTGAAGGAATTATGTCTCCAGTCAACATTTTGAAGATAGTGGTCTTTCCTGCTCCATTCACCCCAAGAAGGCCAAAGCACTGGTTTGGGGGAGAAGAAAAAAAGATGTAAACTGTAATCTAAAGCAAAGACATGTTACTATTGTATCTCTTTCCTCATTGACCATGGGTGAAATCAATTACTAAGAAAAATACATCACTGGAATGACTCGTGAATATTGTGCTCTGTTGGCATCTGATAAAACTTTCTCTTTTAAAATGAATGACCACTTCTATGTCTTTTTCCTCCTTTTAACTACATCTGAAAATTTGTGTGTGTGAGGGTATATGTGTGTGTGTGTGTGTGTGTGGGATTTGTTTTATATCTATTATAGCATACTTCTGTGTGACACGATAAAATCCCTAAGTAAGATACGCTAACCTGACAAAGTAATTATATTTATAGATTTCACATTTTTCACACAAACTTTAATCACAACTTTAAATGAATAAGCTCCTGAAGCAATAATTTCTATATGCTGTTGAATAAATTTGATGCGTTTACTTTGCAGCTCTGCTGGAAAAACTAAGGGAAATACCCACATTCTCTTTCTCCTTTCAAAGCTGCTGTGAACACGGGAAAAATAAATATGGATGCAGTCTAGGACCTCACTTCTAACAACTGATTTCTTTATGCTGTTTTTCAAAGGGGCCTGGAAACTAAAAGTTGAAGAGAGCCCCCTGTACAGGCTTCTTGACTGAAAGTCCACCCCGGGAGGACACTAGTATGGGAAAGGGCTCAGGACTTGGTGTGGGGTGAATCCTCCCTATAAAGAGGAAAGACTTATAGGGTAGGTGACACATGGACACTTGTAAATAATACATAGAGAGAATCCATCAACATATTCAGAGGTTGGCTTTCACATTTCTAAAAAAAAAAAAAAATTAAGATAAAGATGTTTGTCTTTTATCATGCCAATATGAAGGACAGAAACAAAATATGGTTCCTTACCTCCCCAGCGGGTATCCCAATGCTGATGTTGTTTACAGCTATAATTTTTTTGTGGATAAGTTGATAGGTCTTTGTGAGACGATGGAGTTGGACCAGGTCAAATTCATCTGCCCCATTCTCAACTCTCAACCTCTCAGCCCGCACATCTTCATCTTCTTCTATTGTCTCAATTACAGGTGAAGAATTAAATTTTCTGAAGAAGAGTCTAAAAAAATGAACCCAATGATTTGGCGTCAATGATTTCAAAATGGCGCCACTCAATTTTGACATGTTTTAATGGGTCTCGCTTCATTAAAAGTGTACTACCACATACTAGGCTTGTTTTAAATTCATTATACATTATGCTACTCAAATAACTTAAAAATTAGTGTCAATGCTCTTCACCATATTCACTATGATCTTTGGAAAACAGCTTTTGTTTCCAAGCCTTCAATGCTTACAGATCCACTGCTACAATTCAAATTCCTAATTTTAGTAACAAGGAGGTCAGCTTGGGTTTGAAAGTTACTTCCTAACAGAGACCAGAGTTGTAAATAAGATTCAGCACTTACAAGTCCACAGTCAATGATCATCATTTTTAAAACATCCCCCCTATTTCTTCTTTTATCATCAATAGTATAAATGTTATTCTATATTATTTTTACTGTGAATGTCTTACTTAGCATCTATCTGATATATTGAGGTTATCAGCCCTGGAAGCTTGCTGAGTCTCAAACCCACCTCACCATCTTGCCTAACAAATACCAAAGCAAACCAAACCAAGCAAAATGTTAAAACCCAAGAAATCAATTCAGGTCTTCCTCCCAATGTCCCTGTTTCTTTTAATGATATCCCCAGAGATTCCAGCTGTGTTGTTTTCTTTGAATCTTCCCCATGTCAAAATCCACTCATGCAGTCAGTCTGCTAGCACCGGAAATGCCTTATAGTCATACCCAGTCATTGTCATTGATCCTTTTCTGTCTGTTTCTGTTACCATCACAGGCTTTCACTGTTTCTCACCTAGATTTCCCCAGGACCCTCAAACTGCTCCAGTGTCTCTGACTGTTCCATTCCCATCTGTGCTACCTCCATAAAATTACACCTCCTGGGGCATCATTTGATCATGTTGCTCTCTCTTCAAAAACCTTCAATGGACTATTATTTGTTTGTTCAATAAAGTCCAAACCATATCTCTTTAACCAAGCATCCAGTAAACTCCATAATCTCCCACACTTTGGCTCCTACTATTTCATTACATTTATTATATGTTCTAATAAACTATGTTACTAATTTCTCAAATACACCCAAAGATTTTTTTTCTCTATCTTTGCTCTTGTCATCCTTTTTTTAAATTATTAACATTTTATTTTTGATAGGTGATAAAAGCACACCATGTATTAAAATGGTACTATAGAATATATAGTGAAAAATAATCATATACAGTTCTTTTCAGCAAAGGCACACATATTTAGAGATAGCTCATGCATATGTGTGCATAAATAATATACATTTCTTTTCTAACTCAAATGGTAATATACTTTACACACGTAGTTCTAAATCATGCATATTTTACTTAATAAATAGTAGAAGTAATCCCAAATATTGTGTGGAGAACTGTATCATTCTGTCTAATGGCTGCATCGTGTTTAATTTATGAATATATGTATATAATTTATTTAACCAGTCCCTAAATGAAGGCCATTTAGATTGTTTTTATTCTTTTGCTATTAGGAAATGGTTGTTGTGATGAATAATTTTATTCATAGACTATTCTGCATATTTGTAAGCATATCTACAGAAAAAATTCCTAGAAATGGAATTGCTGTGTCAATGGCAGGTGTATTTCTTTTCACTTATGATTATGTCCTCACTTTTTCAATTTTCTTTTCCCCAATCCAATGCTAATATGGTACATGCTCAATCTTCTTTTCCTATTTCTGTTTTCTATTTCTCCAAACTCAAACTCAGCATAAATAAAAACCACATCTTTTGTTTATGTATATATTTTCTCTCTATCACTGAATCTTAATCTCTTTAAGGCTCACAGTTGTGCTTAATTTTACTCTCCAGTCTACAGCCATACTTACAGACACATAGTAAGGTCTGATACTTATTTAGTGAATGAAATGAATGGTGAATTATGCTCCCATTCTTTAAAAATTTTTTTTGAGCACAACATTTCCACACTCATGAAAAAACTTCGGCTATTGACCCCTCCATGAATATTTTGAAATTGAGTTCCACCATGGATGTCAAACACTATGTTTTCATTACACTTACCTGAATTTCTTTATTAGCCACTCATTGATTAAGATTCGCAAGAAAAAGAAAATGGTGCCTTGAGAAACCAAAGCCACAAACATTGCACCTAGTTTATTCATCTCAAAGGTTTCACTTGGGTATTCCACTCCATATGCTTTTAAGAAGTCTAGGACTGACTGTTGTTGAGAAAGTTCAATCAAACCGTAGCCAAAACAGAATTGCGGGAAAATCAGGAAAATGCGCTTGAGGGTTTCCGAAATAAGCTCTAAAGTCTGAAATAAGAGAAATAAAAATGGAGGTCAATGTTAGACTTCCAATAAGTTCACAAAAATTTAAAACTGGACATACACAAATGTTGGAACCTGAGAAGCTTATCTAGATTAACAATGATTTCACACGTATGCTGAATTTACATGTGAATACTATAACTAAATGGTGGTGATTTATTACTAAGATACAAGCAGAGAGGATTGTATTTTTATTGAGATGATCTAAGGTGTCAGGCTAAACCCTGAAGGCAGAACCATTTCTAGATCTGCCTTAGGTCCTAGGAATGTAGGAATAGCCAGGGTGTTGGGGTCTGATATGGGGTATGGGGCTATTGGTAGGTGCCTGAGTAAAGGAGGAATTTAGTACAGTATAATGTTAAAACCTAAGATAATTTCTGCTTGAGGAGGGACTAAAATGGTGAAATGAGATATAAGGAGAGAGACAACCTATCTTAATGAGAAGCAAATGGCTCATTTTCATGTAATTCACACTTGGGGCCAACCACTTGCACCTCATGAATTTTCTTCTTCCTTCTGGAGCGTGCTTGTTTTCTCCTCAGTTCACTTCATTTGCTCCCTATTCTTTTCCATTCAATTTCCTGGCAATGTTAGTGCTTCCCTTCTCACTAATCATAATTGTCAGCTCTGAATGGAAAGTGATGCTTACAATGAAGTAGGCTCCAATACATGATTGAAAGAGAATGAATTAGGTTTTCTCTCTATGAATGTTCAAATGAATCTTAACCCATAGTCATATCCCTAAGCCATTGTGCTTGTCACTACCACACCATAACAATTTGTTATGAGTAAAAAGCTTAGTTGACCAATTGGTTACATGATTTTTGTAGTGCCATACAATATATCTGATTTCACCTCCATCACCCCTCTCAAGCCCTATCCTATATGTCAATAGTTTTGATGCTGGGTATGTGTAATCATAGGCATTAATCCCGATAGAACCAGAAAGAATTTCAAAAGGCTGTAGTTTCTCCTCTACTAAATTTAATAGAATCTAATGAAATTCCTCTTTCCAATTTAGAGAATGCAAAATAGAGAAAATCTTTCCACATTGACTATATTTGAACCATTTGATACATTCACTGAAGTTTAGCAGAGTAATAAAGGGCCTTACCGGATCATTAGGCTTTTCCTTGGAAAGAAAGTACACCACTGACAAGGAAACAATGGAATTGATGCCAAAAAAAAGGTTGAGGCAGACATAAGTGATGAAAGCCATTCCCGTTTCATGGAAGAGCCCGGCCAGCAAGTACATCCAAGAAAATGTGGCATACCTGTATGTTAATAATACTAAGGATTAAAATTATACCTAAGTATTCTCATGTATTAAATACATACATGCATACATACATACATACATATGTACGTACACATATACATATATAAATTAGATTGGGCTCCAAAGTGAAAATAAACACTAGTGATGAGGTGCCAAGCTCTGTAGTTAGATCTCTCTTTTGTTTTATTCTTCTCTTTAACAACAACAATTCAGAGTGTTTTTAAAATGACAGTAAGAAACCTCTCTTTCAAGGAACTTCAAACAGTCCTACATCATTATGATTTCAAGTTAATTCCTCCTAGAGATGGTGTTGCCCTACCTAGGTAAGGCATTTTTTTTTCTCTTCTCAGAAATATGAATTTAATCAATATAAATTTTACAACTTAAAGTTGAGGAAGACTAATGTTATTATTGTAAGTGAGATAAACAGACAGGGCATGCTTAGAAGCTGGATGTCTTGTGTTGAAGAAATACTTGAGCAGCTTTTGGGGCAGTGTAGTAGAACCACAGACAGAGAAATCCTTCATGAGCTACAATTGCTAACTAAACGGGTACTGCCCATACATTCAGGGCAGAAAGAATTGTTACACTGAGGACTGATTATATCAACTGATATTACCTACATTATCCTAATATAGTAACAATATTATGTGTTTGCTTTAGATATTTATAAAAATATAAATAAAAAGCATATATGCCTTATAATGCTATATATACTCATAATTTGTCAATATCCATACATTTATACACATTTTTCTGATCATTCTAGTCATCCCAATAATTATGCAAATTAAATTACATATGTAAATTGTTAAGCATGATACTTGGTATCTAGTAAGTATTCATTAATGGTAGGTATTACTATTGATAACAACATTCCCTTTCAAAAGTATTGGGCTTTACATATATGAACTAGCAAGTGTAATGCATTATAAGTCACCTCTCATGGCTAATGAAACCCCAAGGCAATTGTAAGTAAGCCTATGAGACTTAGGCCCTGTTTGTGCCTTAGAGAATTTAATTCTGTGAATTCTTCTTTCACGGCAGCTTACCCAAACAGCAGGAGTAGGAGAGATACAGCACCCAGGTTGTTTCCGCTGTAGAAGGCAGGTAACTTGAAAATTGCAATGACAGCAATTGAAAATGTTACAGGCACCAAGTAGAAGACCTATGGGAATATGCAAAACAAGGTTTAAAACATGGCAAGTTTTTGTTGTTGTTGTTGTTTTTTAAATAAATCAATTGTCCTTCCAGTTTCGGCTGTAACAAGGTGACCTAGAAATATTTGAAGAAATGAAGTTTTATTTATGTTGCTGTTGTTTGTAATTGTTCAGCTTATTTGACATTGATTTCACTCTAGAATTTGTCTCCTGCAAGATGAGACCAAGTCAGCCTTCCTGCGTACAGGTATACATGGAGCTGCTCGTGTTCCTGCCTCCAGGCTTTCAGGCATGGGATCAATTCAGTGCCAGAGGTTCAGTGAGAAAGATAAGACAGCCAGGTATCTTGGTATTAGATTCAGTCCTCAAAGCATTGATTTCATTTTGAATGCTGGAACTCTCCAGATGGCTGATTTCTAAGGCTTGGTTATCTTGTGAGCCACTTTGTGCAAAACAGCGGGGCAGCGGGTTCCACATCCTTGTAATCACAGGTGTATGGAAGAATTCAGTGTTTCATCGACAAGTGGAAATATTAAGTGCTGAGAGTTTGCAGCAAGATGCACACAATAAAAGATGGTGATTTAATTTGGGGGTCAGGGAGGGAAACTCCTAAATTGGAGTGAACACCGGATATATGACAACAGAATCCAAATAGTAAGTAGCCCTTCACAGAAGCGTGTCCTTTTAAATTTTCTTAATACTAAAGCTCCTATTAAGTCCGGAGGAGTTATTACCATCCTTTTCGATTTGATTTCTAGAACAAATGCATTTCAGACCTCACTGGGTACATTAACAAAATGGATATGCAGTTAATTACTCGCCAATCCTTTAAGCCAATGATCTTTACAGCAACTCAGACGATTTCACCATAATCACCAGGCACAGCATAACCACCCCGGCTTTTGGCCAACGCTGGCACATTTTGAGTTAAGACAAGCCACCTGAACTTTGGGGCCATTTTATGCAAATGAGAGAGCTATCAATAAAATTCATCCTTTATTGTCCCTCCGATGTGTCTGTCATTCATCAGGGGCTGCTACTTTGACATTTTCACTATTATTTGATTACATTTTTCTAAGCGTGATTGTTTGGCACCAATGGGCAAGGCCATTCTGCGAAGCTTCTATTGCTCCACAGTGGTGGTTCTCAGGCTTCAGTGTGCAAAAACAAACGTGGGGGATTTTGCTCAAAATGCATGTTCTCCAGGTTCCTCTCCCAAAATATGGACCTAATAGGTCTGGTATGGGGCCCAGGGATCTGCATTCAACAAATGTCTGGTGGGACCTGATCCAGGTGGTCTTCAGACCACAGTGATGAGGGCAGGTGGATTGCTCTTGCCTTTAAACAGGATGAACATAAATGTGATACAAATTATTTCTTTCTTAATTTACTCATTTTGTGGTAATAATCTGAACTCACTAGCATTAATAAATCTCAAACATAAAACTGATGTCTTCTACTCAAATCGACCCCGTCTTTCCTATAATAACACAAGGTACTCACCATGTCATAAATGAAGTTTGTTACCCAGTAGCATGTTACGCTGATGCCTGAAATATGCTGCAACTGCTTGGCTTTGGTCTGATGCTCCCTTACAACATAGGTGACAAAGCTGGCAGTGGTGACAGAGTAGCCCATCAGGATGGAGAGTGCCACCAAAATATCGATTAAGCTGCTCATTCTATAATGAGCAACAGGGAGAAGAAAGCACACATAAGTTTTTGGAACTCTCTTCCATTCAGAAAGATTCATGACTAAAACCATCAACAAAACAGTATAAGAGTTGGCTGTGACACAAATAAGTCTTCCTACAAGGCAGCCAGATAATATCTTCTCCATGACTCCTCTGTGACCCTAGAATAAATGTAGCTGTAGTACATCTGAATTGGCTAGGGATATTTGATAGAAAAACCTCAGTCTCCATGGGTTGCAGGGTGTATCAAGGGATATTTAGTTCTTGAGCATAGAAATAGTACTTAAATGCTATGCAGGAAAATTGAAATGATGAATGCACTTGACTTATGCACTTGACTTATAAAAGCAGCAGATTCTGTGAATCTACAGTCAACAAGTTCTACTTGGCAACCCCACTGTACACTCTTTCAGAAACTTCCTTTTATCCCAGTGAGTGACATATATTACCAGCTTTTCTAGATTGTCATTCATTCCGATACAACTGTGATTTTCAATTATAGTACTTTATGCAGAGACTCAACTATGCCAAGGAGGAAATAGTCACGTCACGCCAGATATATCTACTTACGTGGCTTGTTCTTGGTCTTGCACTCCGGGGTAAGGATGACTATACATGATGATGCCTTAAAGAAGAGACCGTCCGTTTCATTAGTAAGTATTCAGTCTATCAGAGATACCAAGTTTTAGATGGATTATACACAATACTTGCCTCCTTATGCTATGCTCTACAGGATTTTACTTTGGGGATACTCTCTTTTAAAGGAAAATGATTTTCTCTCAGTCTCATCAATGCTATACAATTGGTGACACTCACATAAAAAGAAAAAAGAGTTTACTCATCATGTATGGAATTTTGAGGGAAAAGGCAAGAATTTACACTTCCTATATAGCATTTTCCTCTCTATTTAAGTAATTATTTTCCACTTTCTCCTCTTTCTCCCCTGCACTTCAGAAATGGATGGCATTTATAGAAGCAACTTAAAAGGAGGCCAATTATAGGAGGCTCTCCTAAAGAACAGACACTTACCACCCCCATTCCTGTTTATTGTGCTGTTGGCTGTTTTGGGAGGAAATACTGTGCCTGAGAAGATCTCTCCTTCTTGTTTACTATTCCTAAGGTACCTATTGTTCTCAAGTTCCACCACAGCAGGGCTTGGAGCTTCAGCCACTGAGACATAAAGACCCAGGAGAATCCAGAAAAGTGGTTACTTAATTCCAACACAGTCCTAAACTATCGGGGTCTCCCAGAGTTGGTTATCCTTTCTGAGTTAGAAGCAAGGTCATTTCCCTGCCTCCTTCCTTAGAGGATGTTGGTTAGCCAGAGTCAAAATAGGCTGGCGACAGTTTCCCAAAGGACCACGGTATGAAGGCAAAGTCTATACGAATGAAGGCAAAGTGGAAGGAATACACCCCTTACATGTTTGTTGCTATCAAGTCATTAGTTGAGGGAGAGTTTATCTACTGCTCATATAGCATATGTTCATTATATTAAGATAATAAGGCCCTTTCACGACAGTCACATATTATAGAATTATTCTAAAGTTATATTCTCTCCATTAATTCAAAATTATAATTTTTATAAAGGAGAACATGACGTGTTTTGAAGTTGAATTTATTCTGCAACTGTTATATGTTAAAGAAATAAGTATATTGTTAAAGCCAAACAAAGAAACTAACAACAATAATAACCAGCTTGGCCTAGAATTTTAATCACATCGTTGGAAGAGTGAACTTATCTTTTTTTTTTTTAGAAATTAATGGGCTCTTTTTTTACTGAGATTCAGTTTTCCTTGGGAACCTACGTAAACCTTGTTGCTGAATTACAATATAGGCAGGGGGAAAACCTTTTTTTAAATTTCTGCTTTGTGTTTGAGGAAACTTTGCAAAAACATTTAGTTCATTATAGAATACATTATAAAAGTTGGTGCTGAACCAATTGTTTTCATACATGTCTTTGGCTGAAAGATCAAGTAAATGTGTCAGAGTTATGGGTCTATATCAAAATCTTCTCTGTGGGTTCTACAGCATCCACATAATGATTGCAGTACAGTGATTGATTACTGAATAATTATTTAATCTAGTAGAGTCTTAAAATTTCAATTATTTCCCCATATACAATGCACACTAAAAGTAACACATTTTATATTATCTGTACAATGGTAAACTTAAAATGAGATACTTCCCATAGACTGCTGTTACTAATGCAATAAAGGATCAGAATAAACACTAGGGTGAAGGGAACAATGTGTCATTTATTCTGAAAAAGAGCCTAGTTGTATAATACTTGTTAGTAAAAACAAGCAAACCTATATTCTTTGGGAAGAAAGAAAAAGATTTTCATGTTAAATTAACCATGAGGGGAAACTACATGAATACTATAAATATTAACATTGCAAAGGAAAGCTAATTAAAAAAAATTGTAATAGCATGTGAGAATTCAAACAAAATCAATTTTCCAGCTAAAGCAAAACCCTAGCTCATGTAGAATTCAACAAAGATGGTTTAAAACAGCTAGTCTAGTAGGGGGAGATGGCAAAAGAATAGTTGAGTTGATTTTTAAAGACAATATTATCATGGTAGACCCCATACATCTATTACAAAACAATCCAAGTATTTCAAGGTAACACGGATTGCTTCTTTGAAAGGAATCAAACTCTTTCCAGAGAGGGTGGAAGGCTGCCACTGTCATAAATCTATACACGAAAAGTTAATTAAAAATAGAAGGGACACTACTAGTAATCTCTATATTACTCAAGCTGAGCCTTATTTTTAGGGTCAAAATGTAGTTTATGTTCCAGAATTATTAATTCTTTATACTCTGTAACTTAAAAATACGATGTTGGGAGTCACAACTAGAGTAGCCTGCTGGAGTCCAGAGTGATTGAAATTACTTAGTTCTTGGTAAAGAACACTAACAATCAGTGAAATCTGAATATAGGTTTCAAAAGCTGACCCTTCAAAAGTGACATTGGGCTCTTGTTCTCACCCGCATACCTTTGCTACATTTCCCCCTAGTCATTTCTATACTTTTTGTACTTTTATTATTTGTCGCAGCAACAAATGTCTTTTGCTGCGACAACATCCTGTGAAACATCACGTGTTCAACCGTATTTCAAACCAGGATCTACTAGGCCCACCTGGCTTTAGTCACCATTTAACTTAATTTACCACTTTGACCATGCCCTTCATTAATGCTCTAGAGTAGCAGTTCTCAACCTTCCTAATGTCGCGACCCCTTCATACAGTTCCTCATGTTGTGGTGACGCCCAATCATCAAATTATTTTCGTTGCTACTCTATAACTGTAGTTTTGCTACTGTTATGAATCATAATGTAAATATCTTTTTGTTTTCTGATGGTCGTAGGCGACCCCTGTGAAAGGGTCATTCGACCCCCAAAGGGGTCGTGACCCACAGGTTGAGAACCGCTGCTCTAGATCTAAGGACTATATATAAATCTTGGTGTTTTTTCTATGGTTCCTCCTGCTAGAAAAATGCCAGAGCAGTTGAGGAAAAAAATACTATTTTTCTCTGAAATGGAGACTCCAAAAGGTTCTGTTTGTAGAAAGAGTACTTGACTCCCCAGTGTGCTGGTACAATCACCCGCACAGCCAGCATACATTATTGTGCTCAACAGCAGGGAGATGAAAGCAAAGTAGGCCTCAGCATTTCTCAAAGATCGGTTGTGTCTTTCTTTCCTACTTGATAGGTTATTTGTTAGCCCACTTAGCAGACTAGAAATTCAGTCTTGGCCAGCAAATATGTTACTCAGTTTTTTTCTTTTCTCATCTTTAATATATATATTTTTTAGGATCAATATGGGAAAATAATTTGAGCAAGGCTTAAGAAGATGCAATGATCTGATGGGCAGTCATTGAATTAGAAAAAAGAAAATCAGCCTCTTTCAACTTCTGAACCTTATTTTTAAAATTATGTGGAAGCCTCTTGGGAAATCCAAGTGAAATGGATCTGGCTGAGTATAGAGAAGTGATACAAAAATAAAGTGCAGAGTATTAGAAAAATGGAGAGGCAGGAGTCAGGCAGACCTGGGTTCAAATCCCACTTCTGAGCCCCTGAGAAATAATAACAGAGCACAATAATACTCATCCTGAAAGGGTGCTTGTAAGGATTAGCCATATTTTATTAAAAAAACATGTGTCATATTGTAAGTGCTCAATTAACGGTAACACTTTTGGTCAGATAGATAACTTTTTAGTTTAAAAGTTTTTTTGTCTTTATGTTTAGATTTGTGCACAATATCTATTGATACTAGTTTTTTAAGCCTATAGACAAGTAAATAGCTATAAAATATTTTCCTTGGAGATATAACTGAGGTATGAGAGCAGAAATAAGCACGAAGTCAGCCTTACTATCCTGAATTGATAAAGGAAGAATCTAAATTAACCTGAAGTGAAGAGGGTTATCCCAAATGTTTTATCTGGTGGGAGTTTGGAAGTGGTAACTTCCAAAATACTTTTAAAGAAATGTGGTTTAGGTACCACAGAATACCTGCCACTGGGAGGAAATGGGACCTAACGTGCATTTTTATATGGAGAGTAGCAGAAGTTGTAATACAAGAAGCTCTGTGTAAGAAACTTTACCGTGTTGGGCAGCATCATATTTTGACATGTTAACTCGCAGGAGGAAGTTATTCAAGCTGTTGAGGTAAGCTGGAAGGGAGTGATAGCCTTCTGGATCGTACCACACCTGTTTAATCCCAAAAGAAGGCAAGATCAGAATTGTGTTGATATAAATTAGGCTGTCTTTATATTGGACAGCCTACAGAAGTTATATTTAAAATAAGAGCACCAATTTCCCAGTAACTTATTTCATCTTG